>NW_024070206.1:39771737-40167077 GCF_014754425.2 Oryx dammah
CGGCAGGGGAGCCGGGCCCCCTGGGTGTGGTGGACGGCAGGGGAGCCAGGCGGGTGGTAGGGGTCCTTCTGTCAGTGTCTCTGCACCACCCAGAGCAGCGTTTCCATGACGTTCTGTGTGTACAGACTGCTTTGTCATCTGTCAGGCACTAGATGAATTGTGGTTATTGTCTTCACAAGCTTGTTTGAGGCAGAACCTGATGAGGTCTGTGTGGTTCCGTGAGCCAGAGTGAACCATGCTGCTGCCATCCAGGGTGGTGCCTGCTCACGGGAGCAGGGCATCTTGCAGGATGGAACCTCCTACCACACTGCCAGCAGGAGGAAAAGCCTTCTGCTCCTAACCTCCAGCCAGATCTTGTCCCAGGAAGGAGTCCTTGTGTAAGAGCACCAACAAGAAAACTCCAAATGAAGGGTTGGCAGGGCCTCCGACTTCCTGGCTAATGATGTGAGGGCTGGCTGTGGGCAAGAGCTCTTGGCTCGGGGGAGAGAGTTCAGGGGTGTCTTCCTCCATGACTGCACACTCAGCTTCTGTTTGACTGTTTCTACCACCACCACCACCCCCTGCAGCATACACACCAGCACCAGCTTGCTGAGGTCTGGCTTCAGCGAGCCATTCTGCAGAGTATAGGCAATGAACACACACCCTGCCTCCCCGCAGAGAAGTAATATTTCAACACATCATCAGTCACTGGGACTAATGGGTTTATTAGCAGGGCCTTTCCACAAACTCTTGGGATGGGATATGAGGGGGAGAAGCCAAGGCTTTACATGTGTCAGCTCCTTTAATTCTCCAGAGAATTAAGTAGATACGGGTGTTATCCCATTTTACAGATGAGGGAAACTAAGGCGGCAGAGAGACTAAAGAACATTCCCAAGCAAATAAGCATCATAATTTGCTTTTGAACTCGAGCGCTGGGTTCATGCCCTCCCTTCTGCAAGCCTGAGCCACCTTTTAAACAGGGAATATTTTAAATAGGAACGCCTTTTAAATAGGAACAGTTGTGATAGCTGACATTGCACATTAAGCACATGCTAGGTACTACATTCGTGTTCTAAATACACTTCTCACCACATCCTTTTTCGTCGTGTGAGTACTATTACTTACCTCTGCATCACAGATATAAAATTACTTGTCCAGCAATCCACCCTTAATATGCTCCATCACTACCCAGGTTTCTCTAACTCAAAGCCCCAAAATCTTAAGGATTGTGTTCCCACTTCTCAGTATATTGGGTGCTGTGGGCAAGGACAAAAGTAAAGGCGGCACCATGTGGGGAACTACAGGATAGACTTTGTCTAATTGACAGTATTGCGTTGCCCGTGTTCTGTATGTGAAGCAGGAATTAGTCAAAGTCCTCCCTGGGTTTTCTCAGACAACTCCCATCATCTCATTTGGTTGTTTGGCACCTTCAAAAGTATCATTCTGGCCTCTGGGCTTCCTGTTAATTCAGCGTCCATCGAGAACGTCCGTTTTCTTCCGGCTGGCAGCATCACCTGACCCACCTTTGTTGTTCTCGCTGAGACGATGCTAATGTCGTCAGAGAGAAAGAAACATGGTCGGGAGGAGAGACAGACGGTGGCCTTGCTGCCGGGTGTGTGCTGGGGAGCATCTGAAGTCCAGGAAGAGATTTAGAGGCAGTAACCAGGCCGCTGGAATCTAGAAGATAGACAACACAAACTCCGTGTGTGGGTGACCAGAGCAAAACCTTCAAACCCAGTTGCTGCCTTAATTTTTCTCATTCCAGGATAACTTCTCATGCAACTCTGGGTCTGGACAGCTCCAAAAGAAACACTTCGGGCTATGCTGAGTTTTCCATAGAGGATCAGCAGCAATATGCCAGGTGTCCTTGTTTAAAATGTGACAGGATCCTTTTTTTAAAACTTTGGTTTCTGTATAGAAAGATGGGGGTGACTGCCGTGTGCCCGGACACTGCAGGGTATTCCCCTTACTGCACACACGTGTACACGTGTGTACACTTCCTAGCAGTGGACGGTGCGGGACTCAGGAGTGATCATCCTGCTCTGCTCCCTGCTTGTCTTCCTAGAGGCTCACAGAACCATCCTAGACACCCGAGACCCACCAAGGTTTGCCTCCCTCCCTGAGCATAACGAATCCTGTTTCTGTGGCCGCCTCCCAGCTTATCCAGGTTCTACCATTAAGGGAGTGAGCCTTTAAAAAGCATCCACTTAGGCTTCCCTGGTTGCTCACTGGTAAAGAAGTCCACCTGTCAATGCAGGAGACGTGGGTTCGATCCCTGATCTGGGAAGACCCCACATGTCTCAGAGCAACTAAGCCCGTGCATCGCAACTATTGAGCCTGCACTCTAGAGCCCCTGCTCCACAGCGAGAGAAGTTGCCGCTACGAGCAGCCGGTGCACCTCACCTAGGGAGCCTGCACACAGCAGCCAGGTCCCAGTGCAGCCAGAAACAAAATTTAAAAAAAAAGCTTCCACCCTTGCCCAGGAAAGGTGTCAGTTGGGGAACAATGTGCTCAGCAACTTCAAACGCAGTTGCTGCCTTAATTTTTCTCATTCCAGGATAACTTCTCATGCAACTCTGGGTCTGGACAGCTCCAAAAGAAACATTTCAGGCTATGCTGAGTGTTCTGTAGACGATCCAATGGAATATGCCAGGTGTCCTTGCTTAGAATGTGACGGTATACTGCACCCACCTCGAAAGTTCCAGAAGCCTCCTTTTACCCACTGTGCTCCACCCTGACAGTGCGTCCTGTTTTTCAGGCCATTCACACACTTCAGTCCTGGCTGGACATGCAGCATGATGCATATGGTGTCCGGGAAAAAATGCCCACACTTTATTCCTGTTGCCGCTGGCCTGACTCCTGTGCACCTCCAAGAGGCGGAGATTTCTGGTTGCCTTCCTCTTGGAAGTGGGAGAGGTGCTGAGGAATCTGAGGCCACGCCAAGGGTCTGCTCAGCAGTTAACCACAGACGGACCCTGCGTCAGCACTGCGGGCGGAGAGGTCTCCTCCCTCTGTCTTTATTTCACCTTGGCTGGTCTTTGACTCTTATAGTCAGCCGATCCTAGAATAGCATGTTTGGAAGATGTAGACATGCAGATGAGTTTGGAGTGTAGAAGTAAACAGAGACAGTTCACTTTGCAGTTGTAGAAATCTCAGGGAAGTTTCCAGAGCAGATGGCCAGCTCGCTGTCCAGTTCCTGTCTTGATGATTCTCATTGTCTTTAATACTTGGCTTGGGGCCACAGGTGTCTGGGCTTAGGCCTTGGGTAGCTGCTGCCCTGCGCTTCTGTCAGCAGAGGGTCACCTGCTCATACAGAGGCGCGTGTTTCCTGCGGTCCTGTCCCGGAAGCCGCTGTGGGTGGAATGGCTTAAGCTACCTCCCCAGCTCCACCTACATCTTTTGGATTCAGCCTGCATTTCTGTCACTGGACGCAGCATTGAGTATATAGAAGGCAGACACCGCCCCTGCCTTCGCAGAGCTTGCTGCCCTGGCAAGAGCGAGAGAACACGGACACCACCGACTGGAATATGTCAGGCTATGATAAATGCGGTGATGGAGACATAAATAAACTTGTGTGGGGCGCACATAAAGACAGCCTGGAGGGACAGGCCGGGACTTCACAGAGAAGATGACATTTGTGTTGGATGTTGAAAGATGACGAGGAATGTGACCAGTTGCAGAGCTCAGGATGGGGGAGTGTTTTTTCTGCAGAGGAAACAGCGCTAACAAAGCAGAGGAAAGAACAGCCGGATGTGCCGGTGTAGCAGTGGCGGATGAGCCCCTATCTAGGAAGGTGGGCGGCGCCCCCGCTCTCCCCGCCTCAGTAGCCCAGAGCCCCCTGCAGGGCTCATTTGCGGCTTGCTTCTCCTTCTGCTGATCATTGAAAGAATAAGGAACTCCAAAGCAGCCGCTGACAGCTAATCATTTAGGAAGCAGTGATGGACTGACATGCAGATGTTAGGCTTAATTAAGCAGGTGGCGCCCCAGTGCTTGAGTCACGTATTTGACCTTGGTTTCGCCTGGCCGCCGCCTCGCCTGTGCGTCTGAGTTCCTCCCTCTTGCGTGGGGCAGAAGAGAAAAATCATCTTTGAGTGTGAGCGCCTCCATGGCACAGCAGGCTGGGAGCTCCCCATGGTGACGTGTGACGGGTGTGTCCTGCCAGGCCTTCAGGGCGCCTTCATTTGCACCCCAGGCGTTAGCAATCCGTTGGTAGTGCAGGACATTTGCTCTTTACACCCGCATTACCCAGTAAGAAGAGTGCTCTGGGGTCCGAGGCTCCTGCTGATGAGATGTGTGGTCACAGGGGCGCCCCGTGAGTGAGGGGCTGCCCTCGGCCAGCTGGAGACCCGAGGCCTAAGCTGGGACACTGCACCTACCCCCTTGCTCAGCAAGTGTGGAAAGCAGGCCTGGGGAGGGGCCTAACCCGGTGAGTGGGTTTCTGGGCCCACCACTGGTGTGACAGGCCCACAGTTCCTTGAATCCACCTCCTCTGACTTCCAGTCTGGGATTAAATCCTTCATCCCATAGTTGACTCCCAGTCCTGGTGTGAGCAGACAGGATTTTCTGTAAATTGTCAAGTAGAGCCTCATTTCTGTGATCTTCCCACCAACTGCCTAACACTCACAAAAACAGTTGTGTAAGAAAGGCACACTTGAAACCAGCTGAAGTCTGGGTGATGTGATATGGAAGCAGCTAACTCTTTAAAGTTAGGGTGATGAATCAAACAAAATCTCTAACCCCTGGGGGACTCAGAGGCTCAGAGTCCAGCTGGAGACGTCAAGTAGAGTCAGCTTGAGTCTGCAAGTCAGCCTTGTAGCCAGACAGTGGAGGCAGACACACAGACACACAGATACACACACACAGAGACACCCAGAGAGCTCCAGTGTGCACCCTGATGGAAGCATGAGTCATGGATGTAAAGCTCAGAAGAGTGACCCATTCTGGGGTGAAGGCAGTAGGAGAGGCGTGGGGAGGAGTGTGCAGCAGAGCAGACACGGGGGCCCCTGGTCCACCACCCCTGGTTAGCTTCCAGGAACATGACTTCCCTTCTTTGCTCCCAGACTGGAGGCAGCCAGTGGCTCCTCCTCCCTGTCTGATCCCAGTATGGGTGCTCTTCTGCTCCCAGGAGGGTGGGAGGGTGCCTCTATCTGTGAGGCCCTAACTCTGTGCGGAGCAGGGGAGTACAGAGGCATAAGGAGGATGCTTCGGGGCCGGCCTGGGGAGGAACTGGCAGAGCCTGGAGTAAAGGAGGGCTCGGGGCTCTGAGGTCAAAGGACACGGCGGTTAAGGGATTAAGGAGCGAGGGGTCCCGAAGGACAGCAGATGTGGGCAGAGAGGAGGATTGAGGTCTTTATGCTTCAGAGGTGGAGCCGTGTTGGGTGTGATGATAGGTGTGGTTGTAGGGAGACCGAATATTTCATGTACATCTTGACCCCAGTCCAGCCAGGGATGGTGCTAGATTTGAATCTAAGTCTTCAGTATGGCGTCATTTTCTCCTCCTGTTGTAGAAAAGATTACTTTTTAAAAGATCTTTTTTACTTCTAAAATATATTCCAATGAGTTTTCTCCTTCCAAGAAAAAAATAATCACAGCTCACACTTCTGTGCCAAACACTGTTCTAGGCACTTTACCTATGTTCAGTCAGAGCCCTCTGTCAAATTCAGTGACTCCATTGATTCACTGATCAATGATACGCATTGAAAACTCTGTTAAATGGGCACTTTTGGTCTGTTGCCCATTTTACAGAGGAGAAAACCAAGGCACCCAGCACTTAAGTCACCTGAAGTCACTCAGCTTGTAAACAATGGATCTGGGATATGAACTCCAGGTCCACGCTTATAACCTTGACGTTAATGCTGCCTCTCAGAAAATAAGTGGCACGTGGCCTTGGCTGATAGTCTGGGTCATCTGTTGTGGCACCCTATCTGCTGTCCTCCTCCTGACACATGTGCACAAGAGTTGTACACACATGTGCGGTCTGACACAGATGGATGAGGCCCTGTCCCAACTTCTGGAGCCTCAGGATCCACAAGGCTCAAGACAAGATTACAAATCAAAGTTTTACAGCCAAGGCATAAGCAAAATGTTGCAGGAAGAAGGAAAGAGAATCCTGGCTCTGGGGTCTGGGGACATGACCCTGCTGTATTTGAGTTGGATCTTGAGAGAGATGTCCTGGGCTAAAGGGAATAGGGCTAGACAGGAAAGAAGTGTGCAAAGTGTGAGAACACGAGTGTGTCTGTGTGTCCCAGTGGGTGCTCCTGACTGCATTGCAAGGGGTTGTGCATTCTGGAGGCAGCAGTTGGCCTTGTTGATCAGTAACAAAGAGCTATTATTTGAGAGGTGAAAAAATTAAAAGACTTACAGGTATGATTGACCAAGGTTGGTATTTCCCCGAGTTGGTGTTCACAATGTAATTCCCTGGGTTAAAGGCAAGTAGTAAATAGGTCCTTTGGAACCAAGTAGAGGAACACTTCAACCATCAAAAGTAAGCAAAAAATGCCTCACGTACCCAAAATAGATAGCCGGAAGGAGCTCAATTCCTGCGCTCCCTTGATGGAGAAACCGCCTGGCTAGGGGCAGCCTGGAACCGTGCCTGTCACCCTTTTCTTTACTTAACCACTCTTGACAAGCTGATTCTCCACATCAGAGGAGTCACAGGTTATAACAAAGGGTCTGCTTCAAGCAAACACACCACCGGGTGAGGAGGAGAAGGAAGCCCTCGGTCACCCTCGGGATCCTGGGGCTCAGTGCCCTGACACAGCAGGCTCACCCCTAGTATTCATAACACTCCTGGGTCCTTTGGTTTACTGTCTTACGGAGAGTGGGAAAGTATGTCATACATTCTGTGAGGCTGTGCTTCCGAAGTAGATAGAAGGAAAATGTGGTGCACAAAGCCTGCTGGCTGTGTTCTAGAAGGATCCGATCTTTGAAGGGGCGGGGGACGAGAAGGCGTCCCTCTGTGTGCCTCGGCTCCTGGGAGCAGGGAGGCTCTGCATGGCTCGCGCCATGGACATGGTGGGGCCGCTGGCCATAAGCTCCATCAGTTGAAACCTACCCCTGGCCCCTCTCCCCCCGCTCCACAGGAGGGCCACCCGGAGGAGCCGGAAGCAGAGGAGCAAGTCCACGAACAGCAGCCCCAGCAGCAAGAAGAGTACTGAACCGTCCCGGCAGCTCTCCACACTTCCGTTTTGGTGGGAACTTCTCTTCCAGAGAATTGGAACACGTGTGGCCTCAAGCTCATCAGAAACCAGTTGTTCCCAGTCTGCTGTTACATCATCGCGCCAGCGCCCACGCCAGCACCACCCTCAGTTCCCATTTCCTTTGCCAAGACACACTAGCAGCGGCCATGGGTGGCCTCCCCAAGACATCCCGGGGGCCACACACCTTCAACTTCCCCACTTGGCTGCTTGAGATTGGTTCTGCTCTTTGCATTTCTTTCCAGAACAACTTCTCCCCAACCCTACCACCACCACCACCACCACTCCCTTTTTATCCTGGTGTGAAACAATGGTAATTTGATATATGGTATTTATATTGGCATTTCTCAACCCAGTGTCACTAGATGTCACACACATTTGTGGTGCTTTGATGTTTGCAAGTCTAACCTCTGTGAACATAAATTTGGTCAAATAATAAATTGGAACAAAGGGAAAGAGATAACTTGATATGAAAGCCATATGACAGTGACTTGTTTCATGGGGAAAAACACAGTCAGTTTCTCCCTCCACTCACGAACAAAAGGGAAGAAAAAAGGAATCAAAACTAGGACTTCAGGGCCTAGCAGTGTTCATCCATCAGCATGTTAGACAACCACACAATATGTTGTTAGTTTTGAAAGACATTCACCCAAGGAGAACACCATCTCGACTTGGCCCTCCAACCGCTTGCCCCTCCCCCCCGCCCCCACCCAGGTTCTCATGCTGTTTTCTTTCTCAGGGTCCTCTTTGGTGGGCAGCCACTCTCCCCAAAAGCTGTCATCGGGTGTCTGCAGAGGGGGTCTGCACAGGCACAGGTCCTTCCTGCCTCTTCGTGTGGGTTTTAGCCCCAACCCTGTCATCCACGCTAGGGGGTTCCTCCTAAAGAATGACTTCAGGGTGTGCAGCCCTGGGCGTGCCACACACTTGCTGGAAGGCCTGGAGTGACGACCTTATGATAGGAGTGTAAGCCCAAGGGAGAACCCTGCTTCTGAAGTCTGGTGTTGACACTGGAAAGACAGCACAGAAAAATCTGACTCCCAATGCCTTCTGGAATAAGGAATTCCCCCTCTTCAGTACGATGGCCCTCCTCGTCATTGACCTTCGCTAAACCGTGGCAATTCATAAATAGAGGAAACATGAATGAATTAAAAGCATTCCTTATTTTTTTTAAACTAATATTTGCACATTTTCTTAGTATCTTTCCAAATCTTTGCCTCCCCCCACCCCCACCCCCCCGAACCACCCCTTTGAAAGATGGTTTCCCTCCCTGGATCATTCATTTCACTTGGTTTCTAACTTTAGATTTTCTTTCACGTGTTATTTGACTTAGCAGGTGCAACAAAAAACAAACAAGTGTGCCCCCCCACTTTCCTAATTGAAAAAGCTTCAAATAAATTTCTGAATTACGTCTCATAAAGCTTTGACATTTCTTTATTAACTGATGAAATACGAATTCTAAATTCTAGCCTTGAAGCTTTCCACCAAAAGGAGTCTTCTCAGATCTTTGGTGGCAGAGTGGTCTTTATCGAGTTACACGTGAAAAGGATTGCTTGTATTTTTGAGGTTGTTACAGGACACTGCAGAAGTGGACAGCTGTTCCATGGGGCTTGGTTTCCCTTTCTTCTCTCTCCTGCTTGCTCTGCGCCTCGGCGACAGCGCGTTTCTCCCAGGCTGGAATCCGGCCTGGCTCTCTGTGGTGACGTCCTCCCACACCTGGTCGCAAGGCGTGGTCGTGCTATACGCAGCATCGTGCTTCACGGCGTGTCCCCTCCCAAGCCTGTCGCACTCACTGAGTTTCCTTCTTTTTAAACAGCTCTGGTGAAGAGGCACAATAAGTAGTTCCGTGCAGGTGACACTTCAGTGGTTCCCGGGCAGTTCTTTGCTTGCCCTGGACACATGAGTAACACCCAGTGCCGGGTAGGGCAGGGCCCACGCTCCCATCATGAGGGTGATTACTGGGTAGTGTGCTTAAGCCTCACCAGTGACCCTCAGCCACTCTGTTCCTCCCTAGACCCCCGACTTTCTTGCTATTAACATACTGGCCAGATACCTGGCAAAGATAACTTCCGCCAGTCATCCTATTCCCGCTTCCTTCCTGGTGTCTTGGGGCAGACTCTTGGTTTATTTAGAGAGGAGCTATATACTTCCCTTTCTGACTCCATCTGGGGCGTCTTCCACCGCACGGGACATCACTGGTGCCTCGGGGAATCTTTGACAGCTAAGTTTCTCAGTCCTCTTTGGCTGCACCCCAGCCTCTAGTGCAGCTCACCTCTCATTTCCCAGGACTGCTCCTTTCTCCCTGATGACTGTACCCCATCATTCATCTCAGCAGCCAGCGTGGGCTTTCCTCCATGTCCCCTGCCCTCGTCACACATCCTCATGCTGGGCTGAGAAGCATCCGCTGGACGTGGGTCTTAGTGTCCCCTTCACACCCGCCACAGCTGATTATAGTATGTCCACTGCTCATATCAGGTAGGAAGTGATTGAAGCAGGGGGTAAAGAGAAAACAGCAGAAAAGCAGAAAAAAGACAAAAGACACACCCCGAGAGAAGTAAACTCCAGAAGGGAACCAGGAACTCCTCCCTTCCCTGGTGAGTATTTCCATTATTCCATTAAGGTTTAATATGCATTCAGATTACTTTTACTAAATAGTACACCATAAAGCTTTTGTTATATATTAAATGTAAACTGAAAGGAATGTAAACAAATGTATTGTTAATTATAAATATAGATAAGTAATGACATAATAGATGAAAAGGTCTTATTCAGATGTATCACATTCATTTTACATTACCCATCTATTGTCGCATGGTAGAATAGTTTTTTGTCTCTGAATATGTGAATAACTTGACTTGCGTTTATCTTTTTACATATTTAATAAAAAAAAGTATATGTTAAAATCAACCTGGTTCCATAGAGTCTTAAATTTTTATGCCACAGGTTTCCTTTTGAGTGAGCATGTTTATACTAATAGGTTCTTTATGTAAATTTCACACAAAGTCCACATGGTTTACATGGGCAGGGGGTGGCTTGTTTTTATTGATGGCAAATGTTTTAGCAGGAATTACAGGTTAATATTTAAATCAAATGTAGCAGCTATACCACCGTTTTAAAATTCTACAATTAAAAACAAAACAGGCTTTTCTGGTGGCTCAGATGGTAAAGAATCTGCCTGCAATGTGGGAGACCTGGGTTCAGTCCCTGGGTTGGGAAGATCCCCTGGAGGAGGGCATGGCAACCCACTCCGGTTTGCTTGCCTGGAGAATCCCCATGGACAGAGGAGCCTGGCAGGCTACAATCCATGGGGTCTCAAAGAGTTGGACACGACTGAGTGACTTTCACTAAGAATCCCCCTTTAGGAAACATTCCGCTTGCAAGCCAACAAAGTCTTCGCTCCCATCTTGACAACACAGGGGCTGAGCAAAAGCAGGTAGATGTTTTGAAGTAAAGCTTTGTGGTAAAATGACCTGCAGTGGTCAAAAGCTATTTGATTAAGTGTATTTCCTCCAGTTTGCTGACTTTAACAGTGATAATTGACAGACATAAATGGAATACACACCTTGCAGGAATAACTGAAGAAATGTATTTATTCAAACTGGCCTGGTGCCCCCTTGGACACCCTGTAGAACAGCTGACAGTCTGTAGAAGACTTTGCCCAGGAGCCTGCAGATTACTGGAGTTCATCCCAAAGGATGCCAGCCTTCCTGAACCTGCTTTCAAGCACCACCTAGAGGCCAGTTTTGTGTCTGTACTGCCCTTGGCAACTCTTTCCCATTCATTTGCCTTTAGGTCCTTGAAGCAGGAAAATCACAGAGCCATCACCACTGCTCTCCATTCACACATTACTCCACAGGGTACTTCCATGATGGAAGTCTGAGCCATAGTTACCTGGGTTGGGAAATGGGTTTTTTTGTCTGTGTTCAGTCACTCAGTTGTGTCTAATGCTATGGACAAGTAACCTGCCAGGCTCCTCTGTCCATGGGATTCTCCAGGCAAGAATACTGGAGTGGGTTGCCATTTCCTCCTCCAAGGGATCTTCCTGTCCCCAGGAATTGAACCCGTGTCTCCTGCCTTGCAGGCGGCTTCTTCACCCACAGAGTCAAGCACATGCTTAGAGCACGTGTGAAAAGTGAAAGTGAAAGTCGCTCAGCCGTGTCCAGCTCTGCGATCTCATGGACTATACAGTCCATGGAATTCTCCAGGCCAAATCCAGGGGATCTTCCCAACCCAGGGATCAAACCCAGGTCTCCCTCATTGCAGGCAGGATTCTCTACCAGCTGAGCCACCAGGGAAAATCGCTAAACAGTTCAAAAGTGGTGAGATAACATATTTGCTCCATTTTATTAAATCTGAGATCATGGATAAAAATTTGAGGTGTTCCTACTTGGTATGATGGGTAAGCCGGTGAGTCCAGAAGGAAGGGAAAAGAGTTAATGCACTCCACTAAGTTCGAGTTACAAGATGCTGGTTCTCTAAAATTAAACACACCTTCACGTCTGGCCTTTCTCATTCTTCCTCTGAATGGCTAGAACAGAGCCACCATGACTGTTGAGGCTGCTACTACAGATAAATATTCACTGACCCAACTTCTCAGCACTGACAGTGTCGCCAAGCAGTACCAAGTGTAAGAACACCTTCTCCCTGGACGTCTAGCAGCTCCTGTCTGGCTAAACTAGGAGCTCGTAAGAGACTATTCTCCATCCTTTGGAAGAGCTCTGGCTTCACTGCCTAACACAGCAAAGTGTCAAGTCCACTGAACCCCTGGGGACCCTCAGATGGCGCCAAGGCTTCCGATCATGAGACTGCTCAAGGGCAGACCGCTCCCCCAAGCTGTGACCTGGACCCCACAGTGATCAGTGGAGTTCACACGGAAGGTGCTTTTGCTAAGGACTTGTCTTCTGTGTTGGGCTTATGATTAGAACAAAAATGGAAGGCCCAGCTGGAGCCAATTTTTTGAATGCCTTTTTCTCTCTTTCCACTGACAGAAAATGTTGAACCTTTTCTAGCTTGCCACATTTTTAATTTCTTAAACAGGTTTCTCTTTGTATTTTGTAACTATTTTATTAAGACGGGCTGTAAATTGACCTTAAAGGGCAATAGCATGTTAATATGTGCTTACCAGGTGGCACCGTGGTAAAAACTCCGCGTGTCAGTTCAGGGATCAATCCCTGGGTCAGGAAGGTCTGGAGGAGGAAATGGCAACCCAGTCCAGTACTCTTGCCTGGAAAATCCCATGGACAGAGGAGCCTGGCAGGCTGTGGTCCTTGGGGTCGCAAAGAGTCAGACACGACAGAGCATGTACACACAGCATTATTAACGTACCTTTGAATTTATGCTATTCATTAGAAACTAGCTAAATGTATTATTTTTCAGAAAACAAAAAGGTAGATGTTTCTTTCCATGTAGCAAGAATCCTTCATGTTTTACAGTACAGTATTCCTTTTAGTCTTAAAGGTTACCTGTATAACTTTTTAAAAATTTTTGTAAGATATGTTTATGT
The DNA here is from genome assembly GCF_014754425.2 of Oryx dammah. Classification (NCBI taxonomy): domain Eukaryota; kingdom Metazoa; phylum Chordata; class Mammalia; order Artiodactyla; family Bovidae; genus Oryx; species Oryx dammah. The sequence goes on from NW_024070206.1 coordinate 39,784,413, forward strand.
TATTCACTAAATGTTTTGGTCATATCTGATCATTTAAATGAAACTTTAGGAATTACAGAAGTAATGAAAAATTTCCATACCATGTATTCAGAATTTTAGCCTAACCCAGGTTCACAGCTTACTGCTAGAACACTCTCTTCCAATCTGATACATGTATGGATGAAATGTGACCTCCTACCAATGGAGCAGTTTTTTTTACCAGCATGAAAGTTATGTCAGAGAAAGACCACAGAAAATGAGTTTCAGTTTTGTCTCTTACAGGCTAAGCTCTCTCAAAGACAGTTCAGGGACCTTCTTGTCCTGTAGACACAGACACCATCAGAAAGCCTTTGGTCATTTGAAGACCTTTGGTCATGAAGACCTTTGGTCATTTGACCTTCTAATGTTGGTCCTCTGGAGAAGCCATGCCCTGGAAACCAGAGTAGGAAGTGACTGCTGTTGTACAGAAAGGTTGTTTATTCCTGGTCCCATTTTTTAAATGGAAAGATGTATATGTTCAAAGACTCACTCTGCTATCTCCTCAGGGGAAGAAAAATTTACCAAACATAGCCTCTCTCTAAATGTAAAACATAAATCCAACAAAGCTGCTAATTCTACCTCAGAATTACCCAAAATAAAATTTTAAGCCAAAAGAAGGCAGTGGGGAGGGAAGTTTTTCGTTTTCGCCTCCAATTTGTTTGAAAAAACAGTACTAACCATGGGCAAAATGCAGCAGCCAGTAGTGACCTTTTACGACTACAACATTGGGCCACTGTCCCTCAGTTACTCTAAAGAGGCATTCTGAATCCACACCTGCCTCAGTCCATAAACAGTAAACTGTATCTATTTACATATTTTTAAAAGCAGTATATTACGCCCGAGGAAGACATCATGGGGAAGGAGAGAACGATGAAGCCAGAAGTATGTCCGTAGCCTCACACATGCCCCAAGGTCTTCTGGACTTCACTAGGTCCAAGGGGGTAAAATACCTCCAATCTTCCTGCTTGCCAACACAGAGAGGAAGTAATCATTACTCAGAAGTATCCATATCACTGCGGGGAAAGGAGCGGGTGGGATGAACCGAGAGAGGAGCATTGACATACTCACTACCATGTGGAAAACTCACAGTGGAAAGCTGCTGCGTAGCACAGGGAGCTCAGCTCAGTGCTCTGACAACCTAGCAGGGCAGGATGGGGGAGGGTCCAGAGGGAGGGGACATATGTGTACATACAGCTGATCCAGGTTGTAAACTAATCCAATATGGTAAAGCAGTTACCCTCCAATTTAAAAAAAAGGGGTCCATAAGTTGAAAACAAATCAGTTGCTTAGGAGGACAGCTATGTAGGCCTGAGAGAAATTTCTCCATAGCTCCTCCTAAGAAAGTAATGATGCAGGTAACCTGATCTTCACAGCATCTCCCAGCCAGTACAGTAATGGTCTTACTGGTCTGTCCCTGTTAGTCATCAGGACTATACCTAATGACATAAAGCTGAGACTCGGTTCAGTAAAAACTAGTTCACCAAGGACCAAAAACTAGTTTACGGTCTGTGTGTGGAAATAGCTCCCGAAGTTTGGGGCTTCATCCCAGGATGCAGAGTATCCAGAGGAACAGGTTGCGGGTGGAGGGTGGAAGGCTACAAGTTCAACTCTTTGCCACAGAGGTTGAGGCAGACAGTGCAGGGCAGAGATCATGACCTTGTGTGACTGACCAGCACTAGACAGGTGGACACTATCAGGACCCAGTCCCTTTCCTAACAGCCCACTTGGGTGTCATGGTTTCCCCCAGAAGCACTGTGAGATCTGACACGTGACTTTCTGTTTTTCCGATTATCCTTGACAAATTACTGACAGGGCAGTTTTCCGTGTAGACTACAAGTATGAAACGGTTGGCTGTCCCACACTCACATAACCCTCAGAAAGATCCTGGAGACAGGAAACATACCATCTGTCTGTGGACTAAGTCCAAACATAAGTCTGCAGGGAAAAGGGGGATAACATTTTAATAAAAATCTTAACTGGATCTATAAAAACTTTCACAGGTTGCAAAATCGTTTCACAAATAACCATGTAGAGGAGAAAGAGAACAAGTTTTGAAAATGCTGTGACCTGGAGTCATGTATAAAGTACCTTACACATAGCAGAGAGTTAATCGATAGTGTTACTGATTTTGGCTTTGATAGTCCTGTGAGGGAGGTAACACAGACCCTGTAGCTGCACTGCCCTGGTTCTAGACATTTCACTACTGCTCGCTGCTCCCACCACCCATGCAGAGGCAACCCCAGCAGCTGTATGTTAGACCAGAGAATCCCGCCCCCTCCCAACCTCAGCTGAGGGTTCCCAGAAGACAGCTAACCCAGGGGCAGACAGCCTATGGTTGCCAGTGACCCATGGCCTGACTATGAGCTAGACCAATCTGGTTCTTAAAAATTCTGATTCCCGGGACTTCCCAGTGGCTCAGACTCTGCACTCCCAATCCAGGGGGCCTGGGTTCAATCCCTGGTCAAGGAACTAGATCCCATGTGCCATAACTAAGAGTTCACATGCCACAATTAAAGATCCTACATGATGCAACTAAGACCAGGCACAGCCAAATAAATCAGATAATGAATATTTTTAAAAATTCTGATTCCCCCAAAATAAGCAAAAATCCGTGTCCCTGAAGGGATAGTTCCTGGAGCTAGGTATATCTTTACTAGCTTGGAGGCAAGTGGGGAAAAGTCAAATGTGAAATAAACTCTGTTTTTAGAGTTTGCTACCCTCGACTGCTAGTTAGTGTCCAAAATATGTTGCTGGCATTGAAATGTCACTTTCATGCATATTCAGACTTAATTTGCATTTTTCTCACTTGCTTATTTGCTCTGAAGTCACTTCCTAAGCAACGACATAAGGAATAGTCAGTGCTTTAATAGAGCATATTAAAAAGCAGAGACATCACTTTGCTGACAAAGGTCCATATAGTCAAAGCTATGGTTTTTTCAGTAGCCATTTATGGATATGAGAGTTGTACCATAAAGAAGGCTGAGTGCTGAAGAATTGATGCTTTTGAGCTGTGGTGTTGGAGAAGACTGTTGAGAGTGCCTTGAACTGCAAGGAGATCAAACCAGTCAATCCTAAAGGAAATTAGTCCTAAATATTCATTGGAAGGACTGATACTGAAGCTGAAACTCCGACACTTTGACCACCTGATGCAAAGAACTGACTCATTAGAAAAGACCCTGATGCTGGGAAAGATTGCAGGCAAGTGGAGAAGGAAGCAATAGAGAATGAGATGGTGGGATGGCATCACCGACTCAATGGACATGAGTTTGAGCAAGCTCTGGGAGATAGTGAAGGACAGGGAAGCCTGCCGTGCTGCAGTCCATGGGATTGCAGGAAATTGGACATGACTTAGCGACTAAACAACAAAATGCATACAGGTTCAAAGTGAATTTTCAACACAAGCTAAACAATGATCTCTGTTTCCCTCCTGTACTCTCCTTTATTAGTTTTCCAGCCAATGGGCATGTCTACCCACCCTGCCACCACTTAGGGTCTCCCTCTAAGGTCAAGTGAGCAAGTAGAGGCCATACAACACCCAACTTTCATAAAAACCCCCTCTCAACAATAATGGCATGACCTCACCACCTCCACCTCACTACTGGCATCTCTTTTCACTCCTAAGAAGAAAGAAATGATCAAATACTCACCCCACCTTCTGCAGTGGACATATTCACCACTTTTTGTTTGTTTAATAGGTATTTATTTCTTTGGCTGCACCTGGTCTTAGTTGAGGCACTCAGGATCTTTGATCTTAGTTGTGGCATGAGGAATCTTTAGTTGTGGCATGTAGGATCCAGTTCCCTGACTAAGGATCAAACCCAGGCCCCCTGCATTGGGAGTGCAGAGTCTTAGCCCTGGACCCCCAGGGAAGTCCCATGACAGTTTCTGACATCGTGAACAGGACAAGTGTCAATTCCTATGGGCTTTCTGGAAGCCCTGTAATGCACAGAGGACCACGGGGTCAGGAGAAAGAGAGCCAGAGAAAGGCACACCATCACAGTGACATGATGGTCACTCTCCACTGTCGAAATTAACAAATGAGCACGTGTCCAGGTAAGCAGGCAGGCAGTGGTTAAAAGTCACCATTATCTCTAAAAGTTTCCTATTCTTCTTGCGCTGCTCTCTCCCCCAAACTTCCTTTTGCTGAAACTACCTTCCTTACACTGAGAAAACCTGGGCTATTTCCAAAGGAAGGTTTATGGGAAATGCTTCAGATAGTTTTAAAAATAGCTCAGAGATAATTTTAAAAACATATCTCACTGGACTCGCTCTTGCCTTTCAACGTAGAAATCATACTATCTACCTTTCTCCGTGTTCCCAGCTTCTGAATGTCCAGGGAGAAACCCTAGCCTTGCCACGTTCCTCAGGATCTTAGCTTCCACCTGCCTGGTGAGACCCATCAGCACATTCTGCCTTAGCCCCCTTGATGATACCATGGCAAAGCTGGGGACCCCACTGGTGGTCCATTCCCTGACACCCCCACAGGCACTCAGTGCCTCAGCTACCCGTGCAGTGTGGAAGAACCCATCTTTGAAGTCTGGTAAGTTCTCCAGCTATTAATATTTACTGAAGCTTACTCCGTTTGCTCAGGGTCTTTTCTAGTCATTGGAAAAGACCCTGATGCTGAGAAAGATTGAAGGCAGGAGGAGAAGGGGACAACAGAGGATGAGATGGTTGGATGGCATCACCGACTCGATGGACATGAGTCTGAGCAAGCTCCAAGAGTTGGTGATGGATAGGGAAGCCTGGCATACTGCAGCCCATGGGTTCGCAAAGAGTTGGACATGGCTGAGTGACTGAACTGTCTTGGTTTGCTCATCTAGAACAGGGATAATGATGGTAGCCCTGTTGTATGCCCACAGCCTAGCACACCATAGCTTCTCAATAAATAATAGTTACATATGTAAGCATTCAGCACAGTGTATAACCACCTCTGTATATATATCAGTGAAATTATTTGGCTAATTTCTAACCTGTCACTACTAAACTCCATGTACCATGACCATATAGACTTCCATCTGTATGACTCAACATTTCAGCCCTAACATCTAGCCCCCTGAACTGATACATAGAAGGTATATAGTACACTTACTGGTGAGGGAAAATTGCCTCTACAGAGGGTTGTTATAAAGACTTAATAAAATAATGCATGACAATGGTACCATCTCACACCAGCCAGAACGGCCATCATTAAAAAGTCTACAGATAATAAATACTGGAGAGGGTACAGAGAAAAGGGAACCCGCCTACACTAGTGGGGGGAATGTAAGTTGGTGTAGCCACTGTGGAAAATAGCACTGAGGTTCCTCAAAAAACTAAAAATATAATCTGGCAATCCCATTCCTTGGCATATATCTGGACAAAAATATAATTAAGAAAAATACACATACCTCTGTGTTCATAGCAGCACTACTCACAAGTACCAAGTCATGGAAACAACCTAACTGTCCATTGATTGAATGGATAAAGCAGATATACACAATGAAATATACATATATATGTAAACATATAGACAATGGAACATTACTCAATTGTGAAAAAGAATGAAATAATTCCATTTAGAGCAACATGGATGGATCTAGAGATTATCATACAAAGTGAAGTTGGAGAAAGACAAAAACTGGATGATATCACTTATATGTGGGATCTGAAACATGACACAAAAGAACCTATCTACAAAACAGAAACAGACTCACAGGCTCACAGTCTGATCTATATCAGACTTGCGGTTGCAAAGGGGGGAAAGGTGTTGGGTAGGGATGGATTGGGAGTTAGGGATTAGCAGATACAAACTGTCATACATAGAATGGGTAAATGACAAGGTCCTACTGCATAGCACAGGAAACTATATTCAGAATTCTATGATAAATCATAATGGGGAAAAATAACAAAGAATAATGCATACACATAACTGAATCACTTTGCTGTAAAACAGAAATACAACATTGTATATAAACTATACTTCAATCGATCACTAAAATAATGCATGCAAATAGCCTAGCATTGTGCCTGCCACATAATCAGTACAGGCATACCTCATTTTATTGTGCTTCAAGGTATTGCACTTCACAGAGAATTGAGTTTTTAACAAATTGAAGGTTTGTGGCAACCTTGTCAGATGATGGTAAGCATTTTTTAGCAATAAAATATTTTTAATTAAAGCATGTACATTACTTAAGACATACTTCTATTGCACACTTAATAGACTACAGTGTTAGTATAAACTTAACTTTTACATACATTGAGAAGCCAAAAAATGTGTGTGATTCACCTTATTGCTGTAGCTACTTTATTGTGATGGTCTGGAAGCAAACCCAAAATACGTATAAGGTATGCCCGTACTCCATACATTGTTGACTGCTGCAATCTGTAGTAGTAGTAACAGCCATTGGAAAAGGCAATGGCACCCCACTCCAGTGTTCTTGCCTGGAGAATCCCAGAGACGGGGGAGCCTGGTGGGCTGCCGTCTCTGGGGTCGCACAGAGTCGGACACGACTGAAGCGACTTGGCGGCAGCAGCAGCAGCCGCCGCCATGGTGGAGGTGGTGGTATTTCTCTCAATCCATGCCTGAATTGTGGTGTGAAAAGGAGATACTCTCTGTTCTCCCGAGAAGGAGGCAGTCTTCAAGAGACAGTACCTACACTACTGCTTTTTTCCAGATCCCCTTCATCACCATTTTTGCTTCTAGATCTAAATTCCTTCCTCTTCTGTCCACAGTCCACCCACAACTATATACTGTTCTGGCTTATGTTCAGCCTCCAGAAGAGAAGACATTTCCACAGTCAGCTGATAGCTGATAAGCTTTCTGCTCAACACCAAACACTGGAAACCTTTGGATCCGTGTTCCAAATGGTCTCTTTTGACAGAAAACGGACTGGAGATCATTGCTCACCTAGCAATGATGAGCAATGCTCACCTCTCTTAAAAGAGAGAAAGACCTTGCTCTGTGTCCCCACAGGTTTCTCTTGAAGGAGTTAGGTCTTTTCTTTTAATACATTACACTGTGATCACTGGTGTTTACACTTGTGTTCATATCATATGAATTCAGGGATGGGACCTTTGTGTCTATAAATTTAATATCCCAGCATCTAACAGTCTGAGCACAGAGCAAAATTCAAGTCATGGTTGGTTACCAAATAAAGAAGGAAAGGTGCAGTAGTACAGTTTAGAGTAATTTCCTATATATCCATTTTGATCTCCATTAACACAAATAACAAATTTAGCTTTATATTAAAATTACAATCCAGGTGGTCGTAAGGACTAGAGAGATAAGAACACAGAATTGGAGAAGACAATGAAACGTGACCTCTTGGTCACGAGCATGGAAATTTAACGTCATGAGTTTTAAAAATCTACCACTTCATAATATAATGTGTTTTCAAGCTTTCAGAGATTGACTTTCTCAATATATATTAGATGCTAGTTATGTGATTGTGTTTGACTTTGAATTTTTTTATATAAACCTCAAAACCAAAATGGAAATGTCATGAAAAGAACAAGAAAATGTTGAGTCAGAAAAAGACTTAGCAACCCTCTAGGCCAGTGATTCTCAAAATGTGGTCGTGAGACACTTGGAGATCCCCAAGACCATTTCAGGGAGTCCTTGAGATCAAAATCATTCCATCATGAGATTAAGACATTATCTGCCTTTCTCACCCCCATCCTTTCACCAGTCAGTGTACAGTGAGCAGGGTATTACAGAATGTATGATGTCATAGAAGAAGCAGGTTTAACAGTCCAATTATCTTCTACTAAGTCAGACCTTAAGAAGATTTGGGGGAAAAAAATGTAAAATACCACTTTTCTCACTGTTTCTGTTCTGAAAAAAAAAATAGGTGTTTTTTTTAAAATAAAATATTCCACATTCATATGTAATGCTTATTATTGCTTTTTTTAAAGAATTGGGATTTTTAACTTCCCAATTTTAAGTTTCTAATATGATAATTATCGATCACTATGAAATTAAAAGATGCTTACTCCTTGGAAGAAAAGTTATGACCAACCTAGATAGCATATTGAAAAGCAGAGACATTACTTTGCCAACAAAGGTCCGTCTAGTCAAGGCTATGGTTTTTCCAGTGGTCATATATGGATGTGAGAGTTGGACTGTGAAGAAGGCTGAGCACCAAGGAATTGATGCTTTTGAACTGTGGTGTTGGCAAAGACTCTTGAGAGTCCCTTGGACTGCAAGGAGATCCAACCAGTCCATTCTGAAGGAGATCAGCCCTGGGATTTCTTTGGAAGGAATGATGCTAAAGCTGAAACTCCAGTACTTTGGCCACCTCATGCGAAGAGTTGATTCATTGGAAAAGACTCTAATGCTGGGAGGGATTGGGGGCAGGAGGAGAAGGGGACGACAGAGGATGAGATGGCTGGATGGCATCACGGACTCGATGGACATGAGTCTGAGTGAACTCCGGGAGTGGGTGATGGACAGGGAGGCCTGGCGTGCTGCGATTCGTGGGGTCGCAAAGAGTTGGACATGACTGAGCTACTGAACTGAACTGATAACCCATATAAATAAAAGTGTTTTGGAGTCAATATTTTTGAGTCTAGTGAGGGTCTGAAACCATTAAGTGTGAGGACCACTGTTCTAGACCCTTGGTTTTCAACCAGGGATTTGTATTTGAATCAGAAAGTCAGGTCTCAGCTTTTCTATGTGGTCACTGATGAAGAGGGAAAGTACTCTAAGCTCCATGGCCTCACCTATAATATTAGAAGGTGACAGTAAAAATAGAACCTGGGATCAGAAACATATTGTTAAGTAGTTAGCTGTGGTAATTCATATGAAACTGAATATAGGAAATGAAAAAGACTAAAGATTTAAAGGCTTTAGGTTTGGCAACTGGCAGGAGAGTAGTGCCTCTGATAGTTGAGAATAGCCATGTTGGAACTGGGGGAGAAGGTATGAACCCAGTGTGAGATGGCAGGTCCTAAAAGTGGAGAAGTCTTGCACTGTCTCTGTTGCTCTTTGGAAACAGAAAACTGCAGTGGAGGTGAGGAGTCCAAACCAGTGATATGGATTTGAGGGTTAGCGCTCTCTAGTAACAGGTGGCATCCAGAGGGTTAATAAGCCCACCCAGGAAGTGACTGTGACACCTGGAGCTGCTCATCCAGGAAGTGACTGTGGCATCCAGAACTGTTCACCCAGGAGGTGAATATGGAACCTGGAGCTGTTCAAGGCAGGCCCTGGGATGAGGGGCTCCTTTTGGAGCAGGAACTAAAGAAGAGCTTAGGAGATGTTGGGAAAGGCCCAACCAGATATCAGAACAATGCATGACCCTGCATATCTAGGCATGACATAGATATTAGATGCATGGGAAAATGGAAGGACAAAAAAGAAAAAAAAAGAAAACAGAGGGGACAGCTTCAAGGAGGACTGACAACATTATCAAAGCAACAGAAAAGATACATATAGTAAATTCTGAGAAGCTAATGGCTTAGATAAGAATCGGGTCATTGCCTGTTTCAAACAAGATTTTCTAATAGAAAAATTTTAGTGGAATCAAAACAATACATGAAAACTGAACGGAAAAAAATCTGAAAGCATAAGGAAATAAAAACAATGGGAGAAAGAAAAGGGAACAAAATCCAGCAAATATTTTTGGTATTTAACCAGGACCACCTGTGTACAGCCATGATCAGAATACCCAATGGCTTCAGAGCCACTGAAGATGCTAAGAGCAAAGGGAAGAATGGTGGGTACCACGACTCACAGCCTTTCATAGTCTTCAAAGCACCCTATCCATGGGACTACTTTTTGCTCCATCAAAAGAGAATCCTAAAAAATCCTATAATTCAGAGGTCAAAAGACATTAAGGATAATGATGTGAAGGTTAAAAGATCTATTCTGATTATTTAAAAGAAAAATATTTAGATTACACTGCTACAGATCTTGACTTGCTATGAGGTACAAATAATAAAAATCATGATGTCAGTTTCATATATAAAAAACGAATTGCTATGACAACCACAAATTGGCCTTCACAGAAAATATAAATCAGAATGAAAAAAATTATAGAGAATTATGACTTTTTCTGATTAGGAAACCATTTGAACTAGTGGTATTTTTTAATGTTTTGGTCATTTGGCTCTGATATGAGAACATGAAAACATTCCTCTGCTTCAAGAGCTCCTTTGTATTACAAATTAAAATGAGCAGACCATCATTTAATGAAATGAGACTGGCAACCAAGACCACCTAGTGACTTATTCCACTAAAATGCCCCTGTCCTCTTCACTGTTAACCTCTAATATTTAGAGGCCCTCACCAAAATTCAAGAGTGGACATGCATTAAATGCATTATATTGCAGGCCAAATAGTAAAAGCAGATAACAGGGAATGTCGATTCAATGCTTCTTTAGCTGCCAGATTGTAAAGCTTCAAACCAGTTGCAAAGGACCAAAGTTTCCTATATCTTTTCCAGCATTTTCCATTAACCATGACAATCCCTGAGACCTGCTATGAGGTATGATATTTATTTGGGTGGTGAGGAAGGGTAGAGTCGAGAAGGGTCAGATTTTCCCAGCTTCTTTGGGGCTAAGCCAGGGCAACCCACTCCAGTGTTCTTGCCTGGAGAATCCCAGGGACGGAGGAGCCTGGTGGGCTGCCGTCTCTGGGGTCGCACAGAGTTGGACATGACTGAAGTGACTTAGCAGCAGCAGCAGCAGGGCTTATCACTTTTCAGGGCTCATTCTCCCCAAATCAGAATAGTCAGATCTGGAGCCCAGGGACCCCAAGGATTCGAGGTTAGAGCATCCAGTGATTTGACCTTCTGCACAGCACTTTCACCTTGTTGTTGTTCAGTCGCTAAGTTGTGTCCAACTCCCCACGACCCCATGGAATGCAGCACGCCAGGCTTCCCTGTCCTTCACTGTCTCCCAGAGTTTGCTCAAGCTCATGTCCATTGGGTCAGTGATACCATCCAAACATCTCATCCTCTGTAGCCCCCTTCTCCTCTTGCCCTCAATCTTTCCCAGCATTAGGGTCTTTTCCAGTGAGTTGGCTCTTCGTAGCAGGTGTCCAAAGAAGTGGAGCTTCAGCTTCAGCATCAGTCCTTCCAATGAATATTCAGGGTTGATTTCTCTTAGGATTGACTGGTTTGATCTCCTTGCAGTCCAAGAGATTCTCAAGAGTCTTCTCCATCACAATTCAAAAGCATCGATTCTCTGGCATTTGCCTTAAGACATGTTCATTGTCAAGAGGGTAAGCTGGCTACACATAGCTGTCCAATTAGCTCAGTTGTCAGACCCCGACCAGGGTCCTTGTGATCCGTGCTCTGCCTCCTGCCTGCCTTGTATCCCCACTTTTGGGTTCAGTGGCCTCAGGTAGATACCTTGCTGTAGCCGCATGCCCAGTTTTCCTCTCTCTCCTCTGGTTTGCTCCTTCACCTAGTCTGGCACCCCACCTGAACTCTGGTCTAGATGCTGTCCTTCAATCTCCTAAGGCTCTGTGCACTTCAGCCCAAGGGTCAGGCCAGCCCTGCCCTTCCTCTGAATCCACCTCCAGCCCCAGGATCCTTTGGCAGTCTTTGCAACTCCGAGCCACTAGCCCATCAAGTGGAATGGTTTGAATACAGATCAGTTTTAACCATAGGCCTTCTCTAACAGCACTGAGCTTCCCACTGTGTCACCAAAGAATTCACTAGCTCAGTGTGTCTGACAAAAAACAAGCACATTCATAAGGGTCCTTCTGATGCTGCTAATGAATTGTATGACTTATGGGCTTCCTTGGTGGCTCAGATGGTAAAGAATCTGCCTGCATTGTGGATGACCTGAGTTCAATCCCTGGGTTGGGAAGATCCCCTGGAGGAAGGCATGGCAATCCATTCCAGTATTCTTGCCTGGAGAATCTCCATGGACAGAGAAGCCTGGCCGGCTATAGTCTGTGGGGTCGCAAAGAGTCAGACACAACTGAGCAACTAACACTTTCACTTTCATAGTATACCATGCTAAACTAATTATAAATTAGAACAGCAACATCACATGATTCAGAGAATATTTTTCTAGGTCCTCCATAAGTAAACGTACACAATTTGTGATCATTAGTAGGGATGAATGTCAAAACATACAAGCCACATGATTTAAAATCAAGCTCCTTGCATCCAGGGACTTTTGAGAATTTTCTATATACAAATCCATAGCAACTCCAAGTCTTAACACAGTATTATCAAATATGGGAAGGGCATCCTAAAAATACTTTGGCCATTCCCAGCACCTGAAGCCTGAAGTTATTTTTTCAAAAGATGGGCAGTTACTAAATGTGCAGTATACGTATAACTGACTTGGTCAGAGCAAGCTTGGTTCAAGAACTCACACCTCCACCTTGGAAGAGCCCTTGCAGGGAGACACACTAGTGAGGCCTTGAGATGCTACAGACACAATGGAGAAGGCAACACCAGATGTGAATGTAAGGAGTCTGGGCTGCCTGGTCGAAATGTCACATGGAGTAAGGCTGCCCTTGGAGTAAGAAAGAAAACGAGGCAGGAGACACCAAAGGAGCAAAGCTTCAAAAAAAAAAAAACCAAAACTCCTTTCTTAGGGGTTTTCTTGAGATATAAAGAAAAACAAACAAATATCTATGAGAAAACTTTCTGGTCATCACAAAAATTCTCAGAATTCTAATATGCTTTCATCTTTGCCACACAGAAGTATTTGAGCTAAATACTATTTTTAAAGAATGTCAGGATCTCTGTTGTTGAGCACACTCTGGTTTCTCTTCCACCTTTGATCTCTTACCAAACACTGAACAAGGGACAGGACAATAACACAGATGCCAAAGGATGTGTGGCCTCTCAAAGATTCTGTTGAGCTTTGTTCTCGCTGATGACCCCCAGGCCCAGCTGCGAACATCAGTCCCTCTTATGAAAGATGTCTCTCTGGACGTACATCAAGCAAAATCTCACAAAGCCCAGAGTCTTTTCCTAAATAATCTAAGAAGACATTGGAAACTATGTACATAGCTGATGAGTGTCACAGCAGAGTTTCAAACTCAGAACAGTCCGAGTCAACAGTCCTGGACTCTTTTCTCTAGTGCCTTCTAGTTCCCCTTTTAAGGCTTAAATTTACATATAAATGTTATGCAAAGTCTATGAAAAGCAAGGAACACATGGCAGGATCAGGAGGAGGGAAAAAATAAAGATATAATTCCACAATGATAAGGTGTACCAGAGTGACAATAATAAAAATATTGTACTGTCTTATTAGAAGATAATGTAGTTCTTGACCAGATACACCAAACTGCATTCTGCCACGGTAGTGGTACTGCTGACATGACCATTGGTTTTATTATTGTAGTCATATATTGGGTGGACCCAAAAGTCCACTCGGGTTTGTTTGTTTGTTTGTTTCCATAACATCTTATGGAAAACCCCAAATAGGGACTTCCCTGGTGGTCCAATGGTTAAGACTCGGAGCTCCAGTGCAGGGGGCCCAGGTTGGATCCCTAGTCAGGGAATTAGATCCCACCTACAGCAACTAAGACCCGGTGCAGTCAAATACATACTTTTTAAAAGAAAGAAAACCCCAAATGAACTTTTTGGCTAACCCAATATTTATAAACTTCTATTACTTTAGAAGTGCCAGCTAACACAGGTTGTTTCAGGACTTTTTCTAAACCAGATGCCCAGCATCTCTAATGAGTGCATGATAGAAAATTTAAATCTCAAAGAAAACGTCAGTGCCAAACCAAAAAGTGATTTTAAATATTCCTCCCACAGAAGACTGATTCTGCACACCAAGTGCACACATGTAACTATTAGCGAGTTCACTGGCTTCTAAAGGGCCAGATGTAAACATGACCCCAAAGTGTTCATTTAATAACCAGATATTGTCAATCCTGAAAGGACTGAATTAAATACACTGATCAAAGCACCCGAGAGTGAGAGGGAACACAGAAGCCACCTAGACCAACTGCTCCTTTAGTCATGAGTCTCTTTCTAAGACCTCTGCCATGAGGTCACCAGGCTGCATGCCAAAGTCACATCTGTCACCTGGCTACACCAACTGAGAGCTCACTATATCCTAGGAAAGATCACCATTCTGTCTTTGGATAGCTCTGTTTCATGATTCATTGTAACTGTCTGAGTAATAAACCAGCAGTTGGTCTGAGGATGTTGGCTACATGCTTATTTTCCTCCGTAACACAAGTCAACAAGAAAGCCTGTAATTGAGTACATCCAAATTGAGTACAAGCATAATTGTGACACGTGTTTAGACTAGATGAGGCAGCTCAGGTCACTGGGCCATTGAAGAAATCATTCCTAAACCATATAAATGAGCTCACATTACACATCCACACCATGAAGTTTTATTTTTTTCTTCTTAAATACATTTGCCACCCAGAACCCACCTGCTAATGCAGGAATGCAGGTTGGATCCCTGGGTCAGGAAGACCCTCTGGAGAAGGAAATGGCAACCCACTCCAGTGTTCTTGCCCGGGAAATCTCACGGACAGAGGAGCCTGATGGGCTACAATCCATGGCATCACAAAAGAGTTGGACAGGACTTTTCAACTAAACAACTAAACAATGAAGTGATTTTTCCCTCTTAAATACCTTTGCCACCAACCTGAAAAAAAATTCAGCTTGTTGGATCAGTACTATAGATAAGTGTAGTACTGTGGCCAAAGGAACAGGGTTTCATGTCCATATCACAGTCACTGGATATGTTTGGCTCTTCTCTGCCCAGCTGACTTACAGAGGGTATATGCTGCAGAGAGCTGAGGTGGCGACCTCAAAGTTGCTGAAATATTCGGACAGTCTGTGCAATTTTCCGGAAGAGTGCAATTTGGGAGAACTAACTTTGTAGATAGAAAATACAGGCATTGTTACCCTAGAATGTAGAGTGTTCAAAAAGGCATTTCATCACATGACAGACTGTCCAGGTACTGAACTGACATTCACTAAAGCCAAAGGAGAGTATTTTGGAGGGCCACTTTTTCAGTTCTTAAATGAATACTTTTTCAGTCTTTAACATTTTTCTTTGTTTCTCAGTGTCTTATTCTTGGATGGGAGATTTTTTCCTCAAATAGTGAGGCAGCTTAAGGCTTTATAATCTAAGTAAATAACCTAAATGTATCTTCTCTCCACATACATTCTCAAGATTACAATTTGGATTCTCTGAGTTTAATGAGGGCTTGAGTTAGACTGTTTCCCATTAGAAAGAGAAAGGAGTAAGGCAGAAATTCAATAAGTGTTCACGTAAAATGCAGCCATCCTCACATCTGTATTATATTAGAGGAGACACAAGACAAAACATTGCCTCTTGAGGTTAAATCTAAATTTCCTGCTTCAGTTCTGAAAGAGTTTGAGAGTTTAGATCAAAAAAGCAACGGAGAAATAAGACCAAAAAATATCTAAAAACAAGTTTCAAAGGCTATTAAATGCCAACACTTAGTTACTTCTTTGATGCACCAATGTAGTCAGCAATTACCCAAGTGAAGTGTTAGTCACTCAGTCATGTCTGACTCTCTTCAACCCCATGGACTGGAGCTCGCCAGGCTCATCTGTGCATGGGATTCTACAGGCAGGAATTCTCATGTTGGTTGCCATTTCCTTCTGCAAATTATCCAAGAGCCACAAACAAAAACCAGTGAAAGTTCTACTCTAGGCTCAGGTCTTTTTCCAAGTTCAGGATAACCCACCTGAGATCTGTATGTCAAAGGAAGTGCCAAACCACCACCTCTGAGTCTTCATCTATCTTGAGGGACGTTGTTGAATTTCCATGTCTTCCTCACACTTGAATTTCCAAAGATATTTCAGTCTCCTTGGGAATCTTCTGGCCTTTAATTTCGTACTGCAAAATGAAAACCCAATGTCCTGAGTCAAAGGTCAACAAACAACACAAAGTATCTCAACAAAAAACAAAAAGCATAAGATTAGGAACAGTATTCAGGGAATTCTTTCCTTAAGTCTGGCTTTCAAGTCTGCAGCCATTCCTTTATCAAGCTGATGAGTAAAACTATGTTTGAAGAAAGTGATACTGACCTGTTATCTTTGGTGGCTCTGTGGAAGTTTTTCTAAAATGCCATTGATCAGAAACACACACACACAGAATAGATGAAGAATCTGTTATTCTGAACTACTCAGGATGGAATCTCTCCTACCAGATTCCATGGTAGAGTGAGATGCATCTCTCTAAACCTTGCACATTATGAAATTTTTCTCAAGCATGAAGATTCTGATCGAATCAAGGGACTGGGATTAGCAAGAGATATTTACCAGGAAGTCATTTTAGACAAATCTTTTATCAAGCTATGCCTCAGTTTCAGCATCTAAAAAAAAAATCCAGGTTCTGGGCTTGGTCTTCAACACCTTTTATCACTTTATCCATTGTTCTGTCTCCACAGATTATTTATTAACCCTCAGATAGTCAAACAAATCCTATTGCTGTTCCTCCTACCTCACTGGTTGCTCGTCCTCAACCTCTTTTTCTGCTTTCTCCCTTTAACTTTGGAAGGTTCCAGGACTGAGTCCTTGGATGTGTTTTTCATCATTGTCCATATCCTTGGAGAGCTCATCCAATCTATATATTCCAGTGACTCTCGAATTTATTATTTGCAGCTCTGCCTTCTCTGCTGAATTCCAGACTTCTATACACCACTGTCTATTTGATATCTCCATTTGGATGCCTATAGACATCTCAAGCTTCTGTGTCCCAGATGGAAGCCCCAGTTTCTCCCAACCTCACCCCCACAAACATCCTGCCCCTACAAGGCTTCCTATTCTCAGCTAATGACAACTCCATCCTTCCAGTTGCTCAACACAAGTCTCAGTGTCACACTTGTCTCTCACTCACCACATTCAATCTGTCAGAAAATCCTACTGGCTATGAGAAAGCCATCAAGAAACAGCATATCCAGAAACCAGTCTGCTTCCTCATCACTTTAGAGCTACTAATCCAGGCTCCATTGTTTCTTACCTGGGTTACCTAATGGCCTCCTAAATTCTCTCTCTGCTTTTAACCTTGCCTCCTGGAGGGCCAAGGAGGTCCTCCATAAACATCAGTCATATCATTTCATTCCTCCACTTTAATTCTGTAAGGACTACCCAGACTTCCCATGTCAATCAGATAAAAACAGAAGCCCTCACAATGGACTGGTTTCCTTCTTCTCCCCCTTTGCACAACCTGCTCCAATCACTGTGGCCATCTGGCTGTTCCTTAAACATCTCAGGCACACTTCTCCCCAAGGTCCTTTGCACCGGTACTTCTCTCTTTCAAGAATGTTCCTCCCTCAGAGAGCCACAGGGTTCCCTCATCTGATTCAAGTCTTTGCTAAACAGTTCCCTTCTTAGTGAGGCCTGAATGCTGCTTAAAATTGCAACCACCTCCTCCCCAGACTCCCAATCCTCTTTCCCCTTTCATGCATTTTTTTTCTTTCTCTAAAGTACTTATCACCTTCTAATATTTACTCATTTGTTTATTTTGTGTCCTCCCACAACACACACACACACACACGTAAACACACACCCAAGAATATAAACTTCATGAGGGCAGTGATTTTTGTATTTTATTCACTGGGATATTCTAAGTGCCTAGATTATAGACACACAGGGCAAATATTTACTAACTAAAATCCACTACATAGTTCCTTTTTTTAGACTGACTTTCCCCAATCTCTCTAACAATGTAAATACCTCTTTTCCTCACGTCAAGCTCCAATTTAAATCCTCCTCCTCTTAAATCTTTTCTACATTAGCTCTGCTCTATTGACCACGGATTTTTATGAACTTAGTCAACAAAAAAATTTGCATTAGCATCTTCACATTTGCCAGCTTCATAAAGCTTAAGTCATGCATCACTTTAGTTGTGTGACTCTTTGCAACCCCATGGATTGGAGCCCGCCAGTCTCTGCCCCAGAAAAGACAACAGCAACCCACTCCAGTACTCTTGCCTGGAAAATCCCATGGGCGGAGGAGCCTGGTGGGCTGCAGTCCATGGGGTCATGAAGAGTCAGACATGACTGAGTGACTTCACTTTCACTTTTTCACTTTCACACATTGGAGAAGGAAATGGCAACCCACTCCAGTGTTCTTGCCTGGAGAATCCCAGGGACAGAGGAGCCTGGTGGGCTGCCATCTATGGGGTTGCACAGAGTCGGACATGACTGAAGCAACTTAGCAGCAGCAACAGCAGCAGCAGCAGTCTCTGTCCATGGGATTCTCCAGGCAAGAATACTGGAGTGGGTTGCCATGCCTTCCTCCAGGGGATCTTCCCAACCCAGGGATCGAACCCATGGTTCCTGCATTGGCAGGCGGATTCTTTATTGCTGAGCCATCAGGGAAGCCCAAATTTTAAGTCATATATGCATGCATACAACTAAACTCTCTGTTATCTTATAAAAAATTCTGCAAGAACCATAGCCCGTGGAATTTGTGAGTGTTTCATGCCTTCAAAAGATGCATCTGATGAAGAGGGAGAGACTATTAGAGAGCCGCTTAGTCACAGGATAAACAGTGAAAAGTTCATGAGCTTTCTTTGGTAAGAAACTTAAGCCCATTGTTAAGGGTCAAATCGTGTCTCCCAAAAAAGAGATGTCAAAGTCTTTACCCCCAGTATCTCAGAATGTGGCTTTTTCCCCCCCCAAAAAATAGGGTGTTTCCCAGGGCTAATCAAATTAAAATAAAGGCACTAGGGTGGGCCCTAATCCAACATGCATGGCGCTGTTATATAAAGGGGAAATTTGGACACAGAAACAGACGTACACAGAGGGGAATGTGAAGGGTGCAAGAAGGGAAGAGACAGGCCTTGAACACCACCTTCCCCAGGGCCTTCAGACAGAACAGGATCCCACCAACACTGTAATTTGTGTCCTCCTGAACTGTGAGGCAGTAAGTCTCTGTTTTTAAATTGAGGCTTTTGAACTATGGTGCTAGAGAAGACTGTTGAGAGTCTCTTGGACTGCAAGATCAACCAGTCCATCCTAAAGGAAATCAGTCCTGAATATTCATTGGAAAGACTGATGCTGAAGCTGAAACTCTAATACTTTGGCCACCTGATGGGAAGAACTGACTCACTGGAAAAGACCCTGATGCTGGGAAAGATTGAAGGTGGGAGGAGAAGGGGATGACAGAGGATGAGAAGGTTGTCCGACTCGGTGGACATGAGTTTGAGCAAGCTCCAGGAGTTGGTGTTGGACAGAGAAGCTTGGCATCCTGCAGTCCATGGGGATGCAAAGAGCTGGACACGACTGAGCAACTGAACTGAAGCCTCTGTTATTTTAAGCCACCTGGTTTATGGTATGTTGTGACAGCAACCCTAAGAAACAAATGACCCATTACTTGGATGCAGTAAATTGAGCTTCAGTCTTGTTAAATATTCACATGTTCAAATAATTTAGGTTGCAAGGATGTGTCCTGAAACTTAGAGTTTTTAACTGATTGTCTTGATTCCAGAGGAATTTTGTAATTATCACTTTACAATCATTTCACTGATAAGATAGTCAGTTGGAGACAAGAGAACTGTCTTTCTACTCAGGTATCAGAAAGATCCTCCGTTATGAGTACAAGGGAGGGTCACACAGTGGCCTTATATTGAATAATTTCCACAGGCAAACTGGCCTACGAAGCTGAAAGTCAGAAAACATTCTGCACTATTAACTGGCAATTATATGTTTGAATTGGATCTCCACAGGGAGAAAAATAGTTTGGAAAACCATTAAAATTATACGACTAAATTCAATCTTATTGGCTCAGGTTTCAGACAAATGTCTGGTTTGAGTTACCTGGACCAACTGTCTAGCTTTCTGGCTCAATACACAATTAATCTTTTTTTTTTTTTTAAGCCATGCCACATAGCTTTTGGGATCTTAGTTCCCCAACCAGGGATCAAACCCAAGCCCTCAGCAGTGAAAGTGCAGAGTCCTAACCACTGGACCTCCAGGGAATTCCCCCAAACCATATTCTAAAAGGGAAAAAATAAGAGCCACTCTTTTAAAGCTTATACTTCAGATATCCATCCTCACTCACTTCAGTTGTATCTGACTCTTTGTGACCCTATGAACCATAGCCTGCCAGGCTCCTCTATCCATGGGATTTCCCAGAAAAGAACACTGGAGTAGGCTGCCATTTCCTTTTCTAGAAGACCTTCCCGATCAAGGGATCAAACCTCATCTCTTAGGTCTCCTGCACTGGCAGGCGGGTTCTTTACCACTAATGCCACCTGGGAAGCCCCACACTTCAAATATAAACTCAGCTTAATTCCCCCTAGGTTATTGGACCTGTCTTAGATGTGAGGGTGAGGACAGAGCCCACTGTCACATGAGCCTGAAAACCTTTGAGTTGTTCCCCCACCGGCTGCACACCCAGATCAGAGGCCATCTCCTGGCCTCTTGAGCTAAATGTCAAGAACTCACTTTTTCCATTGCTGCAGTGCTCACAGGTCCAGAAAGAGAAGAGTTAAAGTGTAGACTTTCTTGTCAGTTACTGGATATTTTCCAGCAAAGGAAGAATCCCAATTAGCAAACCAGACCCCAGTGATTTCCTTATCCTGCATATAACAGTAATAATCCTAGCATCTACTGAGCAATTGTACCGAAGTGCCAAGCATTTTCTACACATTATCTCTAATTGTCACAAAAACTAGGCTGGGAAGATGTTATCTCCATTTCTCTAAGAGGAAAATATAGTTCAAATGGGCTAAGTGGCAGAATTAAAGTTTAAACCCAGGTTCTTCAGGCTGCAAACTCAGCCACTGAACAAGTAGCATTACATAGCCAGTTCCCACCACTTCCCAGAACTTTAATTTCATTATCTGTAATTTTCAGAATAACCCTGGTAGAAGGAATTGCTGGGATCCCCTTGTCACATCTGAGCGGACTGGTACTCAGGAAGGTTAAACGACTTGCCCGCTAGCCCACAGCTGGATTCAAATTCCAAAGCCTTTCTTCTTAATAATGATAAAATAACATTCCTATACTGAGTACTGTCCTAAGCTATTCATACCCATTATGAACCACCCTCAAAAGCAAAAGGGTATTATCCTCACTTCCCATGTGAGGAAACTGAGGTTCAGAGAGGTCACTTGACTTTTCATGTCACAAAGCTATCAAGGGGCAGAGCCAGGATTCAAAGCCAGGTCTGATGACTCCAAACCCGTGCTCCTGCCACTGTGCCAGTGTAAACCACAAATTGGCACTTGCCATTGGCACTTGCCATCTGCTTCTATAAGGATTAAATCATGTGCTGTTTCAGCTGCTGACCTTCAACATCCTCTGAAGAGAGTTCAGGGTGGAGAGCAGAAATGAGGCCCTCTGTGCTCAGGGAAAAACAAGCAGAGTAAGCCTTCAGCTAGTTAGATATTTTCATGAGCTGATTTTATGAGCCCAATTCTTGTTTCTCTTCATATCTAGAAAAACACTAAAATTTTTCATGCTGACAACTATTGCTCATGACTAGCAGAAAGCTTCGCTAGACTAGCAGAAAATTTCTGGAAAAGTATGTGCTTGATCGCATGTATTCTCCCTTCACCAAAATCATATACATACTGACCTTTCCCTCCTGCCTCTTCAGAGCAGTTTCTCAGAGCTATCTGAGGTGCTGTCTCCTCGTCTGCAGTCCTCATTTTGCCCCAAATAAAACTTAACTCGCAGCTCTCACATTGTGCTTTTTTTTTTTTTATAAGTCAACACCAGGTCACCTTTCCCAGGTCCTTTTAGTAATTAAGTCAAATTGGGCTTCCTAGGTGGTGCTAATGATAAAGAACCTGCCTGCCAAAGCAGGAGACATAAGAGATGCAGGTTTCATCCCTGGGTCAAGAAGATTCCCTGGAGGGGGGCATGGCAACCCACTGCAGGGTTCTAGTCTGGAGCGTTCCACAGATGGAGAAGCCTGGCAGGCTAGACTCCATAGGGTTACAAAGAGTTGGACACAACTGAAGTGACTTAGCATGCACAGTGTCAATGAAACTCTAAGCTACCTTCCAAGAGCTTATTATAACAAGGAGAGACCTTAGAATAAAATACTTTGACAACATAATACAGGAAGAAAAAACTATGATCTGGGCATACAATAGCCAAATTTGCCCACTCAGTGCACAGAGCAACAAGCATTCTCTATTTTCCAAACAAGGACACTCTTAATTTGATTTATATAAATGGAAATTTAGGAAATCAGTCCTGAATATTCATTGGAAGGACTGATGCTGAAGCTGAAACTCCAACACTTTGGCCACCTGATGCGAAGAACTGACTCATTGGAAAAGACCCTGATGCTGGGAAAGATTGAAGGCGGGAGGAGAAGGAGATGATAGAGGATGAGATGATTGGATGGAATCACTGATTCGATCGACATGAGTTTGAGTAAACCCCGGAAGTTGGTGATGGACAGGGAGGTCTGGCATGCTGCAATCCATGGGGTTGCAAAGAGTTGGACATGACTGAGCGACTGAGCTGAACTGAAAATTTAAAAATTTACGTAAATGAAATCCCCAGCAGGTGGAGGGAAGTAGGTATACTCTGCAAGGAATGAGCTAGGTATTAAATGAGAAAGGGGAAAATAGGGTATTTCTGTGTGCTTTATTCATTTTACTTTGTTTTTAAAGGCCCCTCCCTGCCTATTGTCTGCCCACTGCTTCCAGTGATAGTATTCCTTTGCCTCTAACCAAAAAGCTGCTTTGGTAGGATGAGGAGGAGTCTCCTATGGAATGCAGGCTATTACCCTATGATTAACTCTTTTCCCTTGGATCAAAACCCCAGGTTCTCTTTGCCAAAAAGACAAAGAGAAGAATCAGTTTACAAAACCATGTCACTTCTGCGACATATTAAGAGTGTTACAAAATGCTTCCACATAAATTACCTCATTTGATCTTCATACCAGTCCTGAGAGGTAGACAAAGTCTACATTATAATCCTCATTTTACTGACAATAAAAATAAATCTGATTAAGTGACTTGTTCAAGATCATACAACTAGTAAAACTCGGGCTGGAAGCCAGGTATTCTGTTACAATTCATCATCATTTTTTAACCTACAAGAATCTTCACATGATCATTCTATTAGCATGTTCTTATCCAGCCCACCCACCTAGAGCTGATGCTCTGCAACAAGAGAAGCCACTGCAATGAGAAGAGAGAGTAGCCTCTGCTTGCTGCAACTGCAGAAAGCCCAGGCGCAGCAATGAAGACCTAGCACAGTTAAAAAAAAAAAAAAAAACCTTTAATAAATAAAAATTTTCTTAAAAAAGTATACAGATAATGTAGCTCCTTTTTACAGGGCATATGCTATGCAGTGGTGAGTATACTAGGTGTTTGCACATTTTTGGACAATTATCGCTCACAACTCTAAGGAAGCTGGTTTGTTTGGTTTTTTAATTATCTATTTATTTTGTCTCACTAGGTCTTAGTTGCAGATCTTCAATGTGGCAGGCAGGTTCTTTAGTTGTGGCATGTGGGATCTAATTCCCTGACCAGGGATCAAACCTGGGGCCCCAGCATGGGAGCACGGACCTGTAGCCACTGGACCAGCAGGGAAGTCCCTGTTGTTCTTTTCGTCTTTGTGTCTCATGAAACTGAGGCTCAGAGAGGTGAAATGACTTGCCCACACTTAACAAATGAGGAGACAGGATTCAACATAATCCGAAGTCTATGACATTTCCAAGTCACTGGGTATCAGAGGAAAGACTTCAAAAACCATCTGACCCTCAATCAAGGCAAGATGACTCCTAGAATAATAGCAAATCTACTGGTTTCCTTAGGAACCTACCTTAACAACGTCGGTCAGTTGCTCATTACCTAAACCCAGGAAAGAAAAGTAAAACAAAGTGCAACTGAATCAATAAATTACTGAAACGTAACTGGAAAGCTGTGTTAGCATCAACACGCTGAAGCAGTTTGTCTCACCTTCCCCAGGACAGGCTCTAATGAAAGCTCTCTTTACTCGGTGGATCAAAAACCCTCTGTTCAAGGCTTCTACCTCCCACCTGTGAACCTCAACCTCTAGCCCATGGTTGAAGCAACTTCCTTTGTCTATGAGATGACAGTCACAAGACTGAGTCAATGAAGAAGGGGAAAGAAGAGGAGGAGGAAAAAGTTTCCAGTATTGGTGGAACCAATGCTACCTAGGGCTCGACTCACCTCCACTTCTTGCACTTATCACCAGCCTCTCTGTTTCATCCCCCAGTGAATGTATGAAAGACCTCAAAGAATGGGCCTCCCAGTCCCCTTGTTTCTATTTAAACCATCCCTAAAACATCATCCACAGTTTTAATCGGACCTGAGGGATCAGGGAAACGGGGTAATGTTTCTAACAGGCCTTGACTTTTACAGTCTTGAAATAATTACTACTACTATCCTACTGCAACATTATCCTACTAATAATATTGATGCAATGAATATCAATGGTGTTAATAATTCGGGGCTTCCCTGGTGGCTCAGATGGTAAAGAATCTGCCTGCACTGCAAGAGACCCAGGATCCAATCCTGGGTTGGGAAGATCCCCTGGATAAGGAAATGGCAACCCACTCAAATATTCTTGCCTAGGAGAATCCCACGGACAAAGGAGCCTGGCAGGCTACAGTCCATAGGGTTGCAGAGTTGGACACAAATTGAGTTCCTATTTCAGGTGCTTTATATACTTAATCCTCACCCAAATTTTAAGATGAAAGGTCCACAATTCTAAAATTATAAAGATCTGAAAACCCAAATGCATTTTCCTAAGTTTACAGGAAACTCTTTTGGTGGCAAAACTTAATCTGAACCAAAACTGGGTTTTTGGTTTTTTTCTTTTTTTTTTTTTACAATCTTTATTTGTCCACTTGGTGTGAGCATTCATACATTCTGCTGCAAAATAAGTTAATGTGTTTGATTTGAGGGCACTACCCCAGGCTCCACTGGGATATAAAATACTATGTGTTATAAAAGATATATGCAACTTTTTCTAAAATCTAAAAATAACTGAATTCTAAAACATACCTGGACACCAGAATCTCAGATATCTCCAGTTTTCTGATAAGAAACTGAGAGTCACAAAGAACACAATTTTATTGCATACTTCCTTTAGGTCATCAGAGCTCCTTTACTAATTTAATAGTCCATTTTTTAAATTCAAAAAAGGATAGCTATTACATCTGCATGTAATCTAATAGTGTATTTAAGTGGATCATTCCAATGCACACCTGATGTACTGGCTTGTGGTTGACCTGAGACAGCTGAGCTTGCATTTATCATTTCCTGTTACCTGTCCAATTTCTAGTGGGAACTATTCCATAACATCTCTAAGAACAATGACTGACTATACTCCACGCACTGGCCATACATAACACACTTAATCCTCTGAACAACACATGGAGCTAAGCACTATCTTCCCCATTTTATATGACTGTGAAGTAGAGAAAGGCTAAGTATTGTCCAGCTAGTAAAAGTGGCAAAGCAAGAATCTGACTCTCAGTAGAAAGCAGACAAAACTCCTTTCCAGCACTTGTTGGGAGGGGGTAGGACAGAAACAAATAAATACAAATTATATAGTATATCAGAAGGTGGCTATGTCCCATAAAAAGAAATAAAATCTGAGCTCTTAACTACAACACTCCACTGTCTTAGTGAAAGCAATGTCAGGGCTGGTGTCTGAAGGGGGAAAGAGAAGATAAATTTTAGGATAAGTAAACTGAATACTGAAGCCCACAATCAAAGGCCTGTCAATGAATTTTTTATAATTTTATTTTTGGTTATTTTTGTTTGGTTGTGCTGGGTCTTCATTGCTGGGTGGGCTTTCTCTAGTTGAGCAAGTGGAGGCTGCTCTCCCACTCTCTAGCTGCGGCGCCTGGGCTTCTCACTGCAGGGGCTTCCTTCGTTGTGGAGTACAGGCTCCAGGGCACAGTCTTAGTAGTTGTGGCTCACAGGCTTAGTTGCTCTGCGGCGTGTGGGAATCTTCCTGGATCAGGGACTGAACCCGTGTCTCCTGCATTGGCAGGTGGATTCTTTACCACTGAGCCAGAAGGGAAGCCCTGAAAATGATTTTTTTTACATATGAGAACATCCATATCAAGTCATCATGGAGTAACAGGGATTGGATTTACCCTTCCACCTGAAAGGTTCAAAAAGAAAAGCAAAAAAACAGAATACATGAGAAAATGGTTTCCAAGATACTGGATATCAGACAGTTGGAGGACAGTGATTCCTGACAAACAGGAAACGAATGAGGTGAGCCCTGTTATTCACCTCACTTACTGACTTGAGGGAAATCCTAGGCCATGGCACAGGGGGAGGGGGAGGAGGGGGAACTGAAGGAGAAGCCATCTATGGGATACCCCAGGGGATTCTGGTCAGGTTAATACAGCAAGAAGAGAAAAGGCATCTGGCTTAATAAGGAAAAAGTAAAAGTGTCTTCATTTGCGTATGACAGAATTTTCTGTGTACAAAATCCTAGAAATTTTTTAAAGCTACTAGAATTAATAAGTGAATTTAACAATATGAAGGATATAAGCAATATATAAAATCAGTTGTATTTCTGTGTGCCTATAGACTAGTGATGAATCACTGAAAGTCAAAATAAAATATAATTTACAGAGCATCAAAAATATGAAAAAATCTAGAAAAACATGGGCAAGATATGTACACTGAAACTATAAAACATTGCTGGAAAAATTTAAAGACTGCCTAAATGACTGGTGGTCTGCTCATTGTTTATAGGTCAAAATAGTCAATTATTCAGAAGGCAGTTCTCCCCACATTGATCTAAAGACTCAGCACAATTCCTATCAAAATCGCAGCTGGATTTCTACAGATAAGGACAGGATGATTCTAAAATTCATATGGAACTGAAAAGGATCTAGAGTAACAACAGAAAAAGTGTTTTTACACAGCAAAGTTAGAGGACTAACACTACTTGATTTTAAGAGTTCTAAATTTACAATAAAAAAGATTGTGTGGGGAATTCTCTGGTGGTCCAGTGGTTAGGACTCCACACTTTCACTGCCAAGGTCCAGGGTTCAAGCCCTGGTCAGGGAAATAAGATCCCACGAGCCTCATGGCATAGCTAAAAAAAAAAAAAAAAAGATGGTGCACAAATGTTCATAGCAGTTCTATTGTGTAATAAACAAAAACTAGAAACGACACAGATGCCCACTCACAGGTGAATGGTCAAACAAACTGTGACATATCCATACAATGGAATATTCCTGGGCAATAAAAAAGAATGAAGCAATGATACACATAACAAAAGGGGGAATCTTAATCATGTTAAATGAAAAGAGACAAATATATATGTGATTCCATTTATATGAAATGCTAGAAGATGCAAACTAAACTACAGGGACAGAAAGCAGATCAATATGGCTGCCTCACCTCTCAGGAGGGAGAGACTACAAAATGTCATGAGGAAACTTTTGGGAGGTGATGAATATGTTCGTTATCTTGATTGTAATGATGATCTCACCGGTGTGGACGTATGTCAAAATGTATCGATACTACCTGCACATGCAGTGCTTTAAACATGTACAGTTTACTGAATGTCAATTATACCTCAAAAAGCTATTAAAAAAAAATAACATGTAAGAAACTAGAGACTCCTTATGGTCAAACCTACTGAAATTATGTCACTTTTACAGAGAGCTATGACTAACTGCAAATAGACAAGTCAGTTCTATAGAAAAGTTGAGAGGGTTTGGTTCTTCAAAAGAATGTTTTACAAATTGAAAGAGTACTATTGAAACATACACAGTATCGCATATAAAATGGATTGCTGGGGGAAGCTGCTCTATAATACAGGGAGCTCAACCTGGTGCTCCGTGACAACCTAGAGGGCTGGGTGGGGTTGGGAGCAAGGTTCAAGAGGGAGGGGACACAAGTATACTTATGGCTGATTCACACTGCTGTATGCAGAGGCCAACACAACACTGTAAAGCAATTTTCCTCCAACTAAAAATAAATTTTTAAAGAAAGCAAAAAGATGGTAGGTAAATAATAATAAAATAAATAAAATTTTAAATAATAAAAACAAACCAAGGAATGTTATAAAAGTGTGCCATTCATAGATGATCAACGAATTCTAGTCCAAGAAGCAACAGTTTTGCTTTCTTCGCCTTCTTTATGCAAAATGAAAGTTTCAGATATCTTACAAATAACTCAACAAGGTCAGTAATTTTGTTTATTATGAGTTTTGATAATCTACTTTTTAGTAGTTTATTTTTATTTATTTTTATTTTTAACAGTGCTGGTTCTTTGTCACTGCATGCAGGCTCTTCATTGCCAAGTGTGGGCTTTCTCTAATTGCAGCAAGTCGGGACTATTCTGGGTTCCAGAGTGTGCAGCACAGGAGCTCAGTAGATGCAGCCCGTGGACTTATTGCCCCGAAGCCTGTGGGATCTAAGCTCCTGGACCAGGGATCAAACCTGTGTTCCCTGCATTGGCACGTGGATTCTTAACCACTGGGCCTCCAGGGAAGTCCCCTGATGATCTACTGCTATATCAAAACCCACTGCAAAAGCTAGTGTCTTAAATACAATTTGATCAGGACTCAACAAGAACAGCTCATTTCTGCTTCACTCAGAGCCTTCTCAGATGGCACAAAGGCTGAGAGATGCAAGCATTTGAAGGCTCACTGGTCCCAGTGGCTGGAGTTAGCTCTCAGCTGGGACCTTAGTTGGCTATAGCCACA
The DNA here is from genome assembly GCF_014754425.2 of Oryx dammah. Lineage (NCBI taxonomy): Eukaryota > Metazoa > Chordata > Mammalia > Artiodactyla > Bovidae > Oryx > Oryx dammah. The sequence goes on from NW_024070206.1 coordinate 39,813,019, forward strand.
CAGGCTCCCTGTGTGGCCTGGGCTTCCTCACAACATGGCATCTGGATCCTACACACCAACATCCTAAGAAAGAGCCAGTGATAAGCTATGTCACCTCTTCTGACCTAGCCTTTTAAGTCACACTGCCACTCTACCACATTCTGTTCTCTAATATCAAATGAGAAATGGCAGGGGATTAGATTCCATCTTTTGATAGGATGAATGCCAAAGAATTTGCAGATGGTTTTTTAAAATCACCATACTGTGCTTATTAAAAACGCAGGTTCCTCATCATCCTTTCAAATATGTGGCCAGACGCTTTCATGGAAGGAGCTCTTATGCACGGACTCCAGGACCCTGGATGCAAATCCTGATAGAGATCTGAGACTCTTTGTTGCTTTTGTTGTTCAGTCACCTAGTTGTGTCCAACTCTGTGGCCCCGTGGACTGCAGCATGCCAGGCCTCCCTGCACCTCATTGTCTCTCAAAGTTTTCCCAAGTTGATGTCCATTGCATCGGTGATGCCATCCAGCCGTCTCGTCCTCTGTTGCCCTCTTCTCCTTCTGCCCTCAATCTTCCCGAGCATCAGGGACTTTTCCAGTGAGTCAGCTTCTTGCATCAGGTGACCAAACTATTGGAGCTTCAGCTTCAGCATCAGTCCTTCCAACAAGTATTCAGGGTTGATTTCCCTTAAGATTGGCTGGTTTGATCTCCTTGCTATCCAAGGAACTTTCAGGAGTCTTCTCTAGCACCACAGTTTGAACACATCAAACCTTTGGTGTTCTGCCTTCTTTATGGTCCAGCTCTCACAACCGTACGTGACCACTGGGAAGACCATAGCCTTGACTCTTACACGGGCTAATTTTCCATGTTAAGAATGGGGACTAGGAAGTAGTGTACAGACGAGGTCAGAGTGAGATGAGAGGGCACAGAGGGAAGGGATGCAGGCTGCACAGTTTAAATCCTCAGCAGAGAAAGGAAGTGGAGGCACTAGACAAAACACAGCAGCCAGACACCCAGAAGAATACTTAGGGCCACTGATGGGTCGGTCCTGTAAAAGCAGAGTGAGGAATAGTGGTGGGCAGGCCAGCAGCTCAAGGGAGAAATCATGCAGCAGGTACAGGTGGTTTTGAGTCCAGAAATGGGTTTTGGTACCCCGGTTCATGGCCTCCAGTCCCATCACTTTATGGCAAATAGATGGGGAAACAGTGGCTGACTATTTTTTTCAGCTCCAAAATCACTGCAGATGGTGACTGCAGCCATGAAATTAAAAGATGGTTACTCCTTGGAGGGAAAGTTATGACCAGCCTAGACAGCACATTAAAAAGCAGAGACATTACTTTGCCAACAAATGTCCATCTAATCAAGGCTATGGTTTTTCCAGTGGTCATGTATGGATGTGACAGTTGGACTATAAAGAAAGCAAAGCACTGAAGAATTGATGCTTTTGAGCTGTGGTGTTGGAGAAGACTCTTGAGAGTCCCTTGGACTGCAAGGAGATCCAACCAGTTCATCCTAAAGGAGATCAGTCCTGAGTGTTCATTGGAAGGACTGATGCTGAAGCTGAAACTCCAATACTTTGGCTACCTGATGGGAAGAGCTGACTCATTTGAAAAGACCCTGATGCTGGGAAAGATTGAAGGCAGAAGGAGAAGGGGACGACAGAGGATGAGATGGTTGATGGCATCACCGACTCAATGGACATGAGTTTGGGTCAACCCCGGGAGTTGGTGATGGACAGGGAGGCCTGGTATGCTGCAGTCCATGGGGTTGCAAAGAGTTGAACACGACTGAGCGACTGAACTGAACCCCTGTTTCTGGGCAGAACCCTGCTTCTTCTAGACAGCAAACAGTCTGCTATTACTCTACCAAATCATACAGAATCCTCAATACAGGTTCATATGACCAGCTGTCCTACCAGACTAAATGCTCCATCAAGGCAGGCAACATGTTTAATTGTGTGTGTTGGGGGGTGGTGTACCACACCATGCAGCAGGCATGTGGGATCTTAATTTCCCCACCAGGGATTGAACCCATACCCTTTGCATTAGAAGTTCTGAGTCATAACCACTGGACTGCCAGGGAAGTCTCTTTTTTCTTTTTTGTTTTGTTTTTTTGCTGTCGTCTGCTTAATTCATTTTTGAATCTCAGATCCTTGCATGGTTCCTTTGGCGCCTGATACTTAGCAAGTGCTCAGGAATAAATGGAACTGAACTATCAAGGTCAAAGGAGGGAGACTATCTTAAGGGAGTAGGAGTCTAAGGCTGGATATCAGGACAGGATTTAGAATCCAGGAAAATCAAGGCTCAGTTATTAAACTGTATAGCGGTGGAGGTCCTAGGCAGATGATCTGTGCTGAGGTTCTGAGTATAACTGGCTACGAGGCTGAACTGCCTGAGCTCTTAAACAAAGGTTCCTTCATTTCCCCCCAAAGATTAATCCTAAAGCATGGGCGTAGGATCACAGAATGGGAACAAGTGGCAGGAACAGAAAAATCTGTGGCCCACATAAAGAATGTACCAGGAAGCCTGTGAGACCCCTTTCTGCTTCTAAGTCAACCTGCACATGCCAGGAATCCGCCATTGCACCATGTGGCTTCTCCAGGCCAGACTACTCTGCTGAGAGCTCATCTATCTGACTGCCCCAGATTCCCACAGGCATCAAACAAAGCTCATCACCAGGCCCAGACCTCAATGTTCCTCCTTCATTCCCTGACTCCACAGGACAGAACCACCACCACCCAGCTGGCCACACTGGAATGGGGCCTTGTCCTGGTCACCTCGCCTCAGTCATCCCCAACTTGCAATTATGTCCTATCAATTCCAACTCTTCATTATCACTCAATCCTGACTCCTCAAAATACAGATCAAAACTATAGCGAGGTACCACCCCACACCAGTCAGAATGGCCATCACCAAAAGTCTACAAATTAATAAATGCTGAAGAGGATGTGGAGAAGAGGGAACCCTCCTGTTGGTGGGAATGTAAATTGGTGTAACCTCTATGGAGAATAGTATGGAGGGTCCTTCAAAAATTAACAATTATTATATGATCCAGCAATCCAAATCCTAGGCATATATCCCTAAAGGGCAAAAATTCTAATTCAAAAAGATACATGCCCCTCAATGTTCAGAGCAGTACGATTTATAATAATCAAGACATGGAAAACGCCTAAATGTTCTGCAACAGATGACTGAACAAAGAAGATGTGGTACACACGTGTGTGTGTGTGCGTGTGCGTGTGCGCGTGGAGGGCACGGCAACCCACTTCAGTATTCTTGCCTGGAGAATCCCATGGACAGAGAAGCCTGGTGGGCTACAGTCCATAGGGTCACAAAGAGTAGGATGCGACTGAAGCAACTAAGCATGCATGTGTGTGTATATATATATATATAATGATATATTACTCAGCCATTTAAAAAAAATGAAATCATGCCATTTGCAACAATATGGACAGAACTATAAATTATCATACTCAGTGAGGTGAAAGTGAAAGGCACTCAGCCATGTCCGACTCTTTGCAACCCCATGGAATTCTCCAGGCCAGAATACTGGAGTGGGTAGCCTTTTCCTTCTCCAGGGCATCTTCCCAACCCAGGGATCAAACCCAGGTTTCCTGCATTGCAGGCGGATTCTTTACTAGCTGAGCCACAAGGGAAGCCCAAGAATACTGGAGAGGGTAGCCTATCCCTTCTTCAGCGATCTTCCTGACCCAGGAATCAAACCGGAGTCTCCTGCATTGCAGGCAGATTCTTTACCAACTGAGCTATCAGGGAAGCCCACTCAGTGAAGTTAAACAAAGACAAATATTATATCACTTATATGTGAAATCTAAAAAAATGATAAAAATGAATTTATATATAAAATGGAAATAGATGCACAGACATAGAAAACAAACTTATGGTTACCAAAAGGGAAAGAAGAAAGGGATATATTGGGAATTTTGGATTAACAGATATGTGCTACTCTACATAAACTAGATAACCAACAAGGATCTACTGTATAGCACAGGGATCTGTATTTAACACTTTATAATAACTTATAATGGAAAAGAATCTGAAAATGTATATAACTAAATCATTTTGCTATACACCTGAATCACTGTAAATCAACTATACTTCAATTTAAAAAAAAAAAAAGGAAAAAAAAAACACAACAAAACTGTCTCCTCTCCAAGAAATCCCCTCAACCCTAAAAAGTTGAAATGCCTTAAGTAACTCCAGATCCTGAACTACCGGATCAGTACTTACACTGATCAGTAGCTACACTGCTCCGATGGCCCAGATGACTTGGTTGTTCAACAGATGTTTATTGAATAAATGGACAAACAAACAAAGCCGCAGCCATTGTAAACCATGCCCCTACCTAGCACTTCCTAATCTCTTCCCTCCTTTCTTTTTCCCCTCCATAACACCTATTGCCTCCTATTGCTATGCCTGTTGCTATACATTTACTTGTTTCTTTTACTCAGGATCTCTTCATCTCCACACACCCTTTGAGTGTAACCTCCATGACAAAGGAATTTTTGACTTAGTTCATCCCTGAACCTCAAGTTCATAGACGAGCACCTGGCATTCAGTAAGCACTTAATGAACACAAATGGATGACAGGCTTCCACTGCTTAGCTGGGTCCAAACAGCCTGGGCATTTTCTCAGCAGGGATCCTCCAGGGTCCCTGGCAATCATGCCTCACTGATGTGTCATCCTCTCCTGCCCTGGGGAATTCTTTCCTCATCTGCTTGCCCTCATTTTAGGGCAGCAGCTGCTGCAGAACAACCAGCTACCAAAGGAAACACTTCTCATCCCCACACCTGGAGAACTCACTGAGAAAGTCTTTCAACATTCATGTGCCAGAAAAAATCACTTTGTCACTCTTTACAAAGTAGCCAAGTGACCACAAAGCATTAGTTTTAAAAATGCATTTAATGAGGAACTAGTTGGTATTTTAAATTTTAAATATTTGTGAAGTTTTAACATTAAAAAAAAACTTAGACTCAGGAAATACTAAATAAGGGATTATTTTTCTAAATCAGTGACAGAGAAAATCAGCTTTATTTTTATAGTAACAAAATCAAAGTTAGGGACTACCTGTTACTGTTGTTGTTTAGTCACTAAGTCTGACTCTTTTTGCAACCCCCCTGGACTGTAGCCCACCAGGCTCCTCTGTCTATGGGATTTTTCCAGCAAGAATACTAGAGTAGGTTGCCATTTCCTTCTCTAGGGTATCTTCCCAATCCAGGGATCGAACCAAAGTCTCCTGTATTGGGCAGGCGAATTCTTTACCACTGAGCAACAAGTAAAGTCCTAGGGACTGCGTAGAGTTAGCAAAATTATGTTGTCTTTAAAAAAAATTCATATTAAGTTTCTAAAAAGCCACTAAAGTGATTTATTTATGATTGTCAACATAAGAACGCTAATGTTTTTAAGCACATAAAATATGGCAGACACTTTAGGTATGTCATGCTGTTTAATTCTCACAACTCTGTGACAGAAATAATTAGACTCATTTCAGAGTAAAAGAAACCCCAAATCAGAGCAACTACGTAATTGCTATAACATTTTATTTCCTAACAAAAAGGAAGGGAAATTAATACCGTATGGCACAATGATACAATCTGACAAAGTTACAATGGTGGCTAAACATGTTATTGTATACACAGCTTTCTGAACTTCAAATACTTCATAATTAAAAAAAATAATGCTGGTAATAATTTGCCCATGTTACAGTGCTAATTAAGGACAGAACCAAAATTTAAATCACATCTCTGAAGTCCATGCTTTTCCCATAATATTGTGCTGCCTTGCCTCTCTAAAATAGAAACTATGACATTTGCTTGAACTAGTATATACCCAAGTTGGAAGATTGAAAGTAGGCGTAACTTATCATTACATAGTTATTATTAGCAGAGATTATAATACAAGTGTGGCAAATATGTTGGATGCATACCACCTTTTTTCTGCTGTCTTTGAGACGGTTTAGTAATCCTAGACCAAGAGACTGTGAAAAGTATCCCCTATTCTCAAATGGCCTCTTAGGACAGAGCCCACAAGCTAGAGCCAGCATCTCTTCCTTCGAGTACAAGGCATACTTAAAAATAAGGAGCACACTTATGGACAAAGAAAGGCAAAGGAGTAAACCAAAGACAGTAGGTGAGCAGGGCTAACTGTGAGTGAGTTCTGGAGAAGGAATGGGAAAGAATCTTGAGGTTTAAAGAATAAGAAGAGGAGAGAGTGGGAGAGGAAGGATTATATATAAAAGAGGCATAAAGAGAACTAGGAGATGCGGTGAAGTCTGAAGACAGAGAAAGGTAAGAGTTAGAGAAAGTGAAAGGAATATAGAACAGGAAAAAATTAAAAATTAGAGGAAAACAGTGGGACAGAGAAGCAGGGGGTATAAAATGAATTACATTAAGGAGAGGGCAAAGGCAGCCCTCCATCAGTTCATAAATTAGTTCCACGTCCTGCCATGTGGGTTTTTCCCTCCCTTTCCTGACATTAACAGGATCAGCAACTTTGAGTGCTACATTTTGCAAGAGGAGGGTGATAAATTGAAAGCATCAGTGAGCAAACAGACCCTCGCAATGAAAATTAAGCACTGAGGAATGTAGATTAAATTCCGACATGACATAATACTTAGAAATGCACTGAAACACGATGTTGTTCTGGAACCATTTCCAGGTCTGCAGCAAGCCTCCAGACCACAGGCTGCTGTTACAGATTTTATTTCTCCCCCAAACCCAGTCCACCACTGTAGACTGGAATCTGACGCCATCTTTACTACTGAACAAGCAGGACGAAGCTTCACAAACATACCCCCAACCACACCCACATCTGCCAACACCTTTATTTATCCAGCAGGTTGAAGGGTGAGTGGCAAGCAGCCAAAACACACACCAGGGGAAACACACACTCTTTCGAATGTTGTTTTTTTTTTCTCTCTCTCTCCCCCTTTCAAGGAACTTTAAAAATTACATCCAGAATGTCCAAAAATGTCAGAGTTTTTAAAAACCTGTAGCTGCAATCAATTTTCTTCCAGGTTCATCAGGGTTTTTTCTATAGGTAAATATTTCTTTCTAAAAAGGTAGAGGCTAAAAATCCATAAAGCTGCAGAGGGAGACTTAGTAAACGTATTATTTTATATTGCCCAAATAAGCACTTGTTCTTTAAAGGGAGATTAGTTTTAGGTGGTTTTATTTTTATTTTTTTAAAGCACTTTGTAGCCATTTCATCTGTTTATAAACAAGTTTTACATTAATTCCAGTTAGGTTAATTCAATAAGGATTTACATTAAATCCTTACCAAGTGCCTACTTATATCAAGGTCCTGTGCCCTAATCCACACAACCTGAAAAAAATCAAACTATCAGCTGGATGATATATTAAAGGTCGGGCTTCCCAGGTGGCACTCGTGGTAAAGAACCCGCCTGCCAATGCAGGAGATAGAAGAGGCTGGGTTCAATCCCTGGGTCAGGATGATCCCCTGGAGGAGGGCATGGCAACCCAATCCAGTGTTCTGACCTGAAGAATCCCCATGGACAGAGGAGCCTGGTGAGCTACAGTGCATAGGGTCACAAAGAGTCAGACACGACTGAAGCAACCTAGCATGCACACGCACATATTAACGGTCATCTTTACATACAGGCAGTTCCTAAGGGAAAGCAAGCAGATCAACAAGCACAAATCAGCCACTCATTTCAACCTCCAGCCACCAAGGACTACCTATGTTCCACCACGGCACTTGGTGGAACCACCTTGAGCTACACAACTACCACACGTGGTCACATGTAGATGTGAGGGCTGGACCACAAGGAGAGCTGAGCGCCGAAGAATTGATGCTTTTGAACTGTAGTGTTGGAGAAGACTCTTGAGAGTCCCTTGGACTGCAAGGAGATCGAACCAGTCTATCCTAAAGGAGATCAGTCGAACATTCATTGGAAAAACTGATGCTGAAGCTGAAACTCCAACACTTTGGCCACCTGATGCAAAGAACTGACTCATTGAAAAGACCCTGATGCTGAGAAAGATTGAGGGCAGGCGGAGAAGGAGACGACAGAGGATGAGATGGTTGGATAGCATCACCGACTTGATAGACATGAGTTTGAGCAAGCTCCGAGAGTGGTGATGGACAGGGAAGCCTAGCATGCTGCAGTTTATGGGGTTTCAAAGAGTTAGACACAACTGAGCAACTGAACTGAACTGATAAAACCACGAGAACCCTTGGCCTCCCCTCTGCTGCCCTATCAACCCTGCAGCCTCCCCTGGCAGGTGCCCCTCAGCTCCAGGACGTTCCCTGCCCAGGACAACTTCTGGACAAGCAAACCCTGGGCCAAACTCCTGCCACAACATCAATGGAGGAGCAGACACTGGCCTCAGACTCAGAAAACTTTGAGTGCCAAGTCCTCCACTTGCTAATTGTGTGTCAAAAGACAATTTATTTCACCTCTTTGAAGCTTCCATGTCTTGACCCTTAACATGGGAAGACGATCTGCTCTACCATCTTCACAGGATTGTGGTGAAGATTTTGTGAGTCTACTGTGAGGGAGAGCACTTTCTAAGTGCTCTAGTGATATATATTCATTCAGAAGTAACCTGTTTAGAGCTATACGGAGGTAAGCAGTGGCCTAATTTTATAAATTATAGGATATGGGAAGGTCACAGCTTGGAAGTCACATGTGGATCCAGTCCTGACTGTTGGATAAACCCAAACAAGTCACTTTCCTCCTGCCACCCTTTGTATGATTTCATGTTTTCATTCAACTTGACAATCTCTGAAGACCCTTCAGGTGCTGACAATCTGGAAGTCTAGAGCTGCACTGTTTAACTGCACACGTGTTGCATAAGCTTTCAGGAATCAGCCCGGGAACGGAACTAACAGAATAATATTGCTTACATGGAAAAATGAGTTCTGAGCAGTGACAACTGTCTTTCAGGTGAACTTTTGGAATAAAAGCAATTTGCAATTTGGAGACTGTATTAATCACTACTATAGATTTCCATTAAAAAAAAAAAAAACAAACCCTTTGGTGAAGTTAGGAACTATCTCCCATGCTCTCCTGGAGTTGATTTTCCACAGCATTTCAGTTTTGCTGCTGTATGTACTTGAGAACTGAGACATACTTGGGTTTATAGTTACCCAAACCACCACCATTTCTAAGGACAATGACTGGTTTTCCTTTTGGCACATGAGCTATATGTATGTACGTACGTATGTATGTATGTACTTATGTATGTGTATGTGTGTGTGTGTGTGTGTGTGGAGTGAGGGAAGGGGACTAATCTGGATTTCACTTTAAACCTGATATTACATGAAATTATTACACATTATGAAAAGCATTTTGAATTCTTAGAAGAAATATGCAATATTGACATACCCTTTCATTTTTCACCTTTACTTTCTTCCTTATATCACTCTGCCATTAACTGTCTAAAGTGAAAAAGGAAAGGGCAGTGTATCCCTCAGCAGTTCTAACAAAGGCAGTGGGATAACTGGTACTCTCTCAAATTAAAAAATGAAATGAAAAGACTTTCTTCTCAATTGACCTTCCTAAAGCAGGGAAGTCTTGGACACATATTACCCCCAGGTTCCCAGGTGCAACATGTTATAGTAAACTCCTGATGCTGTGAGGGAACAGGGAGAGATCATGGGATGCTGCCACTATGGAAGCTTGGGGTTCTGTAACAAGAACTTGACTTGCCAACCTCTGAATGGAGGATAGCTCAGTTGGAGGCTCAGAAACCTGATTTTTCACTGGCTCATCTCACATGGTCCAAGACCAAGGTTTCAATATATGGCTGTTATGATAAAAGTAACCACGATCCAAGAAATCATAATTATGAAGACACGTTGTTCTAAAAAATTCTCTCACATACCTTCCTTCTGTGATGACTTAAGCTCTACTCACTGTCAAGAAGGTAATGTTTTCCCATTACATGAAATGTACATGTTCTTCTCACTTCATGCTTTATTGTGAGATGCACAGACACTTTTTCTAAAGGCAAGTTTAAAAATCACACTTTTAAACAAAAATAAAGTGACTTGCACAACAGGCTTCACAAAAAAAGTTCACACACAGTTTTTCAGAAACTATTCCAAGAACTGTGGTAGTTAATTTGTTAAAGTGATCATCCTTTTCTCAACTATGGGGACATTTTGCATCTGATGGGCTTGTCAAATTTATTACCAGACAGCAGACATTATCACACTCTGAAACATTATGTGTTTGTGTAAAAAAAATTAACAAAAAGAGGAGTTAAGGGGGGTCAAGAGATATAAACTTCCAGTTATAAAATAAACAAGTCTCAGGGGTGACTTGTAATGTACAGCACGACAACTATAGTTAACACTACATTGTATATTTGAAAATTGCTAAGAGAATAGATCTTTTACAGGTTCTTGTCACAAGAAAAAAATTAGCTTTTTGTATCTAAAACATCAGATCATTTTGACAATAAATCTGTTGCCCTAGCTTGAGAGGAAATAAAAATCTTTTTTGGGAAGGCTTTTATGTACTCTGCTGAGAGTCTTAGAAATCCCGCTGCTAAGCTGCTAAGTTGTTTCAGTCGTGTCCGACTCTGTGCGACCCCACGGACAGCAGCCCACCAGACTCCCCTGTCCCTGGGATTCTCCAGGCAAGAACCCTGGAGTGGGTTGCCATTTCCTTCCCCAATGCATGAAAGTGAAAAGTGAAAGTGAAGTCGCTCAGTCATGTCCGACTCCTAGCAACCCCATGGACTGCAGCCCACCAGGCTCCTCCGTCCATGGGATTTGCCAAACAAGAATGCTTGTTCTCCTCCAATTATTAAAAAAAATACGAGCAATATCATTTTGTGATAGGATCATTGGGACAGATTCCTGATAGGAATCAAATCGGGGTTCCCAAATCTAGCTGCCTGGGACAATGCCAGGCCATATGACGGCACCAGATGCGGCTTTCCCTCTGCAAGAGATCAGAGCAGCTCCTAAGGGATCCTTGTGTCAGTCGATAGATCCTTGAAATCAAACCTGGCGTGGTCGTGCATCAAACCTGGCATGGTCGTGCATCATGCTCTTTGGAGAAGGATGACAATGATGATCTGGTGATGACAATGAAATAGCTGGCATTTATTGTCCGTTTCTACAAGTCAAGCATCACACAAAGAGCATTATGTTAATTAGCTCATTTAAACCTGACAACAACTCCGGGATAGCTTATTTACACATGCTGCTGCTGCCGCTGCTAAGTCACATCAGTCGTGTCCGCCTCTGTGCGACCCCATAGATGGCGGCCCACCAGGCTCCCGTCCCTGGGATTCTCCAGGTAAGAATACTGGAGTGGGTTGTTTATGTTGACTGGATAACTTACCCAAAGGTACACAACTCAGAAACAGCAAGGCCTCCACCCAAACTCAGATGGCTCTGTGTGCCGAACCACTTCATCTGCCCCTCCAGGTTGTCTTTCCACCCTAATCTCTGCATCAATTTTATAAACTGTGCCAATTTTACACCCAGGTGGTTGACCTCCATAAGCTGCATCAGTGGGCTTCCCTGCCTTCTGGATGGTAGTTGTTTGGGCCCATGGAACCAAGGCAGGAGGTCAGCGGGAGGAAAGAGGCGAAGGCTGAGCTGCTTATTCCCTGGGCTTCCCCCTGTGGAGTCACCTCAAGCTGGGGCTTATTTCTGAAGCCCTATTCCTAGAGTGCCATTTCCCAGTCAAGACTGCGGAATGCTCTGACACATGTAATGATGGTCCTGGGGTTTCATGAGACCCAGGAGCCAATTTTTGACTAGGCATATTAGTATGCAGGTAATTATATTCTCCTAGACCAAGAGAGAATTGAAAAGCGCCTGTGCAAGTGTCCTTGTGTGTGTGTTTACAAACACAAGCAGTCCTCAAAGAGGCCGTGGTCCCTGTGTCAATGCAAGTACAGTCACTACACTCGAGGGACTGCATCGTGCCTCTAACACTGCATCTTGGAATGCAATTCTCCTCGAAAATAATCCTAAAGAACCACAATGTTACAGCTGCTAGAGACCCTAGAGATAAAAAAGGAAGAGTTCCAACCCCTTCATTTTTCAGATGAGTCAGTGCATCAGAGCAAGAAGTGACCTCCGCAGATTTCCAGTTCAAAAGTCTGATTCCATTCATCAAACTCTCAGAGTGCTGGGGGCTTTCTCTTGTTCCTCCACGAACTGCCTCCTCCATCCACTTAGTTCGCAAAACCACCAAGATACTGACAATGACACAATATCTCAAAGTGTTTACTTATTAAGCCTGCTATACTGTAAGCAGTTTTGTGTATGTGTTAGTTGCTAAGTCGTGCTCAACTTTTTACAGCCCCATGGACTGTAGCTGGCCAGACCCCTCTGTCCATGGAATTCTCTGTGCAAGAATACTGGAGTGGGTTGCCAGTCCCTTCTCCAGGGGATCCAATGCAGGTCTCCTGCACTGCAGACAGATTCTTTACCGTCTGAGCACCAGGGAAGCCCAATATACTATAAGCAATTTTACATATTATTAAGGAGGGCTTCCCTGATAGCCCATGGAATACTGAATACTGGGCTCCAGTATTCTTGGGCTTCCCTGGTGGCTCAGACGGTAAAAAATCTGCCTGCAGTGCGGGAGACCTGGGTTCGATTCCTGGGTTGGGAAGATCTCCTGGAGAAGGGAAAGGCTACCCACTCCAGTATTCTGGCCTGGAGAATTCCATGGACTGTATAGTCCATGGGGTCGCAAAGAGTTGGACACAACTGAGCAACTTTTACTTTCAAGTATTTTACAAGATTTTTAAAGACTGCATAGCCTTTTGGCTTTGGGGTGTAGTGTCTTTTGTTTCATCAGTCCTCTGTGTTTTATTTGCCTCCTCTTCGCTCCACTGATGAGGGAAGGATTCCTGCCTTAGGTGACAGGGATGGCGGGATACATGACGCCTGACACTGGACAGATGAGACAGACAGCAATTTTACAGCCCCATACACTCACAGCCTCAGGGAACACGGTGCGCACCAGGCAGAACTGCCTGGGGGCTACCCCCAGAAACAGAGGGAATACACAGGGTCTGTGGGACGCAAGCTCCATAGAAACAAGAGGGTGAGGTGACCCCTGGCTTCTGCAGGGGGGTGTCGCTGACTTGTCTGAATAATTCTGCACACTGGCAAGGAACTGAAGAAGCCCACTATTTAGGGATAAGCAGCACTGTGCCTGGCCCTATGATAAGGAAGGGCTTGGGCCAGTGTACCCAATCCCAGGAAACAGAATTTGTCGGGGAGGGGACCTGCAATAAAGCCATCAAGCCCCTCCCCACATCCAGTTTCAGATGTCAAGGCAGCACATATTCTTGAACCCTAACCCAATGCCAAACTTCAATGGGAAAAAAATAACAATAAAACAAACACTATTCTCTAACTATGTACATTGGTGGAAGGTCTGTACTCCATCCCTCATTTGTTAGATAATATTCATATTCTAGGCAGAATGTTGTTTTGCTTTTAACTAGATGCTTTATTATTATAAAACCTATAAGCTCTTTTAAAAATATTCAAACAGCTGAAAATGGTATACAATGAAAGCTAAAAGCCTCTCTCACCAAGCCCCACTAGGAGTCCTTTCCCCCAAAACAACTACAAAATGCTTATGGATATACAAGCATATAATGTGTGTGTGTGTTAGTCACTCAGTCATGTCTGACTCTTTGCAACCACGTGGACTGTGCCTGCCCAGGCTCCTCTGTCCATGGAATTCTCAGAGAATACTGGAGTGGGCTGCCATTCACTTCTCCAGGCAAGCATACCATAGTGTATCTTTTTTTAAAAAAGTTTGAATCCAATAAATGGGAGGGTAATATGCTTTATGTTGAAACTGCATAGTACTTCATTAGATGGACGCTGCATTCATTTGCAAGGATCGCCATTAAAAAATAACACTGACTGGGTGGCTTAAAACAACAGAAATTTATTTCCTCACAGTTCTGGAGGCTAGAAGTCCAAGATCAAGGTGCCAGCAAGTCTGGTTTCTCCTGAGGCTTCTCTCCTTACCTTGCAGACAGCTGCCTTCTCACCCAGCCCTTCCTCTCTGTGCATGCCCCTGGTTTTTCTCGTCTTCTGAGGACATCAGTCATGAATTAGGGCTCCCCCACCCGTATGATCTGTTAAAGGACTGCATTCAATATGTCAGCAAAATTGGAAAACTCAGCAGTGGCCGCAGGACTGGAAAAGGTCAGCGTTCTTTCCAATCCCAAAGAAGGATGATGTCAAAGAATATTCAAACTACTGTACAATTGCGTTCATTTCACATACCAGTAAGGTTAAGCTCAAAATCCTTCAAGCTAGGCTTCAGCAGTACATGAACTTCTAAATGTACGAGCTGGATTTAGAAAAGGCAGAGGAACCAGAGACCAAATTGCCAACATTCATTGGATCATAGAGAAAGCAAGGGAATTCCTGAAAAACACCTACTTCTGCTTCATTGACTTGCTAAAGCCACTGACTGTGTGGATCACAACAAACTGTGGAAAATTCTTCAAGAGATGGGAATACCAGACCACCTTACTTGTCTCCTGAGAAATCTATACGTGGGTCAAAAAGCAATGGTTAGAATCGGACATGGAACAACAGACTGGTTCCAAATTGGGAAAGTACAACAAGTCTATATATTGTCACCCTGCTTATTTAACTGATTAACTTATTACTATAACAATAATACATGCAGAGTACATCATGTGAAATGATGGATGAATCACAAGCTGGGATCAAGATTGCTAAGAAAAATATCAACAAACTCAGACATGCAGCTGATATACCACTCCAATGGCAGAAAGTAAAGAGGAACTAAAGAGCCTCCTGCTGAAGGTGAAAGAGGAAAGTGAAAAAGCTGTCTTGAAACTCAATATTAAAAAAAACTAAGATCATGGCATCTGATTCCATCACTTCATGGCAAATAGATGGGGAAAAAGAGGAAACTGTGACAGATTTTACTTTCTTGGGCTCCAAAATTACTGTGGATGGTGACTGCAGCCACAAAATTAAAAGGCGCTTGCTCCTTGGAAGGAAATGTTATGACAAACATAGACCAAATATTAAAAAGCAAAGACATCACTTTGCTGACAAAGGTCCATCTACTCAAAGCTATGGTTCTTCCAATAGTCACGTACAGATGTGAAAGTTAGACCATAATGAAGGCTGCGCGTCCAAGAATTGATGCTTTCAAACTGGTGCTGGAGAAGATTCTTGAGAGTTTTTTGGACTGCAAGGAGATCAAACCAGTCAATCCTAAAGAAAATCAACCCTGAATATTCATTGGAAGGCCTGATGCTGATGCTGAAGGTCCAATACTCTGGCCATTAGATGTGAAGAGCCAACTCACTGGAAAAAGACCCTGAAGCTGGGAAAGACTGAAGGCAAAATGAGAAGGGGGTGGCAGAAGGTGAGATGGTTAGATAGCATCAGCGACTCAGTGGACATGAATCTGAACAAACTCCAGGAGATAGTGAAGGACAGGGAAGCCTGGCATGCTATAGTTCATGGGGTCACAAAGAGTCAGACACAACTTAGCGACTGAACAACAATTTATAATCTCATTTCAACTTAATCTGTTCTTTAAAGGTCCTTTTTCCAAATAGAGTCACATTCTAAGATATTGGGGGTTAGAACTTCAACACAGGAATTTGGGGGGATCATAATTCAGTCCAGAAGAGACACACCATAAACTTTGTTGCTTTCAGCTTTTTTTTTTTTTCACTATTATAACAATGCTGGAGTGAATATCATTGTCCATATTTTTCAACATGTAGGTATATCTGTAGAATAAACTCCTAGAATCAGAACTGCTGAGTCAAAGGAATAAATTTTTGTACCTGTTGCCAAACTGCCCTCCATAAAGGTCTGTCAAATTTAAACTCCCACCAACAGTGTGTGTGAGTAGTCATTTCCCCTTCACCCAACACATGCGATGTGATCACTTTTTTCATCTTTGCCAAACTGTAATTAAAAAAAAAAAAAAAAAAAAAGATATCATATTTTGGTCTGGTTCTTTTATTTATCAGTGAGGTTTTCGATAGTATGCATTTTTCATAAGACGACTATTATCCTTTTTTTCATACGTGCTATTACATTTACAGTGATTAAGTGCGCATATATATATATATAACTTTAAAATCAAAGCTGTTAAAATGTCTTTATTCAAACCCATAGTCAGGTAATTGAAACACTGGTTCCAATATAACAGATTTCAAGAAGTATGGGACTTCTGTGGTGATCCAGTGGTTAAGAGTACACCTTCCAATGTGGAGAACATGGGTTCAATCCCTAGTCTGGGATAATTCCACATGCCACAGGACAACCAGGCCCACACACTGTAGCTACTGGGTCTGTGAGCTCTGGAACCCATGCCACAACTAGAGAGAAGTCCCTCGCCACAAGGAAGGATCCAGTATGCCGCAACTAAGACCCACTGCCGCCAAAAAAATAAAGAAAGAAAGAATAGAATATCTTTAAAAAGAAATATGGCCATACAAGCTTTGCATAGAATCTGTTCTAAACAAGCACTTGCTGAATGAAATTGATCACTGGTGGAATTTGCTGTATATCAACAAAGGTAATAAAAACAGCCCCTTTAAAAAAAAAAATGAACCTAGCTCCTAATCACCAGTGCATTGCTGAGTGATTGTACATCTCTAAATAACTTTGAATTAATTCAAACACATTTTCCTCTACCAGTTCTTCTCCCGTTGACAAATAGGCATGACTCAGCCTGGTGTTTTCAAATTGGATTGAAAGGAAAAATAGTTGTTTTTAATTTGAAAGTCACCTGAAAATCTTGGTAAATAAACCAAATCTAATTTTTAACCCAGTACCAGTACAAACTTAAATTTTCTTGTATATTGCTGTGCTTCGGGAGCCTCTGGAAGACACAGCACGAGGGCAGCCTCAAGTTCAGGACTTCCCTGGTGATCCAGTGGTTGGGAATCCACCTGCCACTCCAGGGGACACAGGTTCGCTCCCTGGTCCAGGAAGATTCCACATGTCCTGGTGCAACTAAACCCGTGAGCGGCAACTACTAGGTCCACACACAGCAACAACTAAAGCCTGTGCTCCCTAGAGCCCATGCTCCACAAGAGAAGCCACTCCAATGAGAAGCACATGCACCGCAACAAAGAGGAGCCCCCGCTGCCCACACTACAGAAAAGCCAGCGCACAGCAACGAAGACCTAGTGCAACCAAAAATTAATTAATAACAACAACAACAAAAATAAGACAGGATTTCCTATCAGAATGAGCAGACAGCATAAGTAAGATCAGGTACAAATGAATAGGCAAGATGCTGAGAAAAGATGAGTATACTTGCTATGGAACATAAAAATTCTAAACAGAAAAATTGCCTGCAGTGTTTTGGTATGAGTGTATTTATGGGGAGGGGGCCCCCCAGGGAGGGAGGAAATCATGTTCATATTGACTAGAACTATCCAGGTTTCCCAAGTGCCTCCCAATAGCAGCAGGAATATTTATGAACAGATACACTACTCAATTCTGTTTGCCACATGTAAATCTAAAAGTGCACATTAAGTTTGCCATGTTTCAGGATTTCATCATGTTTTTGGCAAGGGTACGTACACATAAGGAGACCTTTTGTTAAACCACATAACTCTGATCTTGTTTATGAGCTCTAAAATTAAATTATCTCACATAAATACTCAGAAGGTAATTGTCATATTAGTCTCAATGGTCCACAGTACCACCACAAAAGAGCCAGTCACAATTCATTCTGTGACATGGGCGGCCTGGCGGCTTGGTATAATGTGCTGCTTCGTGGGAGTTTCATGACCTACAGACTCTCACGCATTTGGAGAGGGAAAGAGTGGCTGGAAGCACTTTTGCTGGATCTGTGGCTAAAGCATTTACTATGAATAAGGGAAATGCACGAATGTGAAAGAATGAAGACTGAAGTTTAGAGCCCGCAAACTTTCTCTATGAAGGAACACATAGTAAATATTTTAGATTTTGCAGGCCATTAAGTCTCTGTCACAACTACTAGGCTCTGCTGTTGTATCATGAAAACCGCCATAGACAACACATAAACAGCTATAGCAGTGTTCCAATAAAACTTTATTGACCAAAAAAGGTAGACAGGCCAGATTTGACCTATGGGTCATAATTTACCACCTCTTGCTCTAGACTACATTGATCTTCCCCTTCTCTGATATTTTCTTTTCTAAACATGCACCACTATGTCCCAGGTCCTATTCGACTTTCTAAAAATTATTTTATTTAATCCTGGAAACAACTCTGCTTTTATCACCTTCCCATTTTATAGGTAGGCTTGCCAGGTGGCACAGTGATAAAGAATCTGCCTGCCAACGCAGAAGACACAAGAGATGCGGGTTCAATTCCTGGGTCAGGAAGATCCCCTGGAGTAGGAAATGGCAACCCACTCCAGTATTCTTGGCTCAGAAACTTCCATGGACAGAGCAGCCTGGAGGGTTACAGTCCGTGGGGGTCACAAAGAGTCAGACACAACTGAGCACACATACACACACATTTTATAGATGAGGAAACTAAGGCCCAGAGATGTTGAGCGACTTTCCCAGGGTTGTACAACCAGAGAGCTACAACTTGAACCCAGGCAGTCTGACCACAGAGACCACAGCTTGCCACCCACTCCTGTGAGGTTTTAACTGTACTAAAAACTCTTTAAAAAAAAAAAAATCCATCCACCCTTCCAGGGACTCCTGAAGCTCCGCAAGTCTGACTGGTACCCAGAGCAGATTATTTTTGCTAGTCTTCATCTAAGTGGATCCTAGGTTCATTCTAGTTCTGTGTGAGACTTCTAACAAGGGAAACACAGGGAGACACTGAGGGTCCCAACTCCATGCTGGCACTGGATGTTCTCAGACACCTTATGAAGTTTTCTGGATATTTATCCAGCATCTTTTCCCAATTTGCTATAAGCCTAGAAGTTACTGTGTCCCCTAAGGGATAATTTGTGACAATACTGTGCTACCAAAATTTGCTGTTTAAAAAAATAAGAGAAAACACTAGAAAATTATCATATTTCATATAAAATTAATGACTACAGAAATAAAAATTTACCCCAAAGTTCTCTTAGAACACAAAATTACAGGTTCACTGGATGAAAAGTGATGATGTTTGTCACTATAAGTAATAGGATACTACTATGAGGTTTGGAGTTTACCTCTTTAAATCTGAATGAAGTAAACACATCCTGGCTGTTGGGGTTCTGCTACCACCAAAGACGGGAGGGCAAGTTTAACTTGCTGCTTGCCAAAAAGTCCTTAGGATTTGCTTCTCCCTCACCCTCCCATCATATTTTCTAGATTTCCTTTCAATCAAAACTTACCTCTTTTGATAGGGTTAAAACCACATAATTAAAGAAGAAAGTAAACTGAACATTCCCTTTCAGAACATGGAAACTTCCTGTGGTTGCCAAAAAGAACTTGAAATGCTTTAAGACTGAGATTATACATTCAGTCAAATCAGCAAATATAAATTAATAGCTTTGTGTAAGGATTTAGAACGTTTAAGTATTGTAGAATGAGAAAAGGCCGTTTTCTCTGAAACGGCCTCTGGGAAAGGGAAGAGGGTATTTTCACATCCCATTCATAAAAGCCAAGGACAAGTCCATAAACTTTTCTATGGCCTTTACTGCAGAGGAAAAAAATCCTATTTCTATTTGTTAAAAGATTTCATACCCCGGGAGAACAAAGAATGTTTAGTTCTGAAGAGGACACACAAATCTTAGGCAGGATATATTTGTGAGTTTAAAAAAAAAGATATTTTATCACATAAAACACCACTGTGGTATTGTGACTTGGGTCCTTAACAGCTTTGAAGTTTTCATTGAACAGGAAAGATATGAAAAGGCAGAGGAGAAGAAAAACATGTGAAGCCTACTATATACCAAGCTCCATGCTAGGAAGTGTAATATAAATTACTATATCAAGGAAATAACTCATTTAAAATATTAATTGCTGCTTAGTTGCTAAGTCGTATCTGACTGTTTTGCAACCCCATGGACTGCAGCCCACCAGGCTGCTCTGTTCAAGGGATTCTCCAGGCGAGAATTCTGGAGTGAGTTACCATTTCCTTCTCCAGGGGATCTTCCCCACCCAGGGATTGAACCCACGGCTCCTGCCGCTCTCCTGCTCTGCAGGCAGGTTCTTTATAGCTGAGTCACGGGGGAAGTGAAATCTTAATTACATCTTCAAGTTTTGCAGATTCCTAATTGTCGTTAAAAAATATTTTCTCTTATTTCAATTTCTGTTGGGAAATTTAAATTTTATTGTGCAGGCACTTTTCTTTTAAACTAACACCTTCTTTTAAAAGCAGGCTGAGGAAAACTGACCTGTGAAGGAGCCTAGTTCCTGCTTGCAGGATTGTGCCTGCCTGTCTTAAAACTGTTGCAAGAGCAATGGAAGCTCTGGAGCATTTTCAGCTACCAAGGCTTTCATTTGCATCGCCCACCCCATCTCCCAATTATAAACTAATATATTTTTCAACATGAGGACTCGTGTGTGTTCATGACTATAATAAATGAGGCATGGCTTTGCAAGCAGTTGGGATATCCCCTCGAGAAGTTGTCTACACAATTAAACCCTGAAGCAGCTGAACATGGTTACTGTGGTGTGCAACCCACTCTTGCATCTGAAGTAACTGCAAAGCCGCATCACGTATGTCCAGCAACTACTCAATCAGATGACTCCTAAATCCTCCACGCAGCCTTCCCATGGTAACCTGGAGATTTGCTTCAAGCACAGCAACCTGGCTTCCTTCTCTCACACCTCCTGCCTCAGTTTTGCTGAAAACTCACTTCCCTTGACTTAAACTAAGTTACTCTTATTGTTCTGTTTTCTGTGTTCTGGACACTGGCTAGATTCACTAAACTGTTTTAAGTTTTAAAATAAAAGCTGTGGGGCTCTGACTATAATCATTTACTGTATATCTATGAACCTGTGTAGAACCTGTTTGCTCTATTTAGATAATTTATACTTTTCTTTGCATAGATAATCCAAATTTCCTCATGCAATACCCATAACAACTCACTGATATATATATATGCACACATATATATATCACTTTAAAATATATGTATTACTATTCCCACTTTGGCTCAGATGGTAAAGCGTCTGCCTGCCATGCGGGAGACCCGGGTTCGATCCCTGGGTAGGGACGATCCCCTGGAGAAGGAAATGGCAACCCACTCCAGTACTCTTGCCTAGAAAATTCCATGGGTGGAGGAGCCTGGTGGGCTACAGTCCATGGGGTCGCAAAGAGTCGGACACAACTGAGCGACTTCACTTTCACTTTTCATTCCCACTTTACAGATGAGGAAGTTGAGCCTAAGAAGTTAAAAATGTCTAGGATAATGATTCAAACCCACTCACTGATTTCCAAAACTTACCACTCTTAAATATTAGGCAATAGTGCCTAATTTAGCTCTTTATCTGGAGTGGTGAATGTAAAACCATACATAATTACATTCCCAGAAAGTATGTTCAATTCCATCTTTATATCTATTTAAAAATGATGAGCTAACTCTTAACAGTATTTTGATTATGAATACCATAGAGAATTGGACAGTGCTGCTGGACCCTTTGCCCAGGAGAAAAAGCACACACCACACGTACAACAGTCTAGATGGCCGTCGACTTTAAATGTGTCTCCACTGGGAGATTAGAATCCTTCTCCATCACAGGCTCATGTGGCCAGGTCATCTCTCTTCAGTTATTGCCAGCAAGCCTTCCCATTCTTTGATTTTATTTTCTACTGAGTGTGAAAGACATCCTTTCCATTACTACATTCTGGCCTTGACAAAGGGAAATGACTCACAGTGGACTTTCCACACTGTGAGTACCTTTGTCTTCAACAGTAGTGTTAAAGATGGTGTGACCTTTGTACCCATCAGCTCAGAGATGTGGCATGGTTTTGCTCCTTGCCAGTACATTTTCCCTCCTGCTGAAATAGTCTTTTTGACTTGCATATGAGAACACATAATCAGCTCAGTCGCTCAGTCATGTCTGACTCTTTGTGGCCCCCTGGACAGCAGCGCACCAGGCTTCCCTGTCCATCACCAACTCCCAGAGTTCACTCAAACCCATGTCCATTGAGTTGGTGATGCCATCCAATCATCTCATCCTCTGTCGTCCCCTTCTCTTCCTGCCTTCAATGTTTCCCAGCATCAGGGTCTTTCACATAATAACTCATTTTTTCACAATTCATTTTCCTACGCAGAATCATTCCAAGAATGGGGCTTGACCACAAGGCCTAAGAAAAAGACTGAGAAGACATTTATAAAAGGCAGTCTGGAGTTCCATGGAGGTTAAGAGCCCAAGCTTTGGAGTAAAGTGGCTCAGTAAGACAGCTGTAGGTTCAAGTCTGTTCTGCCACTCATTTCCTGTGTGACCTTAAACAATTTGTTTAACCTCTCTGACTTTCTTGATCTGTGAAATTGTCTAATACTACACATCTCTTGTGGTCCAAGTTAATGCCAAGATTAGATGCTGAGATCAGATTAAGAAACATGCAAGACTTTGGGCTCTCTTGGAGGCAGCTAGCGCGAGGCTGTGGAGCACTGAGCCAAGCGTCCTGCCCTGCGTGCTGCCCAGATTAGTGAACAATACAGTCAAGATGGCTAAAAGTGATCCCAAGAAACCAAAGGGCAAGATGTGTGCTGATTTCTTTTTTGTGCAGATGTGCAGAGAGGAACATAAGAAGAAAACCCAGAGGTGCCAGGAACCAGCATGGGGAACTCCACCCATGGCAAAGGTCATGAGGAAGGAGGCTTCAGCATACGCAAAGGTGGGATCGAGCCTCAGGAAACCCCCTGTTCCCGAGCATCTACCCCCAAAACCAGAGTCTGCCTACTTTACTGCTTTATGCTCTCACCCACACCTCTGACTTTACGGGGGGCTGTCCCCCACCTCGCTTGGAGAAGGAGTTAACCTACAGCTCCAGTTAATAAAAATTCCTGGGCATGACAATGGTGTCTCAGGTCAAACCTCTCTGTTGGCACACTAGCTTGTGTGACAGGATTATCCACACTCTCGCTACTATGTACATGATTGTTTACAACCTCTCAACCATAAACTGCACAGAGTTTGGAGTATTTTGAAAGTCTTAGTTAGCATTGGGTTTTTCTAAAGATAAAAATCATGTTGGTGAAGGGTTTTTCATTTATTGGGCCAATGTTTGCTGCTAAATCCCCTGCCCTTATACATGTTAATAAATATATAACTAGCATATAGGAGAAATAAGTATTAACCTTTAAGATTAATCATGCTAAACCTTAGGCTAAGTAAATTCCTTTCTTAATTGTAACCCACTACACCCTCACTGTATAGGAATGCAACTTTATCTGGTACCTTCGGAGGGTGGTGCCTGGTTTAAGAAAAATCACCCTTGGAAAATAAGTTTTTTGGTTGACTGACCGTTATCAGAAAGAAAGGATCATGAAATGTTAATAGGCCCCCTGGCCTGAAGATGATGTAAAACCCCTAAAGACCTTTTTGTATACATTTATATGAAGCACCTGATTTTGATAAAGGTCAGGACTGCTGACCCCCGTGTGACTTTAAAATTTCCATTTGTCTCTATGTGTAAAAAAAGGTATATAAGCAAACCTGAAAATAAAGAAAATGGATCAGTTTCTGGAAAGACTGATTCCCCCGTGTTGTTCTTTCTTGTTCTCCATTTTTCTGGCTGAATTCCCGTCTGGAGCGTGGGTGCTCGCCAAGCCTGCTAATTTTGCCCTGGCTTTTTAAGATCCACACAAGAGGGAGCCCAAGGAGGGGCACCCTCTGATATTCAAGTGGGCGCCGGTGGCCTACGTAGGTGGTGCAAGCTTCTTGTCTCGAAGCTTTATTGGTATCCCACGTAAACCAAGTTATTCAGCCTCTTTTTCTCCACTAATTTTCCTACTACACTATTCCTTTCTAATCTCCCTCTATATCTTTAACTAAGCAATTAATTCCTAGGACGCTGACTCCGTCCACGCTTCGAATTACCCTGAATCCACTGGGGCTGGACCCCAGCACAGAGGTCCCTGTCAATTTTGCTGAATTTTCCAAGAAATGCTCCTAGAGGTGGAAGACCATGTCCAGGAAAGAGAAGTCTAAATTCGATGAAATGGCAAAGGCATGTAAAGTGCGCTATGATCAGGAAATGAAGGATTACAGACCAGCTAGGGGAGGCAAGAAGAAGAAGGACCCTAAGGCCCCCAAGAGACTACCGTCTGGATTTCTCTTATTCTGCTCTGAATTCCACCCCAAGATCAGGTCTACACACCCTGGCATCTCTATTGGAGATGTGGCAAAGAAGCTGGGCGAGGTGTGGAATAACTTAAGCGAGAAGAAGCCATACATCAAGAAGGCAACGAAGCTGAAGAAGTATGAGAAGGATGTCGCAGACTATAAGTCTAGAGGGAAGTTTGATGGCGCCAAAGGTCCTGCTAAAGTTGCTGGGAAAAAGGTGGAAGAGGAAGACAGAGAGGATGAGGAGGAAGAGGAGGGGAGGAGAAGGATGAATTAAAAACAACTGTTGATCTGTCTCCTTGTGAATACCTTAGGGTAGGGAGTGTCGTGACTGACACACCTCTCACCCAAGATGTGTCTGTTGCCCTCATTAGGTTTAATTACCCAATTGGATCATGATCATATGGTAGTCTCTAAAAGCGCTCTAGCAGTTGTCAGTGGTTTACAGGAAGTGGCCATGGGTGTCTGGAGCACCCGAAAACTGTATCAAAGCTGCACATATTTCCAAACATTTTTAAAACGAAAAGGCTCTTGTGTTCCCCTCACCCTGTGCACTTTGCTGTTGGTGTGACAAGGCATTTAAAGACGTTTCTAGCATTTTTGTTTTAATTTGTAAGGTGGTGTATTAATTCTGTGGTCATTGACTAAAAATCCCAAGTTCTCAACTGTACATATCTATAGTTTGTAAAAAGAACAAAGCAACCGAGACACACTCTTGATGCTCCTTGCTTGGTGTGGAGGCTGTGGGGGTGATGCCTGCTGGAGGGGCCGTAGCTCAGGGTATGCACTGCAGGACTGGACCTGTGGACACTGCAGTGGGCATCCATTCAGCTTCGGGTTGTCTTGTTGTTTGTATATAGTGACATAGCATCCCGCTGCCATTCTTAGTTGTGGAAAAGAGGGGATGGGGTCAGCTAGCATGAGAAGTGTTTTGGATCCTTTTTAGTTGAAGTGCAGTAGTTTTAAACTGCCTTTTTTTTTTTTTTTAAACAAACCGTAGAACTCTTCATTGTCAGCAAAGCCAAGAGCCACTATACCAGTGAAAGTTCAAGAACCTTCTGTACTAAACACAATCTGCAATCTTCTGTTGTTTTTGTTTTTGGTATGTTTAGAATGCTGAAATGTTTCTGAAATTAAATAAACAATATTACATTTAAAAAAAAGAAACATGCAAGACTTTGGCATATAGTAAGTACTGGATAATGGGTGATGTTACTATTTATTCTTAGTATTTTTCAATAAACTGGTTATCTAGCACAATTATGGACGTTTATATTCTAATCAACAGTTTTCAAATATGTATTTATTATTGTTGAAATATGCAGTATTAAACCATGGAATTTTTGCCCAAAACCAAAAGGAAACCCAATCAACTGGATTACTTATTTTTAAGGAATTGGAATATAGTGAAAATG
The DNA here is from genome assembly GCF_014754425.2 of Oryx dammah. Lineage (NCBI taxonomy): Eukaryota > Metazoa > Chordata > Mammalia > Artiodactyla > Bovidae > Oryx > Oryx dammah. The sequence goes on from NW_024070206.1 coordinate 39,838,648, forward strand.
CTTAAAGAGGAAATCATGTGAAGTTCCCTGTTTTTAATAATTTGGGAGGATCCTCTAGACTCAGGGTTACACAAATAACCATTAATCATCATTATTATATAACATATGCAAAAATACAGAATAAGAGAGGGTTTTAGATGAGAAAATATCAATTATTCTGTGATGTAGCCTTTTATTAAGAAGTCATCAAGCAGAATTCCCTGGCAGTTCAGTGTTTAGAATCCCTTCACTTCCACTGCAGGGAGCATGGGTTTGATCCCTGGGTGGGGAAATAAGATCTTGCATGCAGCAGTGGAGCAGTAAAAAATAAATTAATAAGAAGTCATCAAGATTTATTTTTAAGAGATATTGAGAATGTGGTTTGTATTTATTGAATGAAGGTCAACCTGAAAAATCACAGATGCCAGAGTTTCATGTATTCTCTTATGTCTCATAATTTCCTAGCATGACAAAGATTATAAGCCTACTCTATATTTGAAGCAATTGTGTGTTAGGAAGCTTTAATTTGCCAATATACACATCTAGTAACTTGTGTGAAAGTAACTAGTAATTAGTACATTAGCATTCCAACCTTGGCCTGACTTCAAACCCCTGTTTTTTCACCATACTCTGCTGCCTGCCAAATTTTACAAGAGAAAAGGCATAATTTTCAAACCAGTCAGGAACTCTGCTTATAAAATTGTCTTACTCTCTCCATTATCAATCAGACAACCTTCTGGAGGGGAAAAAAATGGCAAAGTTTGCAGAATAAATATACAGAATGTACTGTTTCTAGAATAAAAAGATTTCAAACTCAAAAAATAGAAGGTAAAAAATGCAACAGAATTCTGGTCTGAGACAACAATTCAACTCAAAAATATAACACCCTTTTTCCAGCTTATTATCTGGATTCATATGAGAGAGCTGCCATCCCAAACTAATTAGAACACTGTTCTAATTAGTAAGCATAAGTTAGCAATTTGATTACTTGCTAATTTGAATGAAGCATCGGCAAAAAGCACATGAAACCTGGATGCATAAATCAAGGGAATTTCTCCAATTTTAATGAATCATATCTTTTAAGAGATAAGCCACAGTTAAAAGTTAGTTTACGTGCCAATTAAGGAAGCTATAATCATAAACAATTTGTCTGTGCCTGGAATAAAATTTAATCAAGCTAGGAGCATTTCCTTTTCATCTGTGCAGAAAAAGTAATTTATGTAATTATTATCAAGAATTTGGAAAAAATAAAAAACACTGAAATGCAAGAACTAGGAGAAATTCAAACTGGATATCTAACATGGACTAATAATTTGGTACTTCCATAGGTGCTACTAATAAGAAATGGTACCAGCTGAGCCCTTGAAACGCCCTACATAGCCCAGCAGGCCAATGATAGATATTTATGAGTCTGCTGAATCTTGCAGAACACAGAGAATGAAGAAACTCAGAAGATTCAATTGATTTTATCACCTCAATATCCCAGGCTTTTCAAAATAATCCCAGATCCTTTTGTTTTAGGAATCATCTGCCTTAATTTTTCTATTAGGACCAAATAGTCATCAAGAGTCAGAAAGGTTGGTATAAAAGGGAATATAATATCTATAGGTAAAACACTGCAAGCTAAGGCTCAGTTAGAAAAGCCAAAAAAAGCATCCAGGTGCCTTATTTTTTTTATAAGACTGTGCCAGAAATCATTAACAGAAATGAATCATTTGGGAAATCTTAGCCAAAGCCATAGATTTCACTACAATTCCGTCTTCTCTCTTGAGTCTAGCTATATCATGCAATCCAATAATGAGGTTCAGAAACCATATTTTTCATCATTTGATAATGTACAGACATAGTCAATATTTAAATGACTGTATTCATGGAAGCCAAATCATAGCACTCTGCCTCTGAACATAACAGGGACAATGAACTCTTGTGATATGAACAAGTGTGCTGAAATTTAAGGAGTGCCAGAATTCAATAACATAAGAGGAGGTAGTTAGGGCTTATGAAACCCCTCTCCCAGGGCTACTTAGGCATTCATTTTCCTCAGTCTTCTTTTTTAAGTTACAAAAGCACTAAAGAATGTTTGGAAAAATGAAGAAAAATCATTGTACACAACCCTGACCCTTGCTTTTTTTTTTCACCCAAAATACTTCTTGGAGATGCATTCATACTGGTATTTAAAGCTGTCTCATTCTTTTAATGACTGCATGTTACTTCAGTGTGTGGATGTAGCATAATTTATTTACCTAGTCCCTATAAAATACCAAGTCACTTGTTTGCTTTTTTGTTGTTGTTGTTACTACAAACTGCCACAACAAACATTTTGGTATCAACTTTATGTAGATATGAAAGTATGTTGATGGGATAAATTCCTAGAAATGGATATTCTTGAGTTATTGTTTTATGTAAAGTCACAGCGTCCATTCAATTTTACAGGCTGAACACATCACATTGGATTTTATACACAATAAATATTTTCCATGTTGCTATATAGCCTCCAAGATTAAACTTTTCAGTGGCTTACAGCTTCTTATTAAGGGGAGACACTCAACCTTCCCTCTATTACTATGCAGTTCAACATTTCTCATTACTTGTTTCAATAAGTAATACAATGCCCTTCCTGACGCACCGTATCATGCCCTGAGCCCTGACTCTGGCCCTCCTCTCCACTTATCTTCACACAAGGCATCCTCATTCTAGAATAATTCCAGGTCCCCATGACCCTAGAATTCCTTTCCTAAATGGCATAACATATACTACAATATGGATAGACCTTGAAAACTCTATGCTTAGTGAAGTGAACCTTCAATTGTTTGAAAACTATAAACAGTTTCCCAAACTCGTTATCGTCTTCAGAAATTTCAACTTTTAATGTAGCTCAAATCTGACTTTAAGCTTCCAGGTTTTCCGCTTTGCCTTCGAAGCTTCCCTTCTTCACTCCCATATTCCATCCCAACACATTATAGAAACCTTCCCCTAGAGCTTCATCTGTTACATTTAAATTCTGAGTTCATCTTATACTCATATTTGTATAAATATAGTAAAAGGGTGAAAACCAAACTCTTCACCAGTTACCTAAATTTTGCCTTTATACCATATAACTAGATCCTTTGTGATATACATGCATCATTTAATAAACTTAATAAACATCAAAGAATACTATCTAGCTCTAAAAAAAAAAAAAAAAAAAACCAGTAAATGTAAACACAACCATTTTATTGCCAAGCTGAGAAAAGGAATAAAGCAATTCATTTGGGAGTATTCCAATGGACTCAGCAAAAGTGAACTATCAACCGAGATTCTAAATAACTGGTCTTTGTAAACTTTATAGAGTAACAACAGTTTTTTAACATTTTCCCTCAAATGGTTAAACCAAATGGAAGAATAATTAAACCCATATTCCATTCAGGATAAAATGAACCTGTGGTTCACCTAATGATCAAGCTTCAGCTAATTAGTAAAAGTGGCCAGACCAGACAATGATAACCAACCCAAAGGAAAAAAGAAGCCCATGATTAAGCAAGCAGATGGCCACCTGCAATTTATTGCTTGATTTGGATTGATGGCCCAACTAGGGAAGGCCTTTAGCTTAAGCTCTTCCCTTGAGAGCCCTGGATGGCTGCACTCCAGTGATTTGTTCAGGTCAGAGCCCTTCTCCTCCCAGGATTGCTTCCATAATTCATAAAATGTCTAACGTGTATATCAAACAAGCACAAACCAGGAGTCCACACTCCTTCAACATGGCATGCTAACTAACTCTTTCCATCAGCCTCAGGCAGGCAGAGTCAAAGAGGAAAAGCATCTTTTTATCTTCCAAAGATCCTGTTTAAGAAGCAAAAAAGATTGGGAGGACTCATACTCTACTTAAATCATTTTGTATATATACCTTAAGCCAATGTTAGCAAAACTCTGTTGACTGCCATGTGAAAGTAGAACCAGGCCTCAGGACAGGTAGAAATGGTGAACTCAAGAAAGAGAAATGGTACCGATATAAGACGGAGCCAAAAGCATGTTTCTATGTATTTCTCAACTTTGTTTAGAATAAGCACATCCTGTACCACTCATGATCAGCTCTAAAAGGTCTTCCCTAATAGAAACTGTCCAACCAAGTAAAAAGTATCTGTTTACTAGTCTGCAAGTGGCTATAAAACAGAAAGAGATCTCAAACAACACCATGTATAGTTCTGACAAGGTTTAAGTAGAACATATACATCTTTAAGTGTTTCCTTTTTCATGCAAACATATATTTCTAAAAAAAGTGAAGAAAGAGACATGGATGGGGAGGGGGAATATGGCTTAGTTTTCAACTCAAAAAACATTTAAATATATAAAAATTGATAGCTCTTAAAGTCAGTCTTAAAGTCAGCTCTTAAAGAGGTTGCTGCCATTGTGTCTTGGAGTTTCATTCTTATGTTTTCTTTTTCTAATTAAAGAGACAGAGAGATAGAGAAATCTGTATTAATCCTTTATAAGCCAGTTTTCCAGTTACTATATCTTGCGGATTCAGTATCCTTTTCATTAGCAGAAAGTTACTTTGCATTAAATTGAAGGTTTACAAATTAAAACTCAAATCTTTTTATTTTTTCCTAAATAACTCCATAAAGATGTTAAACAGGAAAAGGAAGTTGGGAGTTACGAATTGGGAGGCTATAAGAATTTTTTGTTGCTAAAGGATTGGCTGCAACTGCCAACAATTTCGTGGTTTCAGATGCTTTCAAAAGGAAGAATGTGATAATAGCTCCTGGGTGGAATAATTTTGGCTGTACTTGATTAAATCTAAGCTTAAAACTTAGAGAACAGCTTGGACTGCATTTTTTTTTTTTTTTTTTGAAGAAACAGCTATGCATTTCATCTTACTGTGGCCTTGCCAAATTCAGGGACTTTGGGGAGTCTGGCACTAGATTAGACACTAACAAAGCAAGCTAAATACCCTGGGTAATATGAGTTACATAACTGCAATCAACACTAATGACTGTGTGTCTCACTAAAACCCTGCACGTGTAATTTTGGAAAGGAGTCCTTTCCTTTCACAAAGGGCTATTTCATTAAGCTCCCAGAAAGTACTCAGTCCAAAAGAGAATAAGCGACAAACACTGGACATATTCAGCTGGCATTTTCATTTGTACTCTAGTGTCTTTTTCTGATCGTAAATAAATTATTTTACACTTCCTAGAAATGCATCTAGAGTTTGCATCCAAAATCTTAAGCTTTGTTCTCAACATCATTTTCTGGTCGCTTCAGGAGATACAACTTTAGGATCACTGACAATAATTCTAGAATACTTAAAAAAAATCAACTACATGTTGGGTAACTCCTGGAGTCTTCATTTTCCAAATTCAAATACAAACAATATTAAATACTAAAAAGTGTCCCATGGGTTTCTGGTTGTGGACAAGATGGCATAAATGTACCTCTCCCTATTCTTTCTGCTAACCACCACTAAAATCCTGGGCCATTATATATTAAAAAAAACACATAAAAAGATGCTAAATATTTTTGAAGTAGTGAAAGAAAAGAATTCTATATCCATGAAAATATCCTTCAAGGATAAAGGGAAATCAGACATTCTCAGATGAAAGAAAAGTAACATAATTTGTTGCCAGCAGGCCTACCCTAAAGAATGGCTAAAAGAAGTTCTTAAATCAGAAAGGAAATGATAAAGGAAGGAAATTTGGACCATCAGGAAGAAGAACAAAAAAGAATAAACATTTAGGTAAATACAATAGATGTTCCTTCACCTCTTGAGATTTCTAAATTGCATTTAATGGTTGAAGCAAAAAAGTTATTATTTGATGTGGTTCTTAATGCAAGTAGAGGAAATAGTTGACAATTACATTATAATGGAGGAGGTAAGGTTTCAAACTACAAAGACCAGTAACAGCAGATCATGATAGGTTATGTATAAGAAATGTAAAGCCTAGAGCAAGCACTCAAAGTTATACCAACACATACACTCAAAATACCATAGATAAATTAAAATGGAATTCCAAAGAATGTTTTAGTAACCCACAGGAAAGCAAAACAGAAACAGGGAACAAACAGAAAATGAAAAGTAAATGGAGTGCTTAAGCTCTAACATATCAACAATTACATTAATGAAAACAGTCTAAATTCACCACTTAAACAGAGATTGGCAGAGTGGATAAAAACCATGACCAAAACTGCATACAATTTGGATGGCACTCAAGATCATGATGCTGAGTGAAAAGAATGTCCTCAGAAGTCCACATACTATATCTTTCCATTTATATAACACTTTCAAAATTACAAAATTAAAAATATGGAGAACAGACTAGCAGCTACCAGGGTTAGGGTTGGGGTGGGTGTGACTCTAAAGGAATGCTACCCCAAGGACTGTAGCCAGCCAGGCTCCTCTGTCCATGGGATTTTTCAGACAAGAATACTGGAGTGGGTTGCCATTTCCTTCTCCAGGAGATCTTCCCTGTAAAGGGACAGTATGAAGGAAGTCTTTATGGCAAAGTAATAGTTCTGTATCTTAACTGTAGTGCTGGTTACACAAATCTATACCTGTTATAGAATGGTGTAGAATTGTACACACACGTTGTACCATTGTCAGTTTTCTAGTTTTAATACCATATTACGGTTACATAAAACCACCAGTAGTTTCTGTAACTTCCAATCAATCTTAGCTTTTGAAGCTTTCCTCATAGCTAAGTCGGCAAAGAATCTGCCTGCAATGCAGAAGACCTGGGTTTGATCCCTGGGTTGGAAAGATCCTCTGGAGAAGGAAATGGCAACCCACTCTGGTATTCTTGCCTGGAGAATCCCATGGACAGAGGAGCCTGGTGGGCTGTAGTCTATGGGGTCATAAGAGTCAGACATGACTTAGCCACTAAACCACCACCATGGTTACATAATCCTTTCATAGGCATACTTCAGAGATAATGCAGGCTCAGTTCAGATCACTGCAATAAAATACTGGCAACAAAGACAGTCACAAAATTTTTAGTTTCCCAGTACATATAAAAGGTGTGTTTATGCCATACTGTGGCCTATTAAGTGTGCAATAGCATTATTTTTTAACGTACACCTTAATTTTAAAATACTTTATTGTTTACAAAAACAGAAATATGGATCAATGGAGTTGAATAGATAGCTCAGATAGCTCAGAAATAAATCCATACATTTATGGTCAATTAATCTTCAACAAAGGAGGCAAGAATATACAATGAAGAAAAGAGTCTTTTCAGCAACTGATGTTGAGAAAGCTGGACAGCCACATGTAAATCAATGAATTCAGAACACACCCTCACACCATTCACAAAAATAAACTCAAAATGGCTTAAAGACTTAAATATGAGACATGACATTGTACAACTCCTAGATGAGAACACAGGCAAAACATTCTTTGACATAAATCAAACCAAAGTTTTTTTAGGTCAGTCTCTCAAGGTAATAGAACTAAAAGCAAAAACAAACAATGGTACCTAATCAAACTTATAAGCTTTTGTACAACAAAGGAAATCATAGACAAAACACAAAACAACCTATAAACGAGGAGAAAATATTTTCAACCAATGATACTGACAAGGGCTTGCTTAATTTCCAAAATATGCAAACAGCTCATACAACTCTAATAAAAAACCAAACAACCCATCAAAAAATGGGCAGAAAACCTAAGTAGACATTTCTCCAAAGACAGATGGTCAAAAAGCATACAAAAAATGCTCAACTTTGCCGATTAGAGAAATTCATATCAAAACTACAATGAGGTACCACCTCACACCAGTCAGAATGGCCATCATGAAAAAGTTTACAAATAACAAATGTTGGAGAGGGTGTAGAAAAAAGGACTCCTCCAGCACTGTTGGTGGGAATGTAAACTGGTATAGCCTGTATGGAGCTTCCTTAAAAAATGGAAAATAAAAGTCTCCATATGATCCAGCAAATCTACTCCTGGACATATATCCAAAGATAACTTAATTCAAAAAGATGCATCACCCCAACAGTCATAGAAGCACTATTCACAACGGCCAAGACATGGAGATAGCCTAAATATCCATCAACAGATGAGCGGACAAATATACGGTACATACATACAATGGAGTATTACCTGGCCAAAAAAAAAAAGAATGAAATAATATTATCTGCAGCAACATGGATATTCCTGGAGATTATCATACCAAGTGAAGTCAAAGACAAATACCATATGATGTCACATATATAGAATCTAAAATATGATGCAAATGAACTTATTTATGAAACAGAAACAGACTCACAGACACAGAAAGCAAGCTTATGGTTACCAAAGGGGAAAGAGGGTGGGGTGGGCATAAATTAGGAGTTTGGGATTAGCAGATACAAACTATTATATATATAATACGTAAACAACAAGGTACTATAGTATAGCACAAGGAACTATATTCAACACCCTGTAATAAACCATAATAGAAAAGAATATGAAAAAGAATATGTGTATATATTTATAACTGAATCACTTTGCTGTATAACAGGAACTAACACATTGTAAATCAGCTATACTTCAATTTAAAAAATACTTTATTGCTTAATAATGCTACATATCATCTGAACCTTCAACAAGTTGTAGCATTTTTTTGCCATAGTAACATCAAGATCACTGATCACAGATCATCACAAAAAATACAGTAATACTGAAAAGTTTGAAGTATTGCAAGAATTACCAAAATGTCATGCAGAGACAACAAGTGAGCAAAAGCTGTTGGGAAAATGGAGCCAATAGACCTGCTCAATTCAAGGTTGCCACAAACCTTCAATTTGTTTCAAATATATATATATATGTAAAACTTAATATATGTATCTAGTTTCCCAAGTGGATATTGGGCTCCAAAATCACTGCAGATGGTGACTGCAGCCATGAAATTGAAAGATGCTTACTCCTTGGAAGGAAAGTTATGACCAACCTAGATAGCATATTGAAAAGCAGAGACATTACTTTGCCGACTAAGGTCCATCTAGTCAAGGCTATGGTTTTTCCAGTGGTCATGTATGGATGTGAGAGTTGGACTGTGAAGAAGGCTGAGCGCCGAAGAATTGATGCTTTTGAACTGTGGTGTTGGAGAAGACTCTTGAGGGTCCCTTGGACTGCAAGGCAATCCAACCAGTCCATTCTGAAGGAGATCAGTCCTGGGTGTTCTCTGGAAGGAATGATGCTGAAGCTGAAACGCCAGTACTTTGGCCACCTCATGAGAAGAGTTGACTCACTGGAAAAGACTCTGATGCTGAGAGGGATTGGGGGCAAGAGGAGAAGGGTATGAAAGAGGATGAGATGGCTGGATGGCATCACTGACTCGATGGACGTGAGTCTGAGTGAACTCCAGGAGATGGTGATGGACAGGGAGGCCTGGTGTGCTGCGATTCGTGGGGTGGCAAAGAGTCAGACACTACTGAGTGACTGAATCGAACTGATGTAATCATTGGAGGGAACTGGATAAAAGGTACACAGGTCCTTTCTGTATGATTTTGCAGCTTCCTGTGAATCTAGTTATCTCAAAAGCAAAACAAAGAAAAACCTCTACCGAAATGCACTGGTCATAGCAAACACTGTCTTCCAACAACACAAGAGAAGACTCTACACATGGACATCACCAGATGGTCAACACCAAAATCAGATTGATTATATTCTTTGCAGCCAAAGATGGAGAAGCTCTATACAGTCAACAAAAACAAGACCAGGAGCTGACTGTGGCTCAGATCATGAACTCCTTATTACCAAATTCAGACTCAAATTGAGGAAAATAGGGAAAACCGCTAGACCATTCAGGTATGACCTAAATCAAATCCCTTATGATTATACAGTGGAAGTGAGAAATAGATTTAAGGGCCTAGATCTGATAGATAGAGTGCCTGATGAATTATGGACAGAGGTTCGTGACATTGTACCGGAGATAGGGATCCAGACCATCCCCATGGAAAAGAAATGCAAAAAAGCAAAATGGCTGTCTGGGGAGGCCTTACAAATAGCTGTGAAAAGAAGAGAGGTGAAAAGCAAAGGAGAAAAAGGGAAGATATAAGCATCTGAATGCAGACTTCCAAAGAATAGCAAGAAGAGATAAGAAAGCCTTCTTCAGCGATCAATGCAAAGAAATAGAGGAAAACAACAGAATGGGAAAGACTAGAAATCTCTTCAAGAAAATTAGAGATACCAAAGGAACATTTCATGCAAGGATGGGCTCGATAAAGGACAGAAATGGTATGGACCTAACAGAAGCAGAAGATATTAAGAAGAGGTGGCAAGAATACACGGAAAAACTGTACAAAAAAGATCTTCATGACCCAGATAATCATGATGATGTGATCACTAATCTAGAGCCAGACATCTTGGAATGTGAAGTCAAGTGGGCCTTAGAAAGCATCACTACAAACAAAGCTAGTGGAGGTGATGGAATTCGAGTTGAGCTCTTTCAAATCCTGAAAGATGATGCTGTGAAAGTGCTGCACTCAATATGTCAGCAAATTTGGAAAACTCAGAAGTGGCCACAGGACTGGAAAAGGTCAATTTTCATTCCAATCCCAAAGAAAGGCAACGCCAAAGAATGCTAAAACTACCGCACAATTGCACTCATCTCACATACTAGTAAAGTAATGCTCAAATTGTTCAAGCCAGGCTTCAGCAATACATGAACTGTGAACTCCCTGATGTTCAAGCTGGTTTTAGAAAAGGCAGAGGAACCAGAGATCAAATTGCCAACATCCGCTGGATCATGGAAAAGGCAAGAGAGTTCCAGAAAAACATCTATTTCTGCTTCATTGACTATGCCAAAGCCTTTGACTGTGTGGATCACAATAAACTGTGGAAAATTCTGAGAGAGATGGGAATACCAGACCACCTGACCTGCCTCTTGAGAAATCTGTATGCAGGTCAGGAAGCAGCAGTTAGAACTGGACATGGAACAACAGACTGATTCCAAATAGGAAAAGGAGTACGTCAAGGCTGTATATTGTCACCCTGCTTATTTAACTTATATGCAGAGTACATCATGAGAAATGCTGGACTGGAAGAAACACAAGCTGGAATCAAGATTGCTGGGAGAAATATCAATAACCTCAGATATGCAGATGACACCACCCTTATGGCAGAAAGTGAAGAGGAGATAAAAAGCCTCTTGATGAAAGTGGAAGAGGAGAGTGAAAAAGTTGGCTTAAAGCTCAACATCCAGAAAACGAACATCATGGCATCTGGTCCCATCACTTCATGGCAAATAGATGGGGAAACAGTGGAAACAGTGTCAGACTTTTTTTGGGGGGGCTCCAAAATCACTGCAGATGGTGACTGCAGCCATGAAATTAAAAGACGCTTACTCCTTGGAAGAAAAGTTATGACCAACCTAGATAGTATATTCAAAAGCAGAGACATTACTTTGCTGACTAAGGTCCGTCTAGTCAAGGCTATGGTTTTTCCAGTGGTCATGTATGGATGTGAGAGTTGGACTGTGAAGAAGGCTGAGCGCTGAAGAATTGATGCTTTTGAACTGTGGTGTTGGAGAAGACTCTTGAGAGTCCCTTGGACTGCAAGGAGATCCAACCAGTCCATTCTGAAGGAGATCAGCCCTGGGATTTCTTTGGAAGGAATGATGCTAAAGCTGAAACTCCAGTAGTTTGGCCACCTCATGTGAAGAGTTGACTCATTGGAAAAGATTGATGCTGGGAGGGATTGGGGGCAAGAGGAGAAGAGGATGAAAGAGGATGAGATGGCTGGATGGCATCACGGACTTGATGGATGTGAGTCTGAGTGAACTCCAGGAGATGGTGATGGACAGGGAGGCCTGGCAGGTTGCGATTCATGGGGTTGCAAAGAGTCGGACACAACTGAGCAACTGAACTGAACTGAAATTCAAATCCAGGCTCCACCACTCCCTGTATGAATCTGAGCTCATCAACTAATCTGTGCCTTGGGTTTGTTCATCCATAAAATGCAACAACAGTATCTACCAAGTTACAGCAAGAAATAACTGAAACAATACATTATTTAAAAGATTACTGTATGAGTACTAAGTGATTATTCACATATTTCTAATTTTTCCTTTGTTGTAGAGCTAGGCAAGATCAAGTCCTCTTTTTATCTTTGATTATTTACATGATCTATTTCATGTCCAAATTATACAGCTATTATTAAGAAGCCATTATGACTAATAAATGTTTTAAGCATCTCATCAACACATCTAAGAAAACATTGGCCTGAAGGATGAAAGCAAGAGAACTGGACAACTAAGCATGGACAGATCTACCCTCTGACTTTATTCACCATCTATTGTGGAGAATCAAAATACACCTCCCAAAGCACAAGATGTTTACTGTCCATATTATTCATTGAACAAAAGAAAAAAATCTTATTTCAGGTGGCACTAGTGGTAAAGAATCCACCTGCTGATGCAAGAGACGCAGGTTCAATCCCTGGATCGGGAAGATCTCCTGGAGAAGGACATGCTAACCCACTCCAGTATTCTTGCCTGGGAAAATCCACGGACAGAGGAGCCTGGTGGGCTACAGTCCATGGGGCTGAAAAGAACTGGATACAACTGAGCAACTGAACACAACAGCACAGCACATTACTCACTGAACAAAAGGAAAAAAACATACTGTTTAATTAATCAAAAGCCAATTAGAAAATCTGACACATCTATAGCCAGACAAATCCAGAGGAACAGAATAGCAAGTCAAGAAATAAATCAAATACACATGAAGATTTAGTATATGAACAGGATGTTATCTGAAATTGGTCAGGGAAAGATGGACTATTCAATAAATTGTGCTGTAGCTATTGGACAGCCATCTGGAAATAAAAGGCTACATTCACACTTTGCATCAGGAAAATTCTAAATGGATAAAAGACTTAGATGTGAAAATAAAGCAGTGTGATTACTAGAAGAAAACAGAAACTTCTTTTTAACCTTGAAGTGTGGAAGGTTTTCCTTCAGTTCAGTTCAGTCGCTCAGTTCCTTACCATGATGCCAAAGAAGCCACAGAAGAAACAATTGACAAAGTTGATTACATAAAATCAAAAAGTTCTGCATGGCAAAAACAAAATTAAAAAAACAAACAAAAAAAAAAAAGTAAATGAGGGAAAATGTTCACAGAAAACAGTAAGATCAAAAATCATATTTAAAATTATATCTGGTTATTCCTATAGCACAGTTTGTAAGAGCAAAAAGATTGGCAACATCAATAGAAAGCTGATTAAGTTGTTCAGTACATTTTTACATGACAGAATATTATGCAGTTGTGAAAAAGGAAAAAGTTCTTTAGCTAAATAATATGGACAAATATTATTAAAACTAGTAGTAGTTTTTTTTTAAAGCAAAGTGAAAACAGAATATACAGTATGTTTCCTTTTGAGTGAAAGGGGTAAAATAAGAAATATATTGCTTATATACATGAAGAAACTCTGTAATGAGACACTGCTGTTGTTTTTCAGTTGCTCAGTCATGTCTGACTCTTTGCAACCCCATGAAGTCCTTCATCATCTCCCGGAGTTTGCTTAAACTCATGTCCATTGAGTCAGTGATGCCATCCAACCATCTCAACCTCTGTTGTCCACTTCTCCTCCTGCCTTCAATATTTCCCGGGATCATATAACAAACCATTTATGTTGGCTATCCAGAAGGTAGGCAGATAGGTTAGAATTGAGTAGATAAAGAAAAATTTTCATTTTATACTTTTTGTTACTGTTTTGAATCACTCAAAAATTAATCTGTTCAAAATATTGGATTAAAAACAACTCTTAAGCAGACTCAGAAAGGATTGTTTTATTCCTTTTCACCTCCATTAAAAAGCATCCCAAGCAACTCATATAGACTGAAAATCTTCTGATAAACACCTAATCAGAGACTGGGAGTCTTAAGATACTACCAAGAGCCCCTGGATCAAAGAGCCAAAAGATGATGTCACACTCATTTCTCACTCAATCTAAGAAATTAAATTTACTTTAACACAGGGACAATAGGGACTACCCTGGTGGTCCAGTGGCTAAGGCTCCATGATCCCAATGCAGGAGGCCTGGGTTTGATCCCTGGTCAGGGAACTCAATCCCACATGCTGCAACTAAGACCTGGCGCAGTCAAATACATAAATAAATATTTTAAAAAATAGGGACAATAATAAAGGTATTTAGCAAATTTTAAAGACATGAACAACTGAATTTTATAAAATTCTGAAGTCTAGAAACGCCACACTACTTAAAGAGACAAATTTTTTTTAAAAAGACAACAATTAATGTAGGCAATTGGCAGAGGAGGGAAGCAACTTTTGCATTAGAAGATAAGGAGTGGGAAATACCAGAGAGTTGCAGTTCATTATAGCAGCAAACTCAAATTTGAGAGAAATATTCCAACAATTTTTTGTCTATATACATATGTACTGTGTGGGATTATCTATTTATTCATTTACTTATTTAGTCATTCATTTAGTCACTCATTCAGTCATTCACTTGTCCATTCATTCTGGACTGGCAAAACTTGTCCTTGCATTCTAAACAAAACAAATTTAAAAGCTGAAGGGAGAGAATTCCCTGGCAGTCCTGTGGTTAGGACTCCTTGCTTTCACTGCTGAGGGTCCAGTTTCAACCTCTGGTTGGAGAACCAAGATTCTGCAAGCTGCATGGGGCAGCCACATAAATAAAAAGGCTGAAGGGCATGACATTCTCAAAGCTTACAGATCTATAGAGCTAAAAAATCAATTTAAAGGTTTTTTTTTTACAGAACAGTAACCTAAATTATAAAATGGAAGGGCAGCATGATTACAGTATTGGTAAGTGATCATAAAAAAGTGATCATTCCTAAAACACTAAATATTATAGCAAGTGAGATTATAGGGCTTTCCTGGTAGCTCAGCAATAAAGAATCTGCCTATAATGCAGAAGACTTACAGGAGATGCGGGTTAGATCTCTAGGTCAGGAATATCCCCTGGAGAAGGAAATGGCAAACCACACCAAGTATTCTTGCCTGGGAAATCCCACAGACAGAGGAGCCTGGCGGGCTACAGTCCATGGGGTTGCAAAGAGTCAGGCACGGCTGAGTGACTAAAACAACAACAGAGAGGTTATAAATATACAGCACTCTCATAGCTTCTAGTCATTTCTGGCTAAGTGTTAGTTATTAAATGATGTATTAACTATGGAAAGAGTACACAACTTTTCCAAATTTGAATATTTTCCTTGAGAGAGGAGAATGAAGGAAAATTTACAGTGAATAACATACACTTTGGATAGAAATCTGATAATATATTAAAACTGGGGGTTAAACCATTTTTGTTATGGAGACATAAGTTCAAGCCTGTATTTGTCAGCTGCAAACTAGCACACTGATAAAAGAAAATGGCCATTAATCTGCTCTGTCTGTTATATCCCATAATCCAAGTTGGGGTTTAGAGTTCCTCCTTCTTGCTCCCCAAATACTCTATGCTTACTCCACCTTACTGTCTTCTAGAATTCTGTTGGTGTCTCCACATCAGTCTCTAGACAGATTTCCGGAAGGCAGGACCCTGTGTCTATTTATTATAGTAGTTACACAGAATCTAGTAAAGTGTTTAGTTTGTTGATGATTAATAAATATTGTTAATTAAATATTTAAAAATTAGGTATTGTGGCACGTATTCACTATATTAATGATGTTGTTGCATAGCCCACTTTTTCATTTAGGCCAAAGTTCTTTGGGTTTATGTATCCATGACTTTTAAAAAGAGATTACAAACTTATAAGACTGAACAAGCATAACACAAATTGAAGCTTAAGAGTTTCACTGTAAAATTCTCCAAGGCTAATTCTCTTTCTGTTCATATAACCCATAGAGTTTACTCTTTTACAGTGTCCTTGTATAACTCCATGGAAAGCATTTTAGATTATTTGGTTCCTTTGGATGTTATAAATTTTTCTTTATAATTTAAATATTTGATGAATCCTCTAGATGTTGAAAATCCAAATTACTATGTTCTGAAAATGTTAAATGTTAGTGGGAATGAGGAATTTCACGGCAGACTCCTCTGTGATCGCACAAAAGCTGCCCTACTTTATCCAGCCGAGAGGTGGCAGCATGCAACAGGACAGTGTCTCAAAAATCCTGTGCCTATTTCTCCTGAGTATTTAGAACAGGAAGAACTTTACAAATAGCTATGAAAAGAAGAGATGTGAAAGGCAAAGGAGAAAAGAAAAGATATATCCATTTGAGTGCAGACTTCCAAAGAATAGCAAGGAGAGATAAGAAAGCTTCCTCGGTGATCAGTGCAAAGAAATAGAGGAAAACAATAGAACGGGAAAAACTAGAGATATTTTCAAGAAAATTAGAGATACCAAGGAAACATTTCACGCAAAGATGGGCTCAATAAAGGACAGAAATGGTATGGACCTAAAAGAAGCAGAAGATATTAAGAAGAGATGGCAAGAATACACAGAAGAACTATACAACAAAGATCTTCACGACCCAGATAATCATGATGGTGTGATCACTCACCTAGAGCCAGACATCCTGGAATGTGAAGTCAAGTGGGCCTTAGGAAGCATCACTACAAACAAAGCTAGTGGAGGTGATAGAATTCCAGTTGAGCTATTTCCAATCCTGAAAGATGATGCTGTGAAAGTGCTGCACTCAATATGCCAGCAAATTTGGATAAACTCAGCAGTGGCCACAGGACTGGAAAAGGTCAGTTTTCATTCCAATTCCAAAGAAAGGCAATGCCAAAGAATGCTCAAACTACCGCACAATTGCACTCATCTCACACACTAGTAAAGTAATGCTCAAAATTCTCCAAGCCAGGCTTCAGCAATACGTGAGCTGTGAAATTCCAGATGTTCAAGCTGGATTTAGAAAAGGCAGAGGAACCAGAGATTAAATTGCAAACATCCATTAGATCCTCAAAAAAGCAAGAGAGTTCCAGAAAAACATCTATTTCTGCTTTATTGACTATGCCAAAGCCTTTGACTGTGTGGATCACAACAAACTGAAAAATTCTGAAAGAGATGGAAATACCAGACCACTTGGCCTGCCTCCTGAGAAACCTGTATGCAAGTCAAGAAGCAACAGTTAGAACTGGACATGGAACAACAGACTGGTTCTAAATCAGGAAAGGAATACATCAAGGCTGTATATTGTCACCCTGCTTATTTAACTTATATGCAGAGTACATCATGAGAGACACTGGACTGAAGCACAAGCTGGAATCAAGATTGCTGGGAGAAATATCAATAACCTCAGATATGCAGATGACACCACCCTTATGGCAGAAAGCGAAGAACTAAAGAGCCTCTTGATGAAAGTGAAAGAGGAGAGTGAAAAAGTTGGCTTAAAACTCAACATTCAGAAAATTAAGATCATCGCATCGGTCCCATCACTTCATGGCAAACTGATGGAGAAACAGTGATAGACTTTATTTTGGGGGCTCCAAAATCACTGCAGATGGTGGCTGCAGCCATGAAATTAAAAGACGGTTGCTCCTTGGAAGAAAAGCTATGACCAACCTAGATAGCATATTGAAAAGCAGAGACATTACTCATCTAGTCAAAGCTATGGTTTTTCCAGTGGTCATGTATGGATTCGAGAGTTGGACTGTGAAGAAGGCTGAGCGCCGAAGAATTGATGCTTTTGAACTGTGGTGTTGGAGAAGACTCTTGAGAGGCCCTTGGACTGCAAGGAGATTCCATTGTAAAGGAAATCAGTCCTGAGTATTCACTGGAAGGACTGATGCTGAAGCTGAAACTCCAATACTTTAGCTACCTGATGCAAAGAACTGACTCATTTGAAAAGACCCTGATGCTGGGAAAGATTGAAGGTGGGAATAGAAGGGGATGAAAGAGGATGAAATGGCTGGATGGCATCACTGACTGGACAGACATGAATTTAAGCAAGCTCCAGAAGCTGGTGATGGACAGGGAAGCCTGGTGTGCTGCAGTCCATGGGGTCGCAAAGAGTCGGACACGACTGAAAGACTGAACTAACTGAAGAACTTTACGGGAGACATAGTAAACAAAGATTTAGCTACTTTATTAGTTCCATCCAACTGGATGCCCCAAACAGTAGAGGTCACTGGATGGTTTCAACCATCTTACAGCTAGATCCAGTACCACCACTGTTGCTAACTATCACCTGCTTGTTAATTCACAATAGGTGTAACACAACATAAACTAGCAAGGTTCCTGCCAAGCCAGAGAGGAAAGAGGTAAAGGAACAGGGAGCTTGGGAAAGAAATTGAAATAAAAGAAATAAAAAAAATGCTTGAATATTCTGGAACACCTCTTATAAACACTTGTGATGACTTTTCAGTCTGTAATAATAAACACGATTAATATGTGATAAATTTTTACATTTATGATACTAACCCTTTTTATATAACCATATTGTTAACATAGAGACTAACAATAATAATTTGATCAAACAACTGCAAACAACTAGTGAGGGTTTTAATGTTGATTAATGTACTACTCATTTTTTGTACAAGTATATGATTTGGTAAAAACAGAAGAATTTATCCCATAGCATAAGTACTGTTTGACATTCAACATTTTCATATATTTTATTATACTTGTAGGATGTTAATAGCATATGACCCTTTTATAGAATAATAAAATTATGATAAAATATTGGGCAAGTTAGATAATAAGGATAAACAATTACTTGTTTGGGTTTGTCTGGTTTGGTGTGGTTAGATTCAGTCATCAGCAGACTTTATTTCATTCTGCCATATCATCATCATGCTTACCTACATAAGCTGTTAATTAAGTGTCCTTGCTTTTAAAGATGTAAGAGATCCTGACATGCTCTCTATTTAAAGTTATTATTTGAGTTCCTAGTTACCACCCAGTTTCCTAGGAGACTAAGAAATCTGTTGCTATTTAAACACAAAGCTAAACTGACTATACATGTTTAACTGCAAAATTGACTTGAGACCTGTTTAAAATTATATAAGAGGGTAGCCACTAGGCTTAGAAATGTGTCAAGTGTGAGGCAAGCTAGAACCCGAATCTCATCTGAAACTTGGAGATTTCTGTGGCGCATTATCTTCCCGTGTGCAGTTTCAGTTCAGACTCACCATGGACTGTATGGTAGCCCAGAACTGGAAGAAGTACAATCACACAACATCACTCCAGGGCTACTATACAGCTGCCTGAGTCAGTGAGTGCAGGACCAATTGTTAAATCTTCCTGCACCCTAATTGTGTGCAAGTAGTCTAGACATGTTACATGTTTGTCAAAGTGATGATGACAGTAGTGATGTTAGTTTAGCTTGCTAAAAAAAAAAAAAAAGGAAATTTACCTTTTAAAGTAAAATAAAAATAAAGGGTAATAAAAACTTCCTTTTAAGAATCATTTCTAAAAATGAGTACTTTTAATTTTAAAAAGAAATTAACAGGATGATTACATCATCAGATACATGTTGAGTCTGGCACCAACCTGCAAAATGCATGGGAATAATAGAGCAGATGTGAGTCAAGGAGATCAATTAAGAAGCTATTACTAGAAAGATAATAAAAGCTTGAATTAAAACAGTAAAAAGGAAAAGATGACAAATCTGAGCTATTTCAGATGATGAGTCAATATGACCAAAGTTTTTAAATGACTGATTTTCCCCAGTCCCTTCCACTGACCCTAGAATTTCTACTTACTCATGATATGTGAGGGTAAAAAAAATGCAAGAAGTAATTATTCTCCTATAAAAATTCCACAATATAATAATTAATTTTAATAAGAGTAAAAATGGAGGAAGGTAGTCCAATTTGCTTTGGCTGTATGAATGTAGAAGCATTGGTGAACTGTCCATGACAGATGTCCTCACACCTCACAGGTTGGAAAATAAGATTTGGGGCTTGGGACTTTCCTGGTGGTCCAGTGGCTGAGACTCTGTGCTCCAGGGGAGCGCAGGTTCAATTCCTGGTCATGGAACTAGATCCCACATGAAACAACTAAGAGTTCACACTATGCAAGTAAGAGAGATCCTGTTTGCCACAAGTAAGACCCGATGAAGCCAAGTAAATAAATATATAAAAAAGATTTGGAGCTTGGTAGATACAATATTGGGACTACCCTGATGGCTCAGATCGTAAAGAATCTGCCTGCAATGTACAAGACCTGGGTTTGATCCCTGGGTTGGGAAGATCCCCTGGAGGAGGGCATGGCAACCCACTCCAGTATTCTGGTCTGGAGAATCCCATGGACAGAGGAGCCTAGCAGGCTACAGTCCGTGGGGTTGCAAAGAGTCAGATACGACTGAGCAACTAAGCACAGCACATATATACTTTCGTGATATAATAAGAAATACATGTTTGGTCTTCATCCCCAGTTTCTAGCACAGAATGCCTAAATCCCCTGGAGTTTCCCAAGTGGTGGGGTGAGAAGAGTGCCTTTTGTTACATAATATGCCCTTTCAACTATACCTGAGTTTATGCTAATTCCAACCACATGATCAGAGGATTGGAATTTTCAGCCTCACCCAGTGACCTCCAGAGAGAGGAGAGGAACTAGGGATTAAGTTATTAATAACTGTCAGTGGTCAATAACTTAATCAGTTGTGCCTATTAACAGAAGCTCCAATACTTTGGCCACCTGATGTGAAGAACTGACTCACTGGAAAAGACCCTGATGCTGGGAAAGATTGAGGGCAGGAGGAGAAGGGGATGACAGAGGACAAGATGGTTGGATGGCATCACTGACTCGATGGACACGAGTTTCAGCAAGCTCCAGGAATTGGTGATGGACAGGGAAGCCTGGTGTGCTGCAGTCCATGGGGCCACAGAAAGCCAGACACAACTGAGCAACTGAACTGACTGATGTAACAGAAGCTCCATAAACACCCTAAATGATGGGTTCAGAGAGCTACTGGCAGGTGACACAACCCAACCTCTATGGGGACAGAAGCTCCCACACTGAAGACCCTTCCTGACTTCCTTTTAAATACCTCTTCATTTGTCTGTTCACTTGTATTCTTTATAATAAACCAGTATTTCCATGAGTTCTGTGAGCCTTTAGCACAAATTATTAAACCTGAGGGGGAGCTGTGCAAACCTCCAATTTATAGCCAAGTCAGAAATGGATAAGCTGTGAACGCACTACTTAAAATCGTCTCAAGTTGGGGGCAGTCTTGTGGAACTCAACCTTTAACCTGTGGGGTCTGTGCCAACTGGGTAGCTAGGGTCAGAACTGAATTAGATTGTATTAAGTTGTTAATAACTAATGTTCACAGAGAACTGGAGAATTGCTTGGTGTGGGAAACCCACACATTTGGTGTTGAAAGTGTCATGAATGGAGAAACTGTTTTCCTTTAGTAAACAAGACAGGAATGAAGATACAAATTGGGGGGTCATTTATGTACAAGAAGAATGAAATCAGCCTCCCAACAGACAGGATATACACGGAAAGTGATGAAGAGGAGCTCAACAGAAGCCTGAGGCAGGAAGCAGGCAGTGAAGAGGAGCCAGCCAGGCACAGTGTGGCTGGAGCAGGAGAGAAAAATAATGTCCTAGAAACTAAAAAAAATAAAAGTAAAAAAAGATAGACTGTCAGTGACAAAAATACTAGAGTTCAGAAAGGATAAGGATTGAGAAGTCACTGAATTTGGTTATTATAAGATCACTATCAAAGATTCAACTTCATGGGAATGGTAAGAGAAAACTGGATTAATAAATAAGAATGTATCCTTATCTCCACGCTTCCATAATTCCTCCAAATTGTACTTAAATCTCAACATTTTAAACATAAAAGTAAATTACAGCTTTAAAATTCTTCAGTATGCCCTCTTTCCATGGTTCTTGTGATGTGCAACTCATTTTGGGATGTGTAAAAATGTGATAACTTTGGCTCTTGAATAGGTAAGCATTAGGTACCTTAAATGTCACTGGAAAGAATGCCCCCATTGCCCCAACAGTAATGTCCAAAACATATTTTTGCTTTCAGTGTTTGTTTTTTGTAGTGTATATAAAGCATAAATACAAAAAGTAGAGAGAGTAGTAAGCCACTTCGTCCAGTGCAGGATAAATGCCGAATATGAAAATCAAGGGATAAAAGCAGAGACACTCGAGAGATTCAAAGAAAGCAATACGTTCACCTTTAATATGTGTGTGTGTGTGTTTTTTAACAGAAGTAAATAGCATTTTTACATGAGTCATAACCCTAGTTTTCTTTAATTTTACTGAAAAACAAACTAAACAAAAGAGAGTCCCTGCTTCTGCCCTGACCCTAAAGGGAGACAGGCCACCAGCTGTGTTAAATCAAGCTCCAGTTCAGACCACTGACAAGTACTTTTTGGTATCCCCTGACATGAGAACAGGAGAACTATTTTCAAGGATAAATATGTCCTCTTACAAGAAGCCATCGACAAAAAGAAAATATTCCTGGGTTTGATCATACCGTCCTAGAGAAAGAGAAAACTCAGATTCAGCTGTCATTATTTCCCTTTCAAAGGGCAATTTTGAAGGGATCTGTCAACCTATTAGGCTTGGCAACTAACCAACCAGACAATACACACAGAAGCCCAAAACCAAAGGAAACTCAATCTGGTCATAATTGCTTTTCTGTGGTTAAGTAGCTCAATTTCCCATTTAAAGGTAAGACCACTTGGTCATCTTCACCACCACCAATGCCACCATTTTTGTTTTTTTCTAATCTAAATTCTTTTACTTAATATGAACATCAGGTCCCTGCACAGCTAAGGATTTCCCTCTCCAACATGAGTTCACTGGACTACGGTTTATAATTTCTGATTTATTTTTTCCTTTAATGAACTCATAATGCTTTTGTGACAAGGGATAGAAAAGCTTTTATTGTTTAAATTATTCATTCAAGTTACTCAGCCAGGCCTCCGGTTGACATTTTATAGTAGGAGTCCAATAGACTCTAGGATCTAAGAGAACAAAAATCAGAGAGATTATGAAGGAATGATGCTGAAGCTGAAACTCCAGTACTTTGGCCACCTCATGCAAAGAGTTGACTCATTGGAAAAGACTCTGATGCTGGGAGAGATTGAGGGCAGGAGGAGAAGGGGACGACAGAGAATGAGATGGCTGGATGCCATCACCGACTCGATGGACAGGAGTTTGAGTGAACTCCGGGAGTTGGTGATGGACAGGGAGGCCTGGTGTGCTTCGAGTTATGGATTCGCAAAGAGTCGGACACGACTGAGCGACTGAACTGATACACCCAGAAACTAAAAAGTTCCTGGTGGAAATCTGGACACAGCTTAATTAATGGATCAGAATCCACATCTGTCCGACTCTGAAGTCTACACTCTTATCGGCCACATCACAATTTCCCAACCTAATTTGATCATGAGAATCATTTGCCATATTTGTCAAAAGTATAAATTCATTGAATCATCCCTACGCATGGTGCTCAGTTGCTACGTTGTGTCCAACTCTTTTGTGACCCCATGGACTGCAGCTCGCTAGGTTCCCCTGTCCGTGGGATTTTCCAGGGTTTTCCAACCCACTGGAGTCGGTTGCCATTTCCTCCTCCAGAAGATCTTCCCCCTGGAATCGAACCTATGTCTCCAGCATCTCCTGCATTAGCAGGCATATTCTTTACCACTGAGCCACCTGGGAATCCAAACAAGGTTTAGCACCCTGAATCATCCCGAGGTATGCTAATTGAAGGCCTAGTATATGTATTTTTAACAAAGACCCTAAATAATTATTACCAGCAGGCATATCTAGGGACTGCCCTGGCAATCCAATGGTTAAGACTTTGCCTTCAAAGCAGGGGGTTTGGGCCTGATCCCTAGGTGGGGAGCTAAGACCCCTTGTGGTCAAAAAAAAAAACATAAAAGAAGCAAATCCAGACCCGCAGAAATGTTTCTTCTGCCAACTTCCACACTGCTTATCAAGTCAATCTCTCCTTCCCCGAATACCAACAATACACATTCATTGAGCACTGTTCTAAATGTATTCCAATAGCCTTATGAGGTAGGTAATTTAACTATACCCATTTTTCAGAAAAGGAAATGGAGGCATAGAAAATTTAAGAAGCTTGTACAAGGTCACAGAGTTAATCACTGAGACAGCAGGGATTTGAACTCAAGTCTTACTCCAGAAGCTGAATTCATAACCATTACATTATTCTGCATATACCCACTTGTCCCAACCTCCCCAAAGTGCTGGTTTCCTTTGGGTAACACTTCCACACCTGGTAATGAAAGTCAACTTGTAGCCTCTGTATGTGTGTGGGCTAAATTGCTTCAGTCATGTCCTACTCTTTGCAGTCCTGTGGACTGCAACCTGCCAGGCTCCTGCATCCATGGGATTCTCCAGGCAAAAATACTGGAGTGAGCTGCCAAGCTCTCCTCCAGGGGATCTTCCCAACCCAGGGATCAAACCCAGGTCTCCTGCATCCCCTGCCTTGGCAGACGGGTTCTTTACCATTGCGCCACAAATCTCAAACTGATGGATTATAAAAATAAAAATAGTCCACCAAAAGGCACTCAATTGGCTTTTTTAGTATAACCGAAAGAAATAGCCATTCATAAGGAAAGAGTTATTATCTGCAGTGGTATAATCCCAGCCACAAAAACACAATATAAAATAATGAAATTGTAAAAGCAAGACAAATCCATAAGAAAGCAAACTGAATTGGGCCTCCTGAAGCTGTTTTAAACATAAAAGTGTATTTTGGCATTCAGAAACCCTGGGGGCAATGTGTGTGTGCACACACCCCTGTGCTCAGCTGTGTCCGATTTTTTGCGACCCCATGAACTAGAGCCGCCAGGCTCCTCCGTCCATGGGATATTCCAGGCAAGAATACTGGAGTGGGTTGCCATTTTCTGCTCCAGGAGATCTTCCTGACCCAGGGATTGAACCCTCATCTCTGCGTCTCCTGCCTTAGTGGTGTATTCTTTACCACTGAGCCACCCGGGAAGCCTCCCCAGAGGTAGTATATAAATCAGTCATTTCCCATCATGCTGCCTAACAAGATTAAAAGAAATGAACTTATCATTAGATGTTGCCACAGAAAAAAAAAAAGAATATTCAATAAGTTCACTGTTTCATAAAAAAAAATTCAACTAAACCCTCAATTTCTTTCTAATAATGATTACTACAACAACAAAAGAATTTAGGCAAATAATACAAGTTCGAGACAACCAAATTAGGTTTTTAAACACATCCAGTTTAACACAGATAATGGTTATAATGAAATGACATGAATGTCTTTTAACACCCAAGACCTACAGCTTTAAAAAAAGAAAAGCTTCCCCTTCACTCTAAAGTTTCCTACCCACAAAACCATTAGAAAATATTTCATTCAGCTTATTTAGCAGAGTTGTCCTTTTAGTTATGCCCTGAACTTCCAGATGTTCAAGCTGGATTTAGAAAAGGCAGAGGAACCAGAGATTAAACTGCAAACATCCATTAGATCCTCGAAAAAGCAAGAGAAGTCCAGAAAAACATCTACTTCTGCTTTATTGACTATGCCAAAGCCTTTGATTCCAAAGTCACAACAAACTGTGGAAAATTCAAGAGATGGGAATACCAGACCATCTGACCTGCCTCCTGAGAAATCTGTACACAGGTCAAGAAGCAACACTTAGAGCTGGACATAGAACA
Source organism: Oryx dammah (assembly GCF_014754425.2). Taxonomy (NCBI): domain Eukaryota; kingdom Metazoa; phylum Chordata; class Mammalia; order Artiodactyla; family Bovidae; genus Oryx; species Oryx dammah. The sequence continues at coordinate 39,864,134 of NW_024070206.1, forward strand.
ACAGACTGGTTCCAAGTCAGGAAAGAAGTATGTCAAGGCTGTCTTATCTAACTTATATGCAGAGTGAAAAGGAAAGGAAAGTGAAGTTGCTTGGTCGTGTACAACTCTTTGCGACCCCATGGACTGTAGCCTACCAGGCTCCTCTGTCCATGGAATTTTCCAGGCAATAGTACTGAAGTGGATTGCCATTTCCTTCTCCAGGGGATCTTCCCGACCCAGGGATCAAACCCAGGTCTCCCGCATTGTAGACAGAGGCTTTACCGTCTGAGCCACCAGGAAAGTCACATCATGAGAAATGCTGGACTGGATGAAGCACAAACTGGAATCAAGATTGCCAGAAGAAATATCAATAACCTCAGATATGTTCATGACACCACCCTTATGGCAGAAAGTGAAGCAGAACTGAAGAGCTTCTTGATGAAAGTGAAAGAAGACAGTGAAAGAGTTGGCTTAAAACTCAACATTCAGAAAACGAAGATCATGGCATCTGGTCCCATCACCTCATGGCAAATAGATGGGGAAACAGTGGAAACAGTGACAGACTATTCTGGGGGGATCCAAAATCAGTGCAGATGGTGACTGTAGCCATGAAATTCAAAGACGCTTGCTCCTTGGAAGAAAAGTTATGACCAACACAGACAGCATATTAAAAAGCACAGATGTTACTTTACCAACAGAGATCCATCTAGTTAAAGCTATGGTTTTTCCAGTAGTCATGTATGGATGTGAGGAGTTGGACTACAAAGAAAGCTGAGCACCAAAGAATTGATGCTTTTGAACTGTGGTGTTGGAGAAGACTCTTGAGGGTCCCTTGGACTTCAAGGAGATGAAACCAGTCCATCCTAAAGGAATTCAGTCCTGAATATTCACTGGAAGAACTGATGCCAAGGCTAAAACTTCAATATTTGGCCCCCTGATGCGAAGAACTGACTCATCTGAAAAGACCCTGACACTGGAAAAGATTGAAGGCAGGAAGAGAAGGGGACGACAGAGGATAAGATGGTTGGATGACATCACTGAATCAATGGACATGAGTTTGAGTAAACTCCAGGAGTGGGTGATGGACAGGGAGGTGTGGTGTGCTGTAGTCCATGTCAGTTACAAAGAGTCAGACACAGCTGAGTGACTGAACTGAACTGAATCAGTTCATTTATAAAGTCATTGCACTTTTTCTTTCCTAATCTTAGAATGTGTCTTTCTTTGTTGAATCACCCCTAAGGCAGAACAGAATCCTGGTGGAAGATACTTCTGAAGTGGCTGGCAGGATTAAGAGCTAGGATGAGATTTGTCTTTGTGGATAATTCATAAAGGGAAACAAACATAAAACAATAGTAAGAGCCTGTCTATGGCTTTAACTCTGTTCTGGGCATGGTAAATGCAAGAATGTGCAACCTCAAGGGCTCTGACATCGAGGCAAAGAGAAACAACTCAGTAAATAAGGCTTTTGTTTACTGTCTTGGATGCTACAAATAAGCACTGTCTTGTTCTCTAAAAAACACTGAATGCAATGCTAAGTTGGTGATATAATAGTAATAGAATTTAATAGTGTAACAATTATTCTGGATATTCTGTATTAATGATTTGGCATCTTGGAGTCATGGAGCCATGCTAATAACCCAAAGTTTTAACAAACACCTCCAGGCACTCAGAAATCTATCACAAATTCTGCAATCAAAAGCATCAACTGTCTGTTCTGTTTCCCACTCCCACTTTCAATAGGAGACATCCCCACCTAGCTGGCTGCTTCTCAGCACTATAACAAGATTTAGTCCCAACTCTCTCTACTTCTCCCTGTAAGTGACCCCATGTGGCCCCCTGTGGGATGCGACACCTCCCATCCTCTGGGTATCTGAGCAGTAAACTCTTCTTTGAATGGTTGCTGTGTGTCTGTCAAAACTTGATTAAAATAAATCTTGGATTAAATAGTCCATTATTCAAAATGTTCCTCTCTGAATGTGTCTTTGAATCCTTCCATTCCTATCACTAGTTGTGGTATTGTTAAAAGGTAAACTGAGTGAGGTTCATGAAAATTTTGAAGAGTTTCACTGAGCAAGTGAAGTGAAAGTCGCTCAGTCATGTCTGACTCTTTGCGACCCCATGGACTATACAGTCTGTAGAATTCTCCAGGCCAGAATACTGGAGTGGGTAGCCTTTCCCTTCTCCAGGGGATCTTCCCAACTCAGGGACTGAACCCAGTTCTCCTGCATTTCAGGCAGATTCTTTACCAGTTGAGCCACAAGGGAAGCCCAAGAATACTGGAGTGAGTAGCCTATCCTTTCTCAAGGGGATCTTCCCCACCCAGGAATTGAATCAGGGTCTCCTGCATTGCAGGCAGATTCTTTACCCACTGAGCTCTCAAGGAAGCCCTTCTTTGTGCAAACATTGAAGGAAATCAGGCAGCACCAACTGGAAATGGCTGGGAGCTTTAGAGCAGATGTGGAAGCAACTCATAGAAATTGATGCTTAAGCTTAAGTGATGGCCTCATTTGAGAAAGCCTAGTTGGCTGGCTGTTATGAGTTGTTAAGTTTGTTTCTTAATCTTGAGGGATTTACAAAAATAAACTCTGGCTTAGGTTTTGGTTTGCTATATAGGCTACCAAACTGGTTTTAGAAAAGGCAGAGGAACCAGAGATCAAATTGCCAACATTCGCTGGATCATGGAAAAAGAAAGAGTTCCAGAAAAACATCTATTTCTGCTTTATTGACTATGCCAAAGCCTTTGACTGTGTGGATCACAATAAACTGTGGAAAATTCTGAGAGAGATGGGAATACCAGACCACCTAACCTGCCTCTTGAGAAATCTGTATGCAGGTCAGGAAGCAACAGTTAGAACTGGACATGGAACAACAGACTGATTCCAAATAGGAAAAGGAGTACGTCAAGGCTGTATATTGTCACCCTGCTTATTTAACTTATATGCAGAGTACATCATGAGAAATGCTGGACTGGAAGAAACACAAGCTGGAATCAAGATTGCCGGGAGAAATATCAATAACCTCAGATATGCAGATGACACCACCCTTATGGCAGAAAGTGAAGAACTAAAAAGCCTCTTGATGAAAGTGGAAGAGGAGAGTGAAAAAGTTGGCTTAAAGCTCAACATTCAAAAAACGAAGATCATGGCATCTGGTCCCATTACTTCATGGGAAATAGATGGGGAAACAGTGGAAACAGTGTCAGACTATTTTGGGGGGCTCCAAAATCACTGCAGATGGTGACTGCAGCCATGAAATTAAAAGACACTTACTCCTTGGAAGAAAAGTTATGACCAACCTAGAGAGCATATTCAAAAGCAGAGACATTACTTTGCCAACTAAGGTCCATCTAGTCAAGGCTATGGTTTTTCCTGTGGTCATGTATGGATATGAGAGTTGGACTGTGAAGAAGGCTGAGCACCGAAGAATTGATGCTTTTGAACTGTGGTGTTGGAGAAGACTCTTGAGAGTCCCTTGGACTGCAAGGAGATCAACCCTGGGATTTCTTCGGAAGGAGTGATGCTAAAGCTGAAGCTCCAATACTTTGGCCACCTCACGTGAAGAGTTGACTCATTGGAAAAGACTCTGATGCTGGGAGAGATTGGGGGCAGGAGGAGAAGGGGACGACAGAAGATGAGATGGCTGGATGGCATCACTGACTCAATGGACATGAGTCTGAGTGAACTCCGGGAGTTGGTGATGGACAGGGAGGCCTGGCATGCTGCGATTCATGGGGTCGCAAAGAGTCGGACACGACTGAACAACTGAACTGAACTGATATAGGTTACCAAGGCATTAGAGCCACCTCAACCAAACACCACCTAAACAAATTTTAAAATCCCTGTTTAATTACTTTAACCAGCACCAATATTCTGGCTTGCGTATTTCTATACTAGTCATTACTGATGAGACAACAATGGAAAAACAAAACCCCTGCCCTCACTGAGTTTATACTCTAAGAGTTACAGTTATAAGTGAAGTGAGGAAGCTCACCTTTTATTTCATTTGAATCTCTCACTTGTCTTACCAGTGTTTCACATATAATAATATTCAATAATTATTTGTTAAATGAAAGAATGATCTGTTTTCCTTTAAGCATCAGAAGCCATTTTGTCCATCTTTATGACTGAAGAGTAGTTTACAATTAAGTTTATCTCACTTGATGAGGACCATAAAGTATAGCACTGTTAAATGACACATAATTCAAGCAGTTGGACTTTACTGAATGAATAGCTTTACTCACCAATCACCAGTTTATGAACAAGTGGGTCTTCACAGGACACTGAATCTGATGATGCTGTGGCCATAACTTTCCAACCTCCAGAACTGTAAGAAGTACATTTTTGTTGTTTATAAGCCACTGAGTCTATGGTATTTTTGTTACAGCAAAATGGACTAAGACACCATGTAAGTGGAGATTGTCAACCAAAGCTCTTAAAATGATCAGTTGCCATCCCACTGGGCATTTAAAACAAGTCCTGGGAATTTCTTATAAATCCTTAGCCTACATCTCTTGCAACTAAGTCATTGGTTTTTATTTTAAATGTCTGTGCCATCTGGTAAGGAATGATAGGGATTGAATTTTTTTCCTAGGATCTCACTTTCTTACCAATAAAGGCCCATTACTTATCATAAGATTATTTACTGAAGTAGATGTTCTTGTTGTGCTCAGCACTCATCTATCTGTCCCCTTTTTCTGTTTTGTAACATAAACCTAATCTCGCTCACCTTCCCCAGACTGTATCTCTCAGGAGAGGATGGCCTCTCCTCAGCTCTAGGACATGAATCTCAATCGGCCAAGCCTGTTTTGGAGGGCTCAAGCTGCAGGTGTTGCTGGTGGTTAAGAACCCGCCTGCCAATGCAGGAGACATAAAGGACCTGAGTTTTATCCCTGAATCAGGAAGATCCCCTGGAGGAGGGCATAGCAACCCACCCCAGTATTCTTGCCTGGAGAATCCCATAGACAGAGGAGCCTGGTGGGCTACAGTCCATAGAGTCACAAAGAGTCGGACACAACTTAGCATGTATACACTCACCTTGGAGGCCTCACTCCCTTGTTAGTGATAGGCATAGACAGGTGAAGCAATTTTAACTAATGTAACATAAGCAAAAATCTGCTGGTGGGGGGCAAGGTTTCCCTTAGTCTTAAAAAGAGAAAATATAAGGGTGACCCCTTTTCCTGCCCCTGGATGTCATCTATAATCTAGAACAGAGACCACTTTAGGACCAAAATGGAAGCCAGACTGGAGAGCATGCCAACACGCTTAAACATGGAGGAGCAAAAAGAAGACAGGGACCTGGGTCCTTGACAATGTTGTCAAGCCATTGAATTAACCAACCCTGTGGATGACCTGACCTCCACATACCTAGCTATGTTAGGTAATAAAAAGGCTTAAACATTAAGGACATTTAGTAAGGTTTTCTATCACTGCAACTAAGAGTATTTCTTCTCTCTCAATAGTTGTCCTCCTAAATAGTAGGCTTCTTGGGTATGCATAACAATGCAATGATAACTGCCTATATTTTCTCCTAGGTTCAAGCTACTGTTCCTCTTAAATGCAGGGTCTATTTCAAGAGCCTTCCCATGAGTCTAGTCCTGCCAACAGAATACATAAGCAATATAATGTCAGTTCCAGACCTAGGTCTTAAGAGAGCAAGCATCTTACCATCTTCGTTCACACTGTTGGAAACCAGGACCCCTGTCTCACTGTTCAATGAACACACGGTAGGCAAGGCACGAGCGGGAACCTGGAAGAAGATTCGAGGCATCATAAGAACTGCAGATAAGCTTATTCTCTCCTGACTGGCACGGCAGCAGCAAGGCAGCAGCAGACATGTTACATTCGCTCATGGTTAACCCAGCGGACACAGCCGTAATGCATGCCAAGGGCTTTTCAGGTGGTGCTTATATAGGCATGATGCACACGTGCAGTGCTACAAACAATTTCAGCTGTTACATAAACATGCAAAGTTATTATTTACAAAACGTGGGGCGAGAGACCCTGATCACTGCCATCTTGGCTAATTTGCTCTTTCCCTACAACCAGGTAAGAAAGTGTAGGCTAACTCCCAAACGACGGGCCACTAGGAGGAAACTTTATGGAGGAGACTCAGTTGACTCCAGCCAAAAGGCAGCAGCACCAAGACCACAACAAGGCGAGTGACATCATCCTGGGCCTTCCAGTCCCAATTAAGCTAAGTGGACTGACACCTCATAAAGCATCTCCGCTAAGCCCTGTCTGCAGTCCTGACCACAGAATTGTGAGCAATAAAACACCTGCTATTTCAGTCACTAAGTACTGGAGTAGTTTGTTAGGCAGCAACAACTGAACTATAAAGTTGTATTATTTGTTCTCTTGCTTTATAAAATTGTTCTAGTCTGTGCACTATGATTAGGAGTTTTTTAGCGAGCCACTCTGAAAGCTAATGAGTATTTTTTCTTCAAATATGTGTTTCGTCTTAGCTCACAAGAGTTGTTTCTCTCCATGTATCACCTTGTACTAACATTTACAAAACAATTAAATACAAATAAAAGGGGAAATAATTGTGACAAATGAGTTGATATCCTTCTCTCACAAATACTAAAGAAAAATAGCAACACCTCAGTTTTTAAAATGGTGAAAGCCATTTCTTCGAAGAACCACAAATGGTCAGTACACATATGAGGAAAATACATTAACTCAAGCTCACTAATTTAAAAGAAATGCAAATGAAAACAACATGAGATATCTTTTTTAAAATTTATTTTTAATCAAAGGATAATTGCTTTACAGTGTTGTGCTGGTTTCTACCAAACATCAACAAAGAGGCATCATTTTTTAATCTACTGCATGGCCAAAGAAAAACTTAAACACTAAGACTTAAAGCCAGTCAAAAATGGAAAAAGTTCCTTATTAGAGGCGCCAAGTCGGGGACCCCTGTCCTGGAAATACGGCGACTTCGGCGTCTCTGGCCAACAGGTCCCTGACTTAGGGGAGAGTCTACGGCTGTAATGTGGGCAGAAACAGCTACCGCACAAAGCAGTTGTAAGGCTCACACGATACGCACAGGGAAGAGCACTATAAATGGTTGTTACTTTTTGTTCAGCTCAGTTCATTTACACGTTCACTTCTGTCGGCAGTACTGGAAATGCACAGGAATTACAGGAAAATTCGAATTATTTTCTTAAAAACTGAAAGATAACTCGGGAGTGACAAGACATCAAGTACGGAGATGACCGAGGCGGTGAGCGGTGCCGACTTCCCACGGCGACCCCCGCCCCTAGAGCATCCTTGACCGGGTGTCGACGTTCCTCGGGTCCCGAGGCCACCACGGGAAGGCGGTGGGAGGGCCGGAGCCACGCGCTGATTGGCTGCCTGTGAGCACGGGGCGGGGCGGACGGAGGCTCGGGAGAGCGGGGGAGCGGAAGGCCGCGGGCGGGTACTTCCGGTCTTTGTGGCTCTCTGCTGCAGGTCCGCGGCTCGCGCCCTGACCGCTCCCGGGCTTCGCGGTGAGGGACGTGGGACCCGAGGCGGAGGGAGGGCGTGGAGGGCACTCGGGCCCCGCAGCAGGCGCGGGGTGGAGGATCCCCGGTGCTCCGCCTGCCCATCCCTGGGTCTCGGCATCTTGGGGCGGCATCTCCGAGTGTCCTGGGGACGCAGGGGAGGCCAGCAATCTAGCCTCTGCTTTCCGGCAGAAAGGGCAATTATTCCCCCTCCACGGTGACTTTTAAGATGCTGCGATTTACGCGAGGTATAAAAATAGGCTAGTGCGATGGGGCTGGTAAATAAACTACAGATTTGTAGGCTAAATAGTCTGTTCTCTAAAGTTAACTGTAGGTTAGGTTAGGGTTAAATTGTACTGATCTGTCCTAACTAATTCAAGGGCATACCCTTCCATCGAAATTCTCTCATCCAAAAATCAGATCATGATCGACCTACATTATGAAATTTAAAACACAAAGTATTAGTTGCCATATTTCACTTTTTAAAATGTTTACTCCCTTATGAGTTCTAAGCATTTTGAGAGTTTAGATTAACGTTTTTGCTTTTGTGTCTCATAATATCTGACGTGTTTTTGAGCACGTGGTAAGTATTTAACAAATACTTCTTGGTTAATTCCTGGGTAGACTCTTAGTCAAGAGTAAAAACCTTTGTATCCCAATACCTGGCCCAGGACAGAGCCCATAATAAGTGCCTCAGTGTTTGTTGAGGAAGTGCATGAGATAATAAATTTGATCAAATGGCAAATGTCCAACGATGTTTTCATTAAAATTAACTCATGTTTAATATGAATTTTTAAAAATGTTGTATTACTGCCTTAGATGAAAAGCACCATAATTTGCCATGCTGCTGCTACTGCTAAGTCGCTTCAGTCGTGTCCGACTCTGTGCGACCCCATAGACGACAGGCCACCAGGCTCTGCCGTCCCTGGGATTCTCCAGGCAAGAACACTGGAGTGGGTTGCCATTTCCTTCTCCAATGCATGAAAATGAAAAATGAAAGTGAGTTCGCTCAGTCGTGTCCGACTCTTCGCGACCCCATGGACTGCAGCCTACCAGGTTTTTCCGTCCATGGGATTTTCCAGGCAAGAGTACTGGAGTGGGATGCCATCGCCTTCTCCATAATTTGCCATAAGTAAAAGATAACTAAAAATAAATTTTTAAAAAGCGTATCAAATCCTAGCTAGATACGGTTACCCATGGAAATCTGAAGCCTATAATTTAAAGAGAATTTTGCAAGTTTTACAGATGATGTTAAAGACAGGCTGTTCTCCCTGATGCAATCAGGATTGGAAGAGAATTGAAGAGGAAATGTCCCAATATGTAATTCAAGTTAATGCTGCTTTCTTTTGCCTCTAAAATAATTCCTCATAGTATAAATGTGGTAGGAATTCTATAGAATGAGAGACATTGAATGAGGTGAGTGATTTTTAGTTTTGTCGTTTGTTTATTAGTTACAGTCTCCACCCTGATCCCACTGCATATGTTATTCCAGTGACTGATCTTTATTATTACAAGTTCTTAGAGGTTTTTTTTCATTGCTGTAATTTTAACAGTGCTTTTATATCCTTCAGGAAAGAAGAGATTACCCAAACAAACTGTGAAGTACAGGACACAGTTTTAGTGAGCTTCACGCTAAGTTGCAGCCCAGAATGGCTCTGGAATCCAGAGCAGTTTCAACCCCAGTACCTCAGAATTCTCAGGAACAAGAGCTAATACTGGTGAAAGTAGAAGAAAGCCGTTCTTGGGGTCAGAAACTTAAGCAGAACGGGAGTACCCGATCCTGCCAAGAATTGTTTCGCCAGCAGTTCAGAAAGTTCTGCTACCAGGAGACACCGGGGCCCCGGGAAGCACTGGGCCGACTCCAGGAGCTTTGCTATCAGTGGCTCAGGCCTGAGTTGCACACGAAGGAGCAGATCCTGGAGCTGCTGGTGCTGGAGCAGTTCCTGAGTATCCTGCCGGAGGAGCTGCAGATCTGGGTTCAGCAGCATAGTCCAAAGAATGGCGAGGAAGCCGTGACTCTGTTGGAGGATCTGGAGAGGGAATTCGATGATCCCGGGCAGCAGGTGGGAACAGGGAGATGTGATATGTTGTGGGGAAAGGAATGTACAGACTCGAGCATGTGGCATCATCATAAGAATGGGATGAGAATTTATCTCCACTGAACCATAACCCTGAAGTGACTACTACTAGGGCTATACCCGTCTCTGTCCTTCATAGTTCTTTTGTCCCTATCCCTCATCCCAGGAGATGTCTTTGTTAACCCCTGAGAGATTTTTACTAAGCATTTTCCCTAGGGGTTTTCTCACAGAGCTAACCGTATTTTACTGATTTCAGGTCCCAGCTAGTCCACAGGGACCAGCAATGCCTTGGAAGGATTTGACCTGTCTTGGAGCAGTCCAGGAGTTTACGCATATTCAGCGCCAGCCTTTAAAGAAACAGCTGAAACCCTGGGAACCTTGCCTTTCCCCCAAGAGTGGTAAGAAATACAAACTCATCTGGAAACTTATCAGGCCTCTGGTCTCGAGGATAGGGAATTAGCTACATTTTACAGCACACTCCATGTGAACCTCATCTTTATTCTAGAAGGGAGGTGCTCACTTTTGCAGCTTTGTATTCAGCGGTCCTGGTGAATTACAGTTAGCCCTCCCTGTGTCAGTTTGCCTGTCCTTTATTCATTTATTACTTCATTGCTGCGGCTGAGTCGCTGCAGTCATGTCCGATTCTGTGCGACCCCATAGACGGCAGCCCACCAGGCTCCCCCGTCCCTGGGATTGTCCAGGCAAGAACACCGGAGTGAGTTGCCATGTCCTTCTCCAACGCATGAAAGTGAAAAGTAAAAGTGAAGTCGCTCAGTCCTGTCTGACTCCTAGCGACCCCATGGACTGCAGCCTATCAGGTTCCTCTATCCATGGGATTTTCCAGGCAAGAGTACTGGAGTGGGGTGCCATCACATGCTGTATTGTGGTGGGCAGTGGTTCTCTATTTTCAAGGAATGTTTGGGTCTAGATGGAGTAGTTGGCAAGCACAAAGGCAATTATAATACAGTGCCAGGTAGTAAATCATAGAATAAAAGTAGATACTGGGTCCTACTACATATAAAGGCACCCAAGTCAACTTTAGAGGTTCAAGGAGTACTTCCTGGAAGGAGAGACATCTCAGCTAAGATATGAACCGTGAGTAGAGGTAAGCTGGGTAAATAAGTGGGAGGAGGAGCTTCCACACTAAAGGGAAAAACTGTTTCTCTGCTCACAATTCTGATACAGGATATGTGGGGTCTTCCCTCCTGTTAAGCTCTTCTGACACTACCCAGAACCAGTGCAGACCCCACAGGTTAAGGTTTCAGTCCCAAGAAACTGACCCCTCCCCGCCCTCCGTCAGACACTAGTCTCACATGTAGTGAATCCCCAGACTACCCACACTTCTGTCCAGGCTGGCTGCAGATTGGAGGTTCCACAACTGCATCCTGAGGTTTCATAATTTGCTGTAGTGGCTCCCAGAACTCAGGAAACACCTTCTTCACCATTTCCTGTTCATTGTAAGGATACCGATGACCAGCCAGATGAAGAGGTGCACAGGGCAAGGTCCAGAAGGGGCCTGAGCACAGGAGCTTCTCTTCCTGGAGTTCGGGATGCACCACTGTCCCTGAAGCTCTCTGAACCCCTTTATTTAATGTGTTATGGAGGTTTTGTTAGGCATGATTAATTACATCATTGGCCATTGGTGATTAATTAACTCAGTCTCCAGCCCCTCTCTCTGGCGTTCCGGGTGGGACTGAAAGTTCTGACCCTCTGGTCAAACTGGAAAACCTTTGGGAACCAGCCCTCCATGCCCTCTAAGAGTCAACTCATTAGTATAAGCTCCAATATCCTCTCCTCTCCACCACAGACCAAACAAACTGCAGGGGCTTTAAAAGCTCTGTGCCAGGAACTGGGCTTGAGGCCAAATATATATTTCCCACATTACAGTGTCACATAAGCCAGGGCCACAAAGTCCTAAAGATGAGAGAAGACAACCCATTCTGGAAACTTCAGGTAATTTGATTTAACTTGAAGAGAGAATTCCTAGGGAAGAGGGAAACTAGAGGGGAAATTGGCACACAGGTTGTGAAAATGTGTCTGTCATCCTAACTGGTTTGTACAGTGCAGTGGGGTTCAGCTGAAGGGTTTTAGACAAGGGAGTGACATGATCAGATCTGTGTTTTAAGACTCAGTTGCAGAGAGGAGAATGGATTTGAGAAGGGCAATGCAGAGTCTGGTTAGAGACAGTTGTATCCAAGTGGCCACAGGGAATAAATGAGGATAGGGTGGGAGGTGGGGAATATCACAGCTGAAAAAATACATCTGATGATATAGTTTAGTTTGGGACATTTTGGTGTTTGTGAATTATTTATAAGTAACATGGCCAACTCGCATTGGATATGAGAGTCTGGAGCTTAAGAGAACTGGGTTAGAATTGGCGATCTGGGGAGACATTAATATGTAGCCTAAGTAGTGACTGACGATGAGGAGGTAGTTGGTGGACTGAGGACATGTGAGAGCTCAGGACAGAACTCTGAGGAACTCGTGTTCAAGTGACTGACCTGGAATCTGCGAAGGAATAGCCATAGAAATCAGGCTACTGTGTTTAAAAGAGAGTGTCTCTGGAAGAAAGGTGTAGTCCGCATTATCAGTGCTACAGAAAGGCCAGCTAAGGAAGATCCAGAAAGTAGCCATTGGATTTAGCAGCTATGAAGTTGGTGATTTTGACGAGGGCAGGGTGGAGGGTGCATAGGTAAGGCAGACACCAGATTATAGAATGGAGACCAGTACAGACTGCCATTTGAAGAAGCTTTACTCTGAGTGGGAGTGAGGTTGCATAAGGGAGATGTATAGGCAAGGAGCTTGATTTAAAAAGATGAGAGAGATTTGAATTTATTTAAGTGCTGATGAACAGGAGTCAGCAGAGAAAGATCAAAACAGTAGGCATGAAACAGTGGATAATTGATTTATTGAAGTCTCAGAGGAGGCAGGAAAGGATAAATTTCAAACTGTGGATGTAGGCCTTAGTATTAGAATAGAGGAGGGACCCTATTTTGGCCAGTAAAGAAAAGGTGGATGCAGACAGCTATATCTTTGTGGGCAGGAGCATCTATTTTCTCTAACGTAGAAAGGGAGTATTGAAAGTGACTGGAGAAATAAAACATTATTTTTTGTTATTACCATTTCAGGTTATGAGAATAATGAATTGGCAACAAAGGACATTTCAGGAGAGAAAGCACAGAGACTTTCCCAGGAGCCTTCATTTGGAGGATTCAGTGAACACAAAAGCAGTTTAGAGTGGCAGCAAGGGAGTGCTCCAGGGGAGACATTGAGAAGATCCCCTTCCCAGGGGGGCAGTTTTAGCCCAGTAATCTTCACACACAAATCGCTAGGAAACAGAGACCACCCTGAGCCCCAGAGAAACCTGATTCTAAGCACAAACTCTGTAACGTATCAGAAATTTCCTAAAGAAGAGAGACCTTACAGGTGTGACATCTGCGGGCACAGCTTCAAACAGCATTCTTCTCTAACACAACACCAGAGAATCCATACTGGAGAAAAGCCCTACAAATGTAACCAGTGTGGGAAGGCCTTTAGTTTGAGGTCCTATCTTATTATTCATCAGAGAATCCATAGTGGTGAGAAAGCTTATGAATGTAGCGAATGCGGGAAGGCCTTCAACCAGAGCTCAGCCCTCATTAGACATCGGAAAATCCACACCGGTGAGAAAGCTTGTAAATGTGATGAGTGTGGCAAAGCATTCAGTCAGAGTTCCTATCTCATTATCCATCAAAGAATTCATACTGGTGAGAAACCCTACGAGTGTAATGAGTGTGGGAAAACCTTTAGTCAAAGCTCAAAGCTTATCAGACACCAGCGAATTCATACAGGAGAAAGACCTTATGAATGTAACGAGTGTGGAAAAGCTTTCAGGCAGAGCTCAGAGCTGATAACCCATCAGAGAATACATAGTGGAGAGAAACCCTATGAGTGTAATGAGTGTGGAAAAGCCTTCAGCCTGAGCTCAAACCTCATCAGACATCAAAGAATTCACAGTGGAGAGGAACCTTATCAGTGTAATGAATGTGGCAAAACCTTCAAAAGGAGCTCAGCCCTTGTGCAGCATCAGAGAATCCATTCCGGGGAAGAGGCTTACATATGTAGTGAGTGCGGCAAGGCCTTCAGGCACAGATCAGTCCTCACGCGCCATCAGAGAGTCCACACTATAAAGTGACTTGTGAATACACTGAATACTGTAAATATTTCAGTCAGGCTTCTATCTTTGTTTGTCAGAAGGGTTTCATTTTCTTTGGAGTAGAACTCCACAGAGGTGGCTATAAAGCACCAGGTCTCAAGTCATCTGACTACAGCACTTCCCAGTGCTCATGTACATTGTCCCCTGAAAGCTTTTCCTGTGACTAATCAGAACAGCAGGCAGAAGAATCGTTGCTTCCAGCTTTTCTCTTACCATTAGGAACCCTCAGGAAATGTGGAAGATGGGATTATAACATTTAAATCTCATTTTCCATGAGACTTAAAGAGGGCACAGCAATCCAAACTCTTGTCAATGCATTTAATGATCCATGGGCCAGATTTGGGGGATGGCAGGGAGAGTATGAGGGACATTTTCTCAGGAATGCAAAAGGTTTTACTGACCAGTTAAGACCGGTGGCAGGGCAGCAAGTCATGGGGAACAGTTTCATCAGTGACTTCCTGAGCCCAGGGCAGGCCAAAAGTGAGACAGTGAAGAGAAAATACAAATTAAGTTATCCCAGCAGTTATTTTTTGAGTGGCTGCTATCAGGCACAAGGGGTACAGTAGACAGTAAGCCTGTCTGCAGTCTCATGGACAAGGCCAACAGGCAGTGATACTGGTTCCATCGGTGCTTGTATGATGTTAAGGAGTACCTGGCCCAACCTCGGATCAGGGAAGGCCTCTGAAAAAAATGACCTGAAGGATAAGTGGGAGTTAGCCAGGGAGGTAGGCCACCAGGAAGAAAGTCTGGCACATCTGGGAAAAGGAAAAGGCTGTGTTAAGTAGAGCATGGCTGTTGAGTTCCTTCTGAAGTAGATTCCTGACTATAAAAGAAACATGGATGTAGCCAGTCTTGTTTACTACAGTGCCTGTAGTTAAAATGTGAACCAGTGGAAAAGTTTGTCAATAAACAAAACCTGGAGTCTTTGGAACACAGGGCGGTAAGGAGCTTTGTCTTGGTTTGTGTGATCTCGGGGTAAGGGTTAATAGGTCATTTCCTTGTCCATCGGGGGCCAGAAAGAGCCCAGTCTAGCAGAGTTCTGAGTTTCAGCTCTCCCTTGCAGGCGTAAGGACTCCTTTGGTGCTCTGATCAGACCTCAGCTTCTGGTTCCCAAGGCTCTGGGCCAGAAGCTGCCATGCTGCCCTGTTGTCTCGGGCTGTGCCTCCACAATAGTGTGCATGCCCGCCTCAGGTGCTAAGAGATATTTGTCCATTGAGGGTCTCTTTTTCTTCTCCAAGCACCTCACGTGTTCAGTTCTGTCTTTTTATCAGAAGTATCTCAAAGTCTTGGGAAGTTTGTCAAAGACCATGCTAAAGGGAAGTAACAGTACCAGCCATGGTCCATCCAGAGACTGCCCTCTTTTGAGGGACCCAGCAGGAAATGTCTCCTCAGACAGGTTCTTCACAGTGCAATGCAGAAGGGTAGAGTTTAGTCAGCAACAGGAAGACATGTTGCTTGAAGCTTCTAATAGGTCGGAGGTATAACACACCTTCCCAGGTGGCACTAGTGGTAGGGAACCTGCCTGCTAGTGCAGGAGACAAGAGATACAGGTTCAGTCCCTGGGTCGGGAAGATCCCCTGGAGGAGGGCCTGACAACCCACTCCAGTATTGCCTGGAGCATCCCATGGACAGAGGAGCCTGGTGTGCTACAGTCCATAGGGTCATGGAGCAGACACACCTGATGTGACTTAGCACATCACACACCTTAACCAAAGATACAAACCTTTGGGAATCTCATGTCCTGTACATAGGAAAAAGGAGGGTTTTCATGGGATAAATAGGGAAGTAATGCTCCTACTGGGGCGTGACCTTGTACTAACCAGTAAGAATGGTGGGAGGGCTGCAGCCCAGGCTTGGAAAGAATGTGAAAAAGGATCGGTTACATGTAACGGAATAGCATGATAAAGCGATTCAACTCCTGTTCCTCTTCACAGAGACAGACCCAATCAAACTGAAACTGGTAGAACAAATGCTAAGTAGGAATTGCTACAACATATATTACAAAAGGCAGATACTCTTCATAGGGTTTTTAACGTATATTGGTAAGAAACATAATAGGTACGTGCAAAGGCTTTGTATATATGTGTTATTTCTCAGACAGCCCATATTTTACAGATGAGATGAATGAAGGCTTAGGGTCATGGCTTACTCAAGATCATGTAGCTACAGAGTGGTGAGGTCAGACTGGAAACCTAGGCAGTAGGAATCCAGAACATGTCCATGGAGCCACTTCTCCATCTCCCCATGAAAAGGTCCCAGTAGAAGAAATAGTACTTAAATAGGCAAGTCACAAAAGTATCAATGCCAATGGACAATAAATGTTAGCCTTGCTAGAATTAAAGTTGTATATTAAAGCAAGAGTTGAGGTGGCACTTTTTTCCCTGTCATAAAACTTAACAAAGATTCAGGGAAATTGGGACTCTGATGCTGCTGGTGAGGTGTGAATAGACGCTGTCTGGCAATCAACACCAAAAGCCTTAAACGTTGCCTTTTGTTAAAATTCTACCTGGAAATGTATGCTTCAGAAACCATCATGAATGTATACAGAGTTGTTAAAAAAAAAAAAATGATGCTGATTAATAATAAATGACAAAGCATATCTTAAGTAAAAACACAAGACTGTGTACAATATGATTCATTTTAAAAAATACATTTATGCATTAAAAATACTGAAAATATATATAAACTGATTTGCCATACTGGTTACATCTGAGTTATAAGATTATAGGTGATTTAATTTTTTTCTTGTGCTTGTGTTTCTTGTGTCTTTCAACATTTCCTACAATAAATATCTCAGACTTCTAAAGTTAGAGGAAAAAAAGGTTTAAAAGGGAATGGAAGCCTAGGATAGTTGAAAAACACCAAGAAAAGCACGTGCTTTCTATAGCTTCTTTGTACCTTCTGAGTCCCAGGAGGTTGACTCGGTAACTATCTGTGACTTCCTCACTGGCAAATGGCAATGGCAGATGTATTCACCTCACTAGTGTACCAAAGTCTGCAGATTATTAATTTCCGTGAAGAACAGTAGCCTTGACATGAAGACTTCTGTTCTCATTGGTGCTTTTCCATGAATTCTGCACCACAAGCAAGTCACCTCATAACTCTGGACCTTTAGTCCAAAGGAGCTGAAGTAGGTGATCTCTCTAAGAGTTAAAGCTTCAACAGTCTTATGTTTATGAAATGGTGGGGGATGGGCACCAAATAAGGTAGATGCCAAAGGTAATTGTTTTTTCCTTCATCAGAATTGCTGGAGGAAAAGTAACCCATCTGTTTCTTTTCTGCTCAGAGCCCTCATTTCTTGGGGTAGAGAGGCAGTCCACTGTTTACCCTAAACGGATCCTGCACAAATTCTTGGATTTTAAAAGAGGTAGAATGTAGGCACAGTGCTTAATACGTTTTCTACCTCTCCCTCACATCCACAGGCTAGTTAACACTGTCTAGATGAGAGAATTAGAAATTTAAACACATCTGACCTTGGTCTTAACTCCCCTGTGAATAGCTTTGCTTCTTTTACCCCCTGAAGTGAATCCTCAGAGCAGGGAGACTTGCCAGTCATTTCCGTACAGAAGGAACTCATCTGGAGAGCATTTCTGCAAAGTCAAGAAGGAGGGTGAGTAGCCAGACCCACCCCCTGCTTTCTGATTGGCCAGAACCAGACATTGTTGCTCAGTAACTTTATCATTCACAGCTGTCTCGTTGGCAGGCATGAACGATGGCAGATCTAGAGGGTCATGGGGTTTTCCTTCACATGTGATTGTATTAAGGACCTGCTGAGAGGAGAAGGGAAAGCTGTGGCATTCTCCCAGACTCGTGCTCCCAAGGCGGGTGGGGAAGTGCCCTGATTCTGGTGGATGCAGGGCATGTGTGTTCAGAGGGGACTTGCTGTGATTCCCACGTTGTCTCAACCACAGTGCAGCCCCAGATGTCCCCTCAATTTTGTGGCTTCACCTGATGAATTGCATCCCCAGGGACTAGCTAGCGTCTCAGACACGTTTTGGCCATGGAATCAAAGGTGTGATCACCAGCTCCCAGCCTTCCACAGCTCCTTTCCCTGTTCCCCAACATGTCTCCACTTGGCTTATTGTGCTTCTTACTGAGTGATCAATTTCAAAGCAAAACTTAAAACTCAAATTTTATTACAAGACATCTTGCATTACATTCTCATACTAAATAGCTGAAGTATAACAACAAGGTCCTATTGTATAGTACAGGGAACTATATTCAATGTCCTGAGATAAATCATAATGGAAATGAGTATTTTAAAGAATATATAGATATATAACTGAATCACTGCTGTACAGCAGAAATTAATATTGTAAATCAACTACCAAAAATTTTTTAATGAACAGTTGAAGTATATATTCAAAAGTATAAATGTTAAAAATCAGTTACTAAGAATGATTCAACAGACAAGATTATTACCAAGAAAAAATATATATGTGTGTATATTATATATATTAGGGTTGGTGGGTTTAAAAAAATGAATAGAAAGTACTCTAAAATGTTAACAATGTTTCTATGGATGACGGCATCCTGGGTGATTTATACTTTCTCATTTCTATACTATCAACATTTACAGTTCACAATCAGGAAAAGATATTCAATGGTATTAAAAACATGAAATCATTTGATTGTCACCTACAGGAAAAGGCAGCTCTATCCATCTGAAAAATCTTTTTAGATATCTGATTGACCTCACTAGTGATCCTGTGGCCTCTGGACACAAAGGCTGTCCCCTCAATCCCACCTCCCCTGTTACCCACAACAGCTTTGATCACCATGTCTTCTTCAGAAGTGACAGCATCAGGAAGGGAAACTGGGGTATCCTAGAAGAGGACTCAGACTTTCTCTTAGGTAGTAACTGCCCTCAACAATTACTGGTGAGTTAATAAAAACTGACAAAAATTAGTGAACTAGAGTTTTGAGGAATCTGAGTGGGTAATTCAACAAATACTCATTGATCTCAAGTAGCTTAGCATCTGTGAGTCTGATGAAGAGGAAGGCAAGCAGGGAATGAAACATAGTGGAGCCTGGTAAGACCTCCTACTTCCGTGTTCCTGTCAGCTTCTCATTTATGGGCCAGGGTCATGAGACACAAACACTCCAGTCCACACTGTCCTTCTAGCATCCAATATGTACTCCTTCCCAGATGTACAAACGTCTTTTTCATGCATCACAGCCAAGTCTCCCATCACACTAATTCTGAGTACTTCAAGAGATTCGGATTGGCCACCCAACTCAGTGACTAAATAGGAAGCGAGGAACCAACACCTCTCCTGGCTTCTGAACCAGGGGCCACAAGAACAAATTGTTGCCAGAGAGAAGTCAGAAGAAGGGATGGTTCCAGATCCTCTCTTCATGCCATGGAGCATGCGATAACCTCTGCATGTAACATTCTCTTCCTTCTTGCTTTGTTCTGGCTAACCTCTACCCACCTTTTATGTCTGAGATTTCATCACATCCAAGAAGCATTTGGTGACTCATGGACCAGGTTAGGTATCCCTTGCCATCCATGCATTTCAACAGAATCATATATGCACACACACACACATATACATATACTCACATATATGAATATGTGTATATATATTTCTGAATATGCATATGTATGTAAGGGCTTCCTTGGTGGCTCAGTGGTAAAGAATCCGCCTGCAATGCAGAAGCCGCAAGAGATGTAGGTTAGATCTTTGGGTCGGGAAGATCCTCTGGAGGAGGAAATAGCAACCCACTCCAGTATTCTTGCCTGGAGAATCCCATGGACAGAGGAGTTTGGGGTCACAAAGAGTCAGATATAACTGAAGCGACTGAGCATGCACGCATGCATATATATATATATAACTCACTAGCCCTTAACTCAAGATGCAATGGCCATGTCTGCCCCTGATGAATGGCACATACCAGGCACTCAGTAAATAAGCAGACCTCAGCAAGAAGGCCAGGGCTGAGGAGAGAACTGACATGGGAGGAGAATGAGTCACCATTCCCCAGATACTACTAAACTGATCCAGGGCATAATCCAACATTTCACAACCTCTCAACACAACATTTCAGAGAACTGGATAATTTGGCGTGTGCCTTCACCTGCCAAATACAAATGCACTTGCCTGGGCGGGGAGCCTTGCCATTGGAGGCATCACCTCCTAGACCATCTGATAAGGAGCTCTCTCAGGATCTCTTCCCTAACCCAGATTTACTGTGAAGGTACCCATTCAGCACTTCAACAAACATCCTTCTGTGGATCTACTCTTACAACAGTTCATCGCACTGGACGGATAAGAATTCTGCTCTCAGAAAACCTTTATCTTCTGTGGAGTCTCACCCCCAAAGTGAGTTCCTAGCATTTCACAATTGTACAACTCTTACCCAAAGAGTTACACTCTGGTGTGAGTTCTCTGATGCTGCATGAGGCCTGATCTATGCCTAAAGGTCTTCCTACATTCACTGCACTCATAAGGCTTTTCCCCAGTGTGGATCCTCTGATGCTGGGTGAGGGCTGAGGTTTGATTGAAGGATTTTCCACATGCATTACATTCATAAGGTTTCTCTCCAGTGTGAATTCGCTGATGTTCAATAAGGATAGAGCTTCTACCGAAAGCCTTACCACATTCAGTACATTCATAGCCTTTGTCTCCAGTGTGAATTTTCTTATGCTGAATAAGGGCTGAGCTGCGACTGAAAGCTCTCCCACATTCACCACAACCATAAGGCTTCTCTCCAGTGTGAATTCTCCGATGCCGGATAAGCTCTGAGCTGCCCCTGAAGGCTTTTCCACATTCATAACATCCATAGGGTTTTTCACCACTATGAATTCTCCGATGTCTAACAAGGTCTGAGCTCAGACTAAAGGCTTTGCTACAATCTTGACATACATAAGGTCTCTCTCCAGTATGAATTCTCTGATGTCTAATCAGCTTTGAGCTCTGGCAAAAGGCTTTCCCACAGTCCAAGCACTCATAGAGCTTACCCCCAGCAAGAATTCTCGGTTGTGTTATAGCATTTGAGTTCAGGCTGAGACTTCCTATACTTTCATTACATTCCAGGAAACTCTTTTCTGTGGAGATTTTCTTGGTGAAGCTTGCCAGGCTAAAATGTTTTTCCTGGGAAGGGAACTGACTCAGTTTGTTCCCAGAAGCACTTCCTTTCAGCTTCTCAAAATTGTCCAGACCTCCTAAAGCTTCTTCCAGTATCTGTCCTGAAGGAGTTTCCCCAGGGAGTCGCCTTGGAGGTATTGTGGTTGCTGATGCAACACATTCAATAATTTCTTGCTTTGCTGTCAATACTCTGTCAGCCACCAGCTTGCCATCTAAAAATGTGAATATAAAATGCAAGTGTCATTTGCTCCCCATGCTGGAAGAAAAACTTACTATAGTGAGACTAGAAAAGAAATCGAAGTGAAATAGGTATTTACCTATTAGAAGGAAAACTCTTAAAAATTAGCTTCCAAACCTAGAATTAAGAGAAGTGACTTGGTTTCAGTTTTATTTATTAAATAAAAAAGAAAAATGGTACAAAAAAAAAAAAAAAAAAAAAGAGAAAGAGAGAGAAGTGACTTGGGGTAGTGAGAGGTGCCCGTCCCCAGAGAGTAATATAAACTAGAATGAGTCAGCCTGGGAAAGAAGAGATAGTGAACAGTGAAAGACATTAGCTAAAGGAGATGGCGGTACACAAGAGTAGCAGTGAGAGAGCAGGAAGCTGGGAGACAGTCCGGGGTTAGAGGAGAAGGTGTGTTTTTAGGTAATGAGGGAAAGGAAAAGAGGAGATAGGAACAACTAGGCTAAAGAAAGATGTCTGAATCTTTAATCTAGTCCCTCTAGAAAAACAGGAGAAGATACAATTAGAAAACACTTCAAGGTTTAGAACTGAACAGAGGTAGGCGGTACAAGGGCTTCCCAGGTGGTGCTAGTGGTAAAGAACCCATGAGCCAATGCAGGAGACGTGTGTTCGATCTCCAGGTTGGGAAGATCTCCTGGAGGAGGACGTGGCAACCCACTCCAGTATTCATGCCTGAAGAATCCCATGGACTGAGGGCCACAGTCCATTGAGTCTCAAAGAGACACGACTGAATCAACTTAGCATGCACACACACAGGTGGTGCAAAGGTAACCAGCAGATTATGGCAAGTTCTTAGTTGATCAAATAATTACAAACAGAGAGAATATGATATGCAGAGGATAATAAAAGGAATCTTGTGAATTCCTGACTCATTCAGGGTCTGGTGGGAGTCTTCCATGTTCACTTTTTTATTGATAAATGGTCAGAGAATGTTGGAAAGGAGAGGCAGATATGACTGCCTGGTGCCAAACCTTCAGGTCTCACACAACATGCGCCTCTCATTTCTAGATTTCTAGTAACTCAAAACAGAAGGCTACTAAATGATGGCTAAGGTAACTTGAATTATTTTCAGAGAAAATCTGAAAAACTGTTACCTTCCACCTCCTCAAAGTCCTCTAAACTTATATGCGTTCTACAGATCAGGAAATGAAGACTCAGAGGCTATATCATTGATATGTCTTGTTGCTGTTTAGTCACTAAGTCGTGTCTGACTCTTTGAGACCCCATGCACTGTAGCCCGCCAGGCTCCTCTGTCCATGGGATTATTGGAGTGGGTTGCCATTTCCTTCTCCAGAGGATCTTCCTGACCCAAGGATGGAACCCGGATCTCCTTGGCAGGCAGGTTCTTTATCAATGACCACCAAGGAAGTTCACTGATGTAAGGTCACAGAATAAATAATTGGTAGAGTTAGGATTCCACCAAAGATGCTTCATATCAAGGTTTACAGTTTTCCCTCCATGTCATCTGCCTTCCTTATTGGAAGGAAGCATAGTCCATTCTAAAGGAAATCAGCCCCGGGTGTTCTTTGGAAGGAATGATGCTAAAACTGAAACTCCAGTACTTTGGCCACCTCATGTGAAGAGTTGACTCATTGGAAAAGACTCTGATGCTGGGAGGGATAGCGGGCAGGAGGAAGAGGGGATGACAGAGGATGAGATGGCTAGATGGCATCACCGACTCGATGGACATGTTTGAGTGAACTCCAGGAGATGGTGATGGACAGGGAGGCCTGGCATGCTGCGATTCATGGGGTCACAAAGAGTCGGACACGACTGAGTGACTGAACTGAACTGAACTGATGGTTAGAATTGCACTGAGGGGGGAAGGTTTTTTTTAACATTTTTGTTTTTTGTAAAAAAGCATGTTTTTATATGAAAATAAACACCTTTTCTGATATTCTTGTAGTTTATGATACTTCAAACACAACAATAAAGTCTCACAATGATTACCTGACCAAAGCAGAGGGCTATCCAGCTTCTTTCCCTCACTCCTTACCAGAAATCACAGATGGATGATGACACTGCCTCTTAGATTAGGCTGGAACACTCATATTCACACTGTTCTTGGATCTTAGACAGAAACTTAAATTAATCAAGTCTGTGCTTGTTTGTTCAAACAAGGGAAAAATTATAAATAAAAGCATAATATATTTAAAAAAAAAAAAGGCTGAAGAATAGTAAGCACCAATTTGGTTAAAGTCAGAGAAGTAACAACCCAATGAGAAATTTTCTGAAAGTAGTAAATAGATCAAATTATTAAAGAGTATAAAGTGGCAATAAAATTTTGTAGGGACAAAATTAGGGCTGTGAACATTAGAACAGCTACATAATTTACAGGATTTAAAATATCTCTTACTCCTTGGAAGGAAAGTTATGACCAACCCAGACAGCATATTAAAAATGCATATTACGTTGCCAACAAAGGTCCATCTAGTCAAGGCTATGGTTTTTCCAGCAGTCATGTATGGATGTGAGAGTTGGACTATAAAGAAAGCTGAGCACCAAAGAATTGATGCTTTTGAACTGTGGTTTTGAAGAAGACTCTTGAGAGTCCCTTGGACTGCAAGTAGATCTAACCAGTCCATCCTAAAGGAGATCAGTCCTGGGTGTTCACTGGAAGGACTGATGTTGAAGCTGAAACTCCAATACTTCGGCCACCTGATGCGAAGAGTTGACTCATTTGAAAAGACCCTGGTCCTGGGAAAGACTGAAGGCAGAAGGAGAAGGTGACAGAGGATGAGATGGTTGGATGGCATCACTGACTCAATGGACATGAGTAAACTCCGGGAGTTGGTGATGGACAGGGAGGCTTGGCATGCTGCGGTCCATGGGGTTGCAAAGAGTTGGACACGACTGAGTGACTGAACTGATCTGAACTGAAAATACCTCTTCAAATTGTGTAATTACATGAAGTCAAATCATGAGACCAGTAAATAATCCTGACCTTAGATAATATCAAGACTTTTATTCTTTCAACTATATATGTTTATTATATAAAAATATTAGGATAAACAGTTAACTAGAATAATTTATGGAAATGAAAGATTGAAAGTAGAATAACAAATGACTACTTGAATATTTAGAAATATTTGTACAAAAATAAGTCAAATAATCTAATTAATATCTCCCAAGAATGAATGATAATTCACAACCAAGCCCAAAGTCCAGAGGCTGGAGGGTAGAGTACAGATTATAGGAGGCACTCTGGAAGGAAAATAAGCCATAGGTTTCCCTGTAGAAAAGCTCTGCTATATAACATCTCCTCACCCCACCCCACTACTTCCCCACCTTTTCAATACCCTGTATGGTCTAAAATCCTCTTACCTCTTAAGTCCCTTACCTCTTAAGGGACTCAGCCTTAATTGCACAGGGTAACACTATAAAGATGATGCTCCACTGCCCACCCAAATCACCTTCACCAGTATGGTGCCTCCTTCCCTCAGCTGCTGCAACTGTTGGCTCCTAATGACCTACAGCTGTCCCCTTCTCCGGAGACTTTCCCTGGCAGATGAAAGCCACCCGGCCTAGGAAATTACTCCACCCTCACCGCCCTCCACCACAACTCAAGAAGGGACAACTCAGCAGTACAATTATGCCCCAGAGGGATCCCTCCAAAGCCCCACCACATGGATTAAGCCAAGGCTGGGTTTCTTGATCTTGCCCCTTCCTAACCCTACCTCTCTCATTCCATCCAGAGTTCTCCTGAAGAGCATGTTCTCAGCAAACCACCTGCACTCAAATCTCCAACTCAGACTTTTCTTCTTGCAAGACATACTATTAGGCTAGTGAAGAAGCTACAGGAAAATTATATTATGTATTATTATATAATATAAAAATTATATTATGTAACGAGGGTGTAAGGTTGTAAAAATGACATCATGACTCTAACAATCCTGGCAGAGTGGATTCCTCCAATGATTTAAACCTCAGGACCTAGGTAAAAGATGTGAAATGATCCACATTAATCCTTCAGAAGTGGAGGTGAAACCCTCATGACTAAAAAAGAGATCAGCATAACGAGATTCATCAGGAATCCAGTAAAGGCCATTCAAGGCCATATACATAGGGACCAGCATAAACGGAGGATGAGGAAGGCTGGAAGATGGAATCATTGTGGCTACAAGTTGATTGAGTCAACAATGTAATACCACTGTAAAAGAGTGAACAAGGAAAAGATGCAAAGTACAACAAGTAAGAGGGGTGTGAATCTACCTTATAAATTAATCAGATCTTCATTAGGATATTTTATTTTTTTGTCCCTGTAGTTCAAATGAATGTGGAGAACCTGAAGCATGTCCAGGGGAATGACCAGAGAGATGGAACAGAGTCAGAGGCAGTGAGACACTTAGTTAAAACAAAGTTAAAGGGCGGTGTACTCACTGCCTTCAAGAATAGGTTGTGTTTTATGAGGACTCTGCTGAACAAATAAAATAAAATGGAATTAAAGTTGGAAGTAGTTCATATCGACCCAGAGAAAAAGTTTAAGATTGTTTTAGTTGGCTGGTCTGCCTGCCATAACACAATACCATACACTGGATGGCTTAAACAACAGAAATTTACTTTCTCACAATTCTGGAGGTTGGAAGTCCAAAATCAATGTGTTGACAGGTTTTTTTTTTTCCTCCAGGTCTACCTCTCCGTGGCTTGCAGTGGCTTTCTTTCCACTGTCCTTATACGGTTGTCCCTCAATTTGTGTTATGTCCCAGTTACCTCTTCTTTTAAGGACATCATCGTATTGGATTAGAGATCACCCTAACAATCCCATATTAACTTATTTACTTCTTTAAAGGCACTATCTCAAACACAGTCATATTCTGAGGTACTGGAAGCTAAGGTCTCAACACAGAAACTGGGGGCAGTGGGACATAATTCAGCCCAAAACAAATATCAGAATGAAAAAACCAAGGACTTAAAAAAAATTACAGGACAGTCTCATTCCTCAAGACCTTAAAATAGAAATAATCTGCTCTAACTGACTTAGATATTTACCTACTTTAAGGCAGAGGACTCGAGATGATTGTTAAAATCCGCTTGAATGTAGTTCCTACTGGATGCAGAAGATGGTTCACTTGGCGAATGATGTGCCAGGGGAGCTGGAAGGGAGTTTCTCAGGAGGTCTCAGTGTACAGATGCATGAGTTCCTTTGGTGAACTGCCAAAATCTGAGAGCTAGCCCTTGACCTTGTGGCCTCCTAAACCTAACCTTATCATCATACAATGAATAGATTTACCTCTTGGGGTCAACTCTCATTAGCCAAGCTCACGAAACTGAGCAGGAAAACCACAATAAGAATGAATGAGTAATGTAACTGTCACAAAGACCAGACTAGACTAATGTACTTTTTTATTATAGCTAAGTTTCATGGAAACTTAATAAGATTGTTTGGTAAGGATGATATCGGAAGGGTAGGTAGGTGTAACAAACTTATTTATGAAAACAAGTTAATAAGCCTGATGTATGTGCCACCCATAGGGATCACTTTGCCAATAACATAAGCAAAGCCTCCTGGTCAGCTTCAAACCCACCCTTCGATGCCCTGCCTGTGACACACTTCTCCCTGGCTGACTGACACAATGTGAGCTTTAACAGTAGAGGGGGCCAAACAGACGCTGGAGGAGAAAGGGGCTTCCCTTCCTGGTTCTGGTGTGCTCTCTTTGTTTCCCTGCAATGTGCAGGGCACCATCCCTCAGGGTGGCTTTCCAGCAAGTTCTGTGTCATGGCACCTCCCCATGGAGGGCTCCTGGCACTCAAAAGGGTGGCTTCTCACTGAATTCTGCCCCCTAGAACACAACACTCTCCCCCGGCCCATGAATGGCTATCCTCAAATCCCAAAGAGCAGTTTCCCAGCAAGCCTGCCAGCAAGCACTTCTGGGAACATCTCAGCGGGCCACAGCTATTCCCTCTTCAACAAGGTCTGGACCTCAGCTCTGCCAGGGGAGGGAGAGGATGTGGCACCCTTTTGCAGACTGGTTCCTTTCTGGGGTGTTCCACCTCAATCCTGGAGACTCCCTACATGTGTTATTTCTGTATACTTAATGGGGATTTTAAAAACTAATTAGTAATTAATCCCCTGTCATAGTTAATAATTCTTAATGCTAAACTTTCCCTGTTAAAGCTACCATGTAATTTCTCTTACTGATACATTATTTGTCTTCATCTTAGGGACTGCCTTGACAGTAGGACCATAATATTAAAAAAACAGAATACTAGTCTTTGAATATTATGGGTATTATTAGAGAATTCTATTAGAGACCTTAATTCTTTCTAAGTTTCTTAGTTTTTTTAAAAGTAATTTTAATTTTTTTTTATTATGCTGGGTCTTCGCTGTTGTATGTAGGCTTTCTCTAGTTGCGGTGAGAGGGAGCTACTCTCTAGTTGCGGTGCACAGGCTTCTTACTGGGGTGGTCCTCATGTGGTGGAGCATGGGCTGCAGTAATTGTGGCAGACGGGTTTAGTTGAGGCAGGTGGCATCTTCCAAGGATGGAACCCGTGTCCTCAGCATTGGCAGACGAATTCTTCACCACTGGACCACCTGGGAAGTGCTGAGACCTTAATTTTTAACCCAGAATTAGAAATCATGTTGGAATTTCAGATTCTAGACAGAGCCAAAGGAAGACTATTTCTAGGTAAGGGGGCTTTTCCACAACATTTAATGACAGTCACAAGCAGCAGTCATTAAGAAAATGCCCCATGCCACACATTTACACCTTCACCTCCATCCTCAACCCCACATGGACTATGGCTCCTCACCTCTCTCACAGAAAGCCTGGCACTCCTGAGTCTCATTCTTGCCCCACTTTTCCAAGGGCTGGAGCTGGATACTCGGTGACTTCAGTGCTCCCACAGATGTCATTTCCTTCCAGGTCATTCCCTGGCCATGAGCTGTGTCCTAGGAGTAATCAAGTACCAACACTATGATTCTGAGGACACACAAGAGGAAAACCCCCAGAATAAAAGGGCAGGCCAGCCAGAGTCAGAAACTCAAGCAAATGATTAGATAGAGAACAATAAGGCTAAGAGCTCTAGTGACTTGATCCTAATGGACAAATAATAAGCCAAAAGACAAAAATTTTTATCATTCTCTGGTAGCCCAGTCAAGTCACTCAGAATGGCTTTCTCATTAACCTACAAACAGTTAAACAAGCCAACAAAACACCTCCTTACCTGTTGTCTTGGCTCATCGAGCTCCTTCTCCAGCTCCTCCAACATCTCCACGGCGTCCTCTCCGCTCTCTGGTCGGTTCTCTCGGAACAAGGCCTGCAGCTCCTCAGGCAGGATGGCCAGGAACTGCTCCAGCACCAGCAGCTCCAGGATCTGTTCCTTGCTGAGCACTTCAGGCCTCAGCCACTGACAACAAAGCTCACGGAGCCGGCCCAGCGCCTCCCGGGGCCCCGCGGAGTCAGAGTAGCCAAACTGCCTGAACCGCTGGCGGAAGGCCTCCTGGCTACAGGCATTTCTCTGACAGTCAAAGTCCTGCCCCCAAACACAGTGTTCCTCTTCGACCTTCACCATGGTGAGTCTTTCCTGCCCTTTTGGAGCACAGTAGGCCAAGGCTGCAGACTTCCCTGCCATTCTGGGCAGAGACAAGCTGAAGAGGCTGCCTAGCCGAAGCGGTGGGCAGACGGAGGCCTGTGTCTACGAGATTTCTTCTGAGTTCTGATGCTCCAGGGAGCTCCTGAGGTGGATGATGCTAATGTCACACAGAGGGAAAAATGTGTTTAGAATATAAATTCAGCTATTTGAAGACCAGGTGCCACAGAGCATAGCACTGTAAAGAAAACTGACGAGAAGGGAGCTTTCGTATAAATGATACATTCATAGATGACTCAGGATTTTTCTCAGGATGTGAAACAGAAAATGTTAAGTATCACTGAAATAAATTCAACTTTTGGTGACCATGTTAGAGACAACATTGGAGACAGTAAGTCGTGCTCATAGATCATGGAAAGCAGGAAAAACACTCTAGTGTATTATTACTCCTCAGAATAACAAGCACCATTTTACTGAGCACCTACTAGGTGCCAAGCACCTGCTAGATACTCAACATAATTTAACTTCCCCAAGAATTCTGTAAGGACAATCATAATTGTGCCCATTTTCCAAATGAGGCTGCTGAGAATCATAAAGGGACCCAAGACACACAGCCAGTAAGCAGCACAACTGTGCTCAGCAACCAGAGTATTTATTAGCTCTTTCTATTAAGCCATGGGGTCTCCCCAAAGAGGGGCTTCCTGAGTGACTCAGTGGTAAAGAATCCGCCCGCCAATGCAGAAGACTTGGGTTCAATCCTTGGGTCAGGAAAATCCTCTGGAGAAGAAAATGGCAACCCATTCCATTTATTCTTGCCTGGGAAATCCCACAGACAGAGGAGCTTGGCGGGCTACAATCCATGGGGTCACAAAGAGTTGGATATGACTTAGCGACTAAACAACAACTCCCCAAAGAAGGCAATCTGCACTTAATAAACCTACCTTGGGCCAGGCATTTTACAAATACAATTTTATCATAAAGTATAAATAACAGCAACAGATATGCATTATCATCCCCACTTTACAGATGAGGAAACTGAGGTTCTCAAAAGCTAAGTAATTTGCCCAAGGTCCCAAACTGGTATACAGCAAAGTCAAGACATGAACCTAGGAGTAGCCAACTCTGATGCACTGGCTTTTTAAAATTACAGAATGGGTTAATGCCCAGGACAATCTAGGCTGACACTAAATTAAGAATGAGGGTGAAACTGTTAAAGAAAGGTCATGGAGAATGGCCATGGTGATGTACATAAAAGGAAGGTTTATTCTTGACTTTAAATCACAAGGTTCTGAGACAACACAAAGAAAAGAAGACTGGATTCCTTCATCCATTATCTCAACAATACTTGAGCTCTATGCTAGGCAGTGTACTGATCAGTATTCTCAGAGTACGAAGGTCTGTTTCAAAGGACTCCTAGTTTAGTACACTGAAACCATAATCACAGAAAACTAGTCAATCTAATCACACAGACCACAGCCTTGTCTAACTCAATGAAACTAAGCCATGCTATGTGGGGCCACCCAAGACAGGCGGGTCATGGTGGACAGGTCTGACAGAATGTGGGCCACTGGAGAAGGGAATGGCAAACCACTTCAGTATTCTTGCCTCGAGAACCCCATGCACAGTATAAAAAGGCAAAATGATAGGATACTGAAAGAGGAACTCCCCAGGTCGGTAGGTGCCCAATATGCTACTGGAGATCAGTGGAGAAATAATTCCAGAAAGAATGAAGGGATGGAGCCAAAGCAAAAACAATACCCAGTTGTGGATGTGACTGGTGATAGAAGCAAGGTCCAATGCTATAAAGAGCAATATTGCATAGGAACCTGGAATGTTAGGTCCATGAATCAAGGCAAATTGGAAGTGGTCAAACAGGAGATGGCAAGAGTGAATGTCGACATTCTAGGAATCAGCAAACTAAAATGGCCTGGAATGGGTGAATTTAATTCAGATGACCATTATATCTACTACTCTGGGCAGGAATCCCTTAGAAGAAATGGAGTACCCATCATGGTCAACAAAAGAGTCCAAAATGCAGTACTTGGATGCAATCTCAAAAATGACAGAATGATCTCTGTTTGTTCCCAAGGCAAACCATTCAATATCACAGTAATCCAAGTCTATGTCCCAACCAGTAACACTGAAGAAGCTGAAGTTGAATGGTTCTATGAAAACCTACAAGACCTTTTACAACTAACACCCAAAAAAGATGTCCTTTTCATTACAGGGGACTGGAATGCAAAAGTACGAAGTCAAAGAAACACCTGGGGTAACAGGCAAATTTGGCCTTAGAATGAAGCAGGGCAAAGGCTAATAGAGTTTTGCCAAGAGAACGCATTGGTCATAGCAAACACCCTCTTCCAACAACACAAGAGAAGACTCTACACATGGACATCACCAGATGGTCAACACCGAAATCAGACTGATTATACTCTTTGCAGCCAAAAATGGAGAAGCTCTATACAGTCAGCAAAAACAAGACCAGGAGCTGACTGTGGCTCAGATCATGAACTCCTTATTGCCAAATTCAAACTCAAATTGAAGAAAGTAGGGAAAACCACCAGGCCATTCAGGTATGACCTAAATCAAATCCCTTATGACTATACAGTGAAAGTGAGAAATAGATTTAAGGGCCTAGATCTGATAGATAGAGTGCCTGATGAACTATGGATGGAGGTTTGTGACACTGTACAGGAGACAGGGATCCAGACCATCCCCATGGAAAAGAAATGCAAAAAAGCCAAATGGCTGTCTGGGGAGGCCTTACAAATAGCTGTGAAAAGAAGAGAAGTAAAAAGCAAAGGAGAAAAGGAAAGATATAAGCATCTGAATGCAGAGTTCCAAAGAATAGCAAGGAGAGATCAGAAAGCCTTCCTCAGCGATCAATGCAAAGAAATAGAGGAAAACAACAGAATGGGAAAGACTAGAGAGCTCTTCAAGAAAATTAGAGAACCAAGGGAACATTTCATGCAAAGATGGGCTCAATAAAGGACAGAAATGGTATGGACCTAAAAGAAGCAGAAGATATTAAGAAGAGGTGGCAAGAATACACAGAAGAACTGTACAAAAAAGATCTTCATGACCCAGATAATCATGATGGTGTGATCACTCACCTAGAGCCAGACATCCTGGAATGTGAAGTCAAGTGGGCCTTAGGAAGCATCACTACAAACAAAGCTAGTGGAGGTGATGGAATTCGAGTTGAGCTATTTCAAATCCTGAAAGATGATGCTGTGAAAGTGCTATACTCAATATGCCAGCACATTTGGAAAACTCAGCAGTGGCCACAGGACTGGAAAAGGTCAGTTTTCATTCCAATTCCAAAGAAAGGCAATGCCAAAGAATGCTCAAACTACTGCACAATTGCACTCATCTCACACACTAGTAAATTAATGCTCAAAATTCTCCCAGCCAGGCTTCAGCAATATGTGAACCGTGAACTTCCTGATGTTCAAGCTGGTTTTAGAAAAGGCAGAGGAACCAGAGATCAAATTGCCAACATCCGCTGGATCATGGAAAAAGCAAGAGAGTTCCAGAAAAACATCTATTTCTGCTTTATTGACTATGCCAAAGCCTTTGACTTTGTGGATCACAATATACAGCTCCAACCATGAACAAAGATTGGATTAAAGATTTCCATAAAGGCCTTACAAATAGCATGGCTCCGCCCATCAGAGCAAAACCCAGATTTCCCCACAGCCAGTCCCTCCCATCAAGAAGCTTCCACAATCCTCTTATCCATATCCATCAGAGGGCAGACAAAATGAAAACTACATCACAGAAAACTAACCAAACTGATCACACATGGATCACAGCCTTGTCTAACTCAATGAAACTATGAGCCATGCCATGCAGGGCTACCCAAGATGGATGGGTCATGGTGAGGAGTTCTGACAAAACACAGTCCACTGAAGAAGGGAATGGCAAACCACTTCAGTATTCTTGCCTTGAGAACCCCATTCTGCCTTGAGCAGAATGAAAAGGCAAAAAGATCTGACACTGACAGATGGCCTCCTCAGGTCAGTAGGTGTCCAATAGGATACTGGAGAAAAGTGGAGAGATAGCTCCAGAAAGGATGAAGAGGCTGAGCCAAAGCAAAAACACCATCCAGTTGTGGATGTGACTGGTGATGGAAGTAAAGTCCAATGCTGTAAGAGCAATATTGCATAGGAACCTGGAATGTTAGGTCCATGAATCAAGGTAAACTGGAAGCTGTCAAAGTGGAGATAGCAAGAGTGAACATCGCCATTTTAGGAATCAGTGAACTAAAAGGGACCAGAATGGGAGAATTTAATTCAGATGACCATTATATCTACTACTGTGGGCAAGAATCCCTTAGAAGAAATGGAGTAGCCCTCCTAGTCAACAGGAATCCAAAATGCAGTACTTGAGTGCAGTCTCAAAAATGACAGAATGATCTCTGCTCATTTCTAAGGCAAACCATTCAATATCACAGTTATCCAAATCTATGACCCAGCCACTAATGCCAAAGAAGCTGAAGTTGAACGGTTCTATGAAGACCTACAAAACCTTCTAGAACTAACCAAAAAAGAAAAAAAAAAAAAGTCCTTTTCTTCATAGAGGACTGGAACACAAAATCAAGAGATACCTGGAGTAACAGGCAAGTTTGGCCTTGGAGTACAAAATGAAGCAGGGCAAAGGCTAACAGAGTTTTGCCAAGAGAACACACTAGTCTTAGCAAACACCCTCTTCCAACAACACAAGAAATGATTCTACACATGGACATCACCAGATGGTCAATACTGAAATCAGATTGATTATATTCTTCACAGCCAAAGATGGCTCTACACAGTCAGCAGAAACAAGACCGGGAGCTGACTGTGGCTCACACAATGAACTCCTTATTGCCAAATTCAGACTTAAATTGAAGGAAGTAAGGAAAACCACTAGACCATTCAGGTATGACCTAAATCAAATCCTTTACAATTATACAGTGGAAGTGACAAATAGATTCAAGATCCTGCTTCTTTGACTATGCCAAAGCTTTTGACTATGTGGATCACAACAAACAGCAGAAAATTCTTTAAGAGATGGGAATACCAGACCATTTGACCTGCCTCCAGAGAAATCTGTCTGCAGGTCAAGAAGCAACAGTTAGAATTGGACATGAAACAACGGACTGGTTCTGAATTAGAAAAGGAGTACATCAAGGCCATATACTATCACTCTGCTTATTTAACTTATATGCAGAGTACATCACGAGAAATGCTGGGCTGGAAGAAGCACAAGCTGGAATCAAGATTGCCGGGAGAAATATCAATAACCTCAGATAGGCAGATGACAACACCCTTATGGCATAAAGTGAAGAGGAACTAAAAAGCCTCTTGATGAAAGTGAAAGAGGAGAGTGAAAAAGTTGGCTTAAAGCTCAACATTCAGAAAACAAAGATCATGGCATCTGGTCCCATCACTTCATGGGAAATAGATGGGGAAACAGTGGATACAGTGTCAGACTTTATTTTTGGGGGCTCCAAAATCACTGCAGATGGTGACTGCAGCCATGAAATTAAAAGATGCTTACTCCTTGGGAGGAAAGTTATGACCAACGTAGACAGCATATTGAAAAGCAGAGACATTACTTTGCCAACAAAGGTCCATAGTCAAGGCTATGGTTTTTCCAGTGGTCATTTATGGATGTGAGAGTTGGACTGTGAAGAAAGTTGAGCACCGAAGAATTGATGCTTTTGAACTGTGGTGTTGGAGAAGACTCTTGAGAGGCTCTTGGACTGCAAAGAGACCCAACCAGTCCATCCTAAAGGAGATCAGTCCTGGGTGTTCATTGGAAGGACTGATGCTAAAGCTGAAACTCCAATACTTTGGCCACTTGATTCAAAGAACTGATTCATTTGAAAAGACCCTGATGCTGGGAAAGACTGAAGGCAGGAGAAGAGAATAACAGAGGATGAGATGGTTGCATGGCATCACCGACTCAATGGACATGAGTTTGAGCAAACTCTGGGAGTTGGTGATGGACAGGAAGCTTGGTGTGTTGCTGCCCGTGGGGTTGCAAAGAGTCGTACATGACTGAGGGACTGAACTGAACTGATACTTCAGTGGATTATTTGAGTAATACCCATGCATGTGTGCTCAGTTGCTTCAGCCATGTCCAGCTCTTGGCGAGCCCACGGACTGTATCCTGCCAGGCTCCTTTGCTATGCCCTCCTTTAGGGGATCTTCCAGATCCAGGGACTGAAGTGGCATCTCCTGCATTTCCTTCACTGGAGGTAGATTCTTTACTGCTGAGCCACCGGGGAAGCTCAAGCAATACCTATCATCCTCCACAATGAGATTATAAGCCACATCAAGATTTTTGCTCCCCACTGTGTCTCCATCACCCAATCCAATGTGTGGTACATAGCAGGTGTTACATATATAAAAGAAAGAGTGTCACTACAGTTAAGAAAGGAGAGTTTAAAACAGGCAGTGGTCAACATTGTTAAATGCCTAATTAGATCTGAAAAAGTCCCCATTTCTCATACTGCAAGATGACTTAGCTCACAGGAAAAGCACCAGCTTTGGAATCAGGTGACCCCACAATGTGGAATCATAATGCAGCCTCTTACAAGCTATGATATTAGTCACCAACTAAACCTTTCTCAGATTCCATTTCTTCTCCATTAAAAATGGAGTCAACAATGCTTTCACCAGAGTTATTACAGGAATTGGAATAACATAAACATTTAGTTTTGGTTGGTATATTAAGCATTTTTTAAATTCTGATGCTTTGACATCTAGGGCCTTGTCAACACTGGAGGGACTGCCCTTTCCAGGGCTAGCAGATTTCAAGAGATAGCAAACTTGCCTGCAGGTATGCCTTTTACATACCAAGCAACCAATCCAGAGCCCCCCACACCCACCACCTCCTCCCGGGGGCTTTCTCATCCAGGACCACCATTCCCCTGCCCTAATCACCCCAGGACCAGGTATCAGACAATCAGGGACAACCCCTATGCCTCAGAGCCCTGTCCCTACTTTGAAATTATTCAAAGTAGCCAATCCTAAACCTGATGACCTTGCCCTGTTTCTTGCCACACAAGACACAATAAAGGCTCCTGCCCACTTTCCTCTCATATCACCGCCTAACTGACCCTGGTGCTTCCCCAAGTGGCTCTGTGGGCCAAGCATGCCCCTGCTCTCTTGGGACCTGTAACAAACCACCTTTTCTCACCAATCATCTCCTGATCTGTTGACCTCCCTATAACTAAACACTAATAAAAGTTGCATTTTAAAACACTTGGCCCAGAAGAGATTCTCAACACATCGTGCATACAGCACTCAACACAGTACAAAAGGGAAACGCAAATTTCACATCAGAAGCCATGGGTTACAGAATAGGCTTCATTGGGGAAACTTACTGAGTGGTGAGTAAAAAGAGCACATGTCCCCTGATTCTCCCATTATCCCATAGAAAGGAATTCTGGTGTGTTTTTTTTTTTCCCCCTCTCCTTTCGTTTTGGGCTTTTGTTTTTTGTGTTTTTTCGGCTGTGTGCAGCATGCAGGGTGTTAGTTCCCTGATCAAGGATCCAATCCATGTCCCCTGCACTGAACCACCAGTGAATTTACGGAAGGTAATTCAAGGGAGTGCTCGTTCTACATTCTTAAATGTAAATATGAGAAAACAGCCTTGTCAGCAAGGGGCATAAGTTGATTGCTTTGGACCAGAAGTGTGAATTTAAGTGTCAGCTGTTTTCAGAGTTGTCTAAGGGACCCAGCTGCAGGCCGGAAGCACCTCTGGGAGATGAAATCCTGGTGTCAGGTAGCTCTTAGTCCACGAAACCCAAGGAAGTCCAGGGCACTTTTGGACATTCCTGCTTGCTGCAGTATAAAGCATCTACCTTATCTGCTTAAACTGTAACAGAAAACACTAATTGAGCTTTCACTGTAGTGTCAAGCATCAGCTACCTGTTCTAAGTGTCTTCATTCATCTTTATAGCACTCTATATTCTAGTTTTACAAAAGAAAAACAGAGAAGTTATGTACTTTGTCTCAGGTCACAAGGCTAGTAAGTAGTCTGGATTTTGAAACCAAATGGTCTGACTCCAGAGTCCATACTCTTAGACCAGTACCCTGCTGAACTACCCTTTCACTTCTGCCTTCTCCACTAAACCTACTGCACTTTTGAGGACAGCCTGTGTTTTCATACATTTCTCTAACAACATTTATTGAGTTCCTACTTTGTGCAGGCACTGAAAGAGTTATAAACAAGACAATGTCCTTGCATTGTGGTTGTTGAGTTGCTAAGCCGTGTCAGACTTTTACAACTCCTGTGAGCACCCCCCGCCCCCACCCATCCCATGGACTGTAGCCCGCCAGGCTCCTCTATCCATGGGATTTCCTTCTCCAGGGGATCTTCCCAACCCAGGGATGGAACCAGCGTCTCTTGCACCTCATGCACTGGCAGATGGAGTCCTTACCACTGCTCCGCATGGGAAGCCCTTACCACTGAGCCACCCGGGATTGAAATACAGTAGGGAGAGGCAGATGTTTAAAAAAAAAAAAAAAAGAGCACGGAATTACCTGATTTAATCGTGAAAGAACTACAGGGGGAGAGTCGAAGTGCTCTGAGTGGCTGGTTTAAAAAAAAAAATCTAACCTATAAATCTAACCTAGACTGGGGAAGTCAAGAAGGATGGCTGAGATAGGACACAAAAACGAACTCTGGGCGAGTGAAATGGGAGGAAGGATTCCATCTGTGCCCCTGTGACTCCTCCGTCAGCGGCCAGGCACACAGGAAGCGTTCGGTTAGTGCTCGCGGAGTCCAGGGACGCAAAGGCGGGTGGATGAACCGCAAGCAGACAAACGCATGAAAGAATGGACCGACGGACGGAAGGGCAGGCGGCCAGACGGTACCGTTGAGGGGCTGCCACTTGGTAGAACCGCATGCTCTGCCTGGGGCCTAGGCAGGCCGAGGCCGCATAGGGCGGTTTAGGAAGCACCCGGGGCCGCGAGGCCGCACCGCCTCACTCACCCTTCGCTCCGCGGGCAGCAGGGACTGACCCCAGGTGAGGGGCAGAATGACCTCGGGCGGCGCGCGCCGGAAGTGGGGGGCGGCGCGCCCCTCTAGGCCGCCCGGAGGACTGCAGCTCTGTGGCGGGCGCGCAGCGGGGTTCAGAGAACCACTAAGGGGCCGGGGAGAAGGAGGGGTCTCTGGGTGGGACCTGGTGGGGACAGCCCCAGGTCGAAAACGGCTGACGGGAGACTGTAAGAGGAAAACAGAGATAGAAATCGCGATAGAGCTTAGTGTAGCAACAAGGAGATAAAAATAGAACCGACCATCTGTAAATCTGGGGCAGAGGACCAGATCACATTCGCACACCGCGAACACGCTGTCTGCAAGGACAGTTCTCGAAGCTACAAGGCGGAGAGTAGGGGAAGGGGTCTTACCCCAGCGTGGTGAGGGTGTAAAGTGCAGAACCACCCCACTGTCGACTGCAAGGGCTTGGGGATCCGGGACTCGGCAGTAGAAGGTCACTAATTTTCTCAAAGACTGCGGTACTCAAGCTGAGCCATGCCGCAGACGGAGTAAAATGGAGATTTAGGAGTTCAGTGTTTCCTACCAGGTAGGGAGCTTCAGGAGCGAGAGCACAGCGGTGGGAAGCTCAGGGCCCGCTGGCGAATTAGCCCAGCATCTTCGTTGGCTGGATCCTAGGCTAAGGGATGGGTTGGGATCGGGTTTGGAGAGTTTCAAATGCCCTGCTAAGGAATCAGGAATGCATTTAGTTAGCGGTGCAAGCCATTTACGTGTGACATGGCAAGCCATTTACGTGTGACATGGCCAGAATTGTAATTCTGGGGCAGGATCTGCCAGTGCTTTGTAGATAGGATTAAAGGACAAAAGAGATGAAAGAGGACAGGCGGTTAAAAATGTAAACTTAGCAAGATTTGCGAGTATCTGAAAATATGACTAAAGATAGGGAAGAGACATTACCAAGGGAGATCTTGGGGAAAAAGAAACAAGGAATTATAAAATACTAGTATCTGAGGGAATGAAGGGGTAGAGCTGGTAGAGAAGAGGAGCATCTCAGGGAAGCTGGGCCCAGCTAGTTCAAACATCATGAAAACCAGGAGAGCTCTCAGGAGAGGGAACAAGTAACCAGGAGATGCTACAGAGAGCTGGAGAAGATGCTAAGATGATGCTAGAATTAAGGCAAAGGGCAGAAGAAGGGCCAAAGAGATGTTACCTATGGAATGTCCTTGCCTGGGGTTTAAGAAGTGTATGGTAAGGCCCTGTGAATAGATAATAATTCCTTTTGAGAAATGTGATAATGCAGGAAGGAAATAGAGAGGAAACTCGTTGGTCGAGGCAACAGGACTTTAAGGAGTTTGTTTTCTAAGGAGATTAGAGACCTAATTATATTTGTAGAATAAAGAGTGAGTGGGGAGAAAAATTGAGGATAGAAGAATAGAGGAATAGTTGATGTGGAGAGAATAACACTGGAGAGGTCTCAGGAAGTAAGATGAAACACTATAATAAAAGGTGGTACATTTAGTCTATGTTGTCATGCTCTGATTGTAGACCAAGTAGTAGCAGTAGGTGATGCTCATTTTAGAAGCAAATAAGTGCACTGTTTACTGAATTGTCACAAACTGAACACACTTGTGTTACTAGCACTCAGATGAAGAAACAATATTATCCATCCTCAGAAGTGCCTACTGCAGTCTCATCAAGCCACTACCCTCCTCTGGCCCTAAAAGATAGAAACTACCCTAGAGGAGGGCATGGCAACACACTCCAGTATTCTTGCCTGGAGAATCCCCATGGACAGAGGAACCTGGCAGGCTACAGTCCATGGGGTTGCAAAGAGTTGGACACGACTGAGCAACAGCATAGCATACATACACTAAACCCTGAACATGATAGGTTAGTCTTGCCTATTTTTGTACTTTATGTAAATGGAACTCGATATGCACTCTCTTAATTCAGCCTTCATTCAACACTGTGTGTGAAATTCATATTGCTTTCTGTAGATGTACACTGTACATTCTCATTTCTAGTAAGAATATATTGTGTGATTATGCCAATACTCAGACATTCTATTATTGGTGAACAATTATTGAGAGTGAAGTATTTAACTCTCTAAATACATTATTTTTGGATGTTAAGCTAACCTTGTATTGCTAAGATAAATTCCACTTGATCATGATGTATAATTTTTAATATATTGATGGATTTAATTTACTCATATTTGATTGAGAATATTTGTGTCTGCATTATTAGAGATATTCGTCTGTAGTTTTCTTTTCCTGTGATATCTTTGTCTCACTTTGGTATCAGAGTAATTAATGGCCCCTTTTATTTTCTGGGAGAGATTGTGAAGGATTAATGTTTACTTCCCTGATAGCTCAGTTGGTAAAGAATCCACCTGCAATGCAGGAGACCCCAGTTCAATTCCTGGGTCAGGAAGATCTGCTGGACAAGGGATAGGCTACCCACTCCAGTATTTTGGGGTTTCCTTTATGGCTCAGCTGGTAAAGAATCCACCTGCAATGCAGGAGACCCTGGTTCGATCCCTGGGTTGGGAATATCCCCTGGAGAAGGGAAAGACTACCTACTCCAGTATTCTGGCCTAGAGAATTTGGTGGACTGTATAGTCCATGGGGTCCCAAAGACTTGGATGCGACTTCCAATATTCTTAAACTGTTTGATAGATTTCACTTGTGAAACCATCTAGGCCTGTGCTTTTCCTTGTTAGAAAAATTATTATGAACTCAATTTCTTTACTTTTCATACATTTATTGTTTTTATTTCTTTTTCAGTTTTAGTAATTTATATAATTCTAAGTAGTTTGCTCATTTCACTTATGTTGTATAATGTGTTTGCATAAAGTTGTTTATAATAATCCCTGGTTTGGTTTTGTTGCTAAGTCATGTCTGACTCTTGCAACCCCATGGACTGTAGCCCACCAGGCTCCTCTGTCCATGGGATTCTCCAGGCAAGAATACTGGAGCAGATTGCCATTTCCTTCTCCAGAGGATCTTCCCAACCCAGGAATCGAACCCAGGTCTCCTGCATTGCAGGCAGATTCTTTACCAACTGAGCTATGAGAGAAATTTTTATAGGGTTAGTAGTGATGTCCCCTCTTCTTGGCTTTTGTTAATCTCTCTTTTTTCTTTAGTTGATCTAGTAAAGGCCAGCTATATACTAACAAAAATCCAATTTTTGTTGGTATTTTCAAAGAACAAAATTTTGGTATTTTTGGGGGGCGCCGGGTAGCAACCTGCGCCGGGTCTTAGCTGTGGCACACAAGCTCTTTAAGTACTGACTCCTTTACGATTTATCTCTTTCCTCTCAGATTTTTACTGTAATCAGCAAGGGAAAATCATCCATCTATACTTTACACCTTTTGCTTGATAATATCCTCAGTTAACTACCCAAGCTCATCACTTACAAGTTTTATTTTCTGTCCAACAGTAGAATATGATTCAGTCAAGTTCCTGCTACTTTATAAAAAGTATCACCTTTTTCTCCAGCTTCCAATAATGTTTTCTTCATGTCAATCTATGCCAAAACCAATACAGAATTGTAAAGTAAAAATTAAAAATAAATAAATAAATTTAAAAAAAAAAAAAAAGGGCATTTGCTATGAAAAAAAAAAAAAATGTTTTCTTCATTTCTGAGATGTCACCAGAAGTTTTTGTTTGTTTGTTTTGGGTTTGTTTGTTTGGTTTTTTTTTTGGCCACACCACATGGCTTGTGAGATCTTCGTTCCCAGACCAGGGATTGAACCCCAGGCCTCAGCTGTGAAAGTGCCAAGTCCTAATGGATGGACCACCAGAGAATTTGCCCCCACCAGAAGTATTTTTAATGCTTGTTATTTCTAGCAAAATTCTGTTCATGACAATATATGTATTCTCTAAGATGACAGAGGATTCTGCTTCTGAGCTTTTCGTTTCCTCTGAGCGCTTGCCAGAGTCACTGTTAATGTCCATATTTCTACTAACAATCTCTATAGGGAGAGAACGCCAAGGACTGGGACTTCCCTGGCCGTCTACTGGTTGACTCTGCACTTACTGCAGGGCGCATGGCTTCCATTCCTGGTCAGGGGACTAAAGTCCTGAATGCTGCATGGCACGGCCAAGGAATGCCAGCAACCACCTGAAGTTAGGAGATGGGGGTGGAACCGGTCCTTCCCTAGAGCCTTCAGAGGATCATGGCCCTTGCTAACACCTTTGATTTTGAGTTTTAAGCTCCAGACTGTGACAGAGTAAATTTTTGTGGGGTTAAGCCACTCAGTTTGTGGTACTAGAAATGTGGTGCTGAACAAACACCTAAAAATGGAGATGTGGCTTTCAAACTGGGAAATGACCAGAAGCTGGAGTCCTGAGATTGATGATACCAAGTCTAGAATGCCTTGAAGAGATTGTGTCCACACAAAGACTTGTACACAAATGTTCATGGCACCTTTATTCCTAATGGTGAAAAAAACTATAGATAACCCCAAATGCCTATCAACTGGTGAATGGATAAACAAACTGTGGTGTGTACATCCAATGAAATATCATTCAGCAACAAAAAGGAGGAGTGGGCTGCTGATACAGCAATATAGCTAAATCTCAAAATAATAATGCTTAGTGAAAGAGGTTTGAGTGCAAAAAAGAGTGCATTCTGTTTGAGTCCACGTAAATAACTCTAGAAAATGCTAACTATAACAACAGAAAGCAGAATAGTGGTTGGGGGCTATGGCAACAAAGGGAGAGATTACCAAGGGAAGGAGGAAACTTTTGGGAATATGTTCATAATTTTCATTATGGTGATGGTTGTATACATAGGACAAAACTCACCAAATTGTATACTTTAAATATTTGCTGTTTATTGTATGCCTGTTATACCTCACTGTGTTTGTTTTTTTTTTTTTTAAAGCATCTGCACTCCCTACTTGGAAGTGCTGGACCCAAACAAGGAGTCCTTACATTTGTTCTTACATAATGTTCCTTACATTTCATCAGGGTCTCATTTACATCCCTGCTACTGCTGCTAAGTCGCTGCAGTCCAATAGACGGCCTCCTACCAGGCTCCTCTGTCTCTGGGATTCTCCAGGCAAGAACACTGGAGTGGGCTGCCATCATTCACATCCCTAAGATTTCATAAATTGGAACAGGTGCTAGGGGTGAAAGACAAAGTCTTCTTCCTCTACCTCAAGCATCACTTCAGCCAACCACCATTTTCCCAAACCTACACCTTTTCTTCCAACATCTTAACTCACATCTCACCTGTCTCAATACTTCTATTATTTCCTATTTCTATATCCCCCCCTCCTCCTGCCCTCATCCTTACTTCCCAAGATACTTCCAAGGACACAGCAATATCCTTTCCTACCCTGATGCCCTCTCCCGTCCCCTTTCAGGTCCTTCTCACCCT
This sequence comes from Oryx dammah, assembly GCF_014754425.2. Taxonomy (NCBI): domain Eukaryota; kingdom Metazoa; phylum Chordata; class Mammalia; order Artiodactyla; family Bovidae; genus Oryx; species Oryx dammah. The sequence continues at coordinate 39,907,107 of NW_024070206.1, forward strand.
GATCCTTCAGCCACAACGAGGAGTGTATTGGCAAGCAAAGAGTTTAGAAAGAGACACCCATGGCCTTTCTTAACAGCAAAGTAGATGCAGCTCCAGCTTTCTAGCAAGTCAGGGATGAATTCCTGAGCACTGTCTATTTTTAAGGCAGCAGTTCTCAAAGTGTGGCCCCAGGATCACCTGAGAACCTGCGCGCCCACGGCAGACCTACTGAGTCGGAAGCTGGGGTGGGGCCCAACAACCAATTTTAAGAGGCAGGTCAGTGTTCTGGGGCGGAGGGAAACCTGAGAGACGGGAAGAAAGATTGGAAGCTCACCGTGCGTATCTGATTGACAGATTTGGGAACTCGAGACAGGGTGTGGGGTTGGAGGGGGCGGGGTGGGAGAGACATTAACAAAGTAGAAAGAGATACTTAAGGAAGAGCTCATTATGTAGTCAGAAAATCTCCCTTGCCCCAGAGAGCTCTCTCGAAAGATGATTTCCGACATTTACGCCAGGAACTGGCAGACAGGACCCTAGCTGAGGCCAGTTCCGCGGATGTTCAGGGGTTAAATCTCGGCAACTCCCCGCCCCCACCCCACCCCACCTCGCCGCTCCCGCCTCGCGCGTGCGCGCGTGCGAGGTCTCGGGCCATAGAGCTAAGCAAGCCTCCGAGATTCCTAGAGCGGACGGCGCGATGGCGGGTTTACCGGGTGGGAGGCTTGACGGCGACCTGGAGAACACATCAAGGTATGGGTGATGTCGGCTCACGGATGGCAGAGGAACTCGGGCGGTCTGGGCTGCCCAGCGGCCTCGCAGCGCCGCCAGGGAACCGTGTACGGTTCCTTGAGTCTATAGGGAGTCGAGGCTGCCTCCGTGGCCCCCAGGCGCGGCTCCTGGGGCACTGGGAGCAAGCTGGTCGGTGCTTGTGGCCTGGTGTGCTTTGGGTACCCGGCCAGTCGTTGACCGGGCTTGGGTTCTACTGAATGAGCATTAGAAACTGGAAGCAAGTGGAATCCAGAAGCTTGGATGCAGCCGCACGAATCAGCCGACGAAGGTGTGAGTGTGATGTCTCAGTTGTGTCATTTGGGTGTAGGAAGGGCAACGAATAACAGAGAGCTAACCGCTAGGGCAGAATTCTGAAATTCCCTCCCCTGCCTTATGTTTCCCGTTATATCCTTAGTTTGGTAGCATTAACCCCCGGGTTATTTTTTAAAACCTCTAGACTTGGAATGGAGACTACATGTCCAAGACGGGTGGTATACACTGTTGATACACTGTGTAAAACAGATAACTAATAAAAAATTAGGTGTGATGAGAACATAGCTCAGCAAACTCTACTTAATGCTCTGTGGTAACCTATATGGAAAGGAAGTCCAAAAGAGACTTCCCTAACTAACCCTGTCTGCTGGATGATGAGGGAGGAAGCATAGTAAATTTGAAAGCAAAGCACTTGAAAGTTAAATGAGCTTTTACTTTCTCCTTAACGTCTTTTATATCCAGAGGATGTTTTTGCTGGTCTAGTCTCAGAAATTATATCTTCAGTCTCTGCAATGATTCCCTTCCAAGTCCAGTGGTGCCCAGTTGCCTCCAGGCCCCAGACTTCTATGTGAACAAGAAAAGCTCACTGAGGAAATGGTAATTCTTCAGTTGCTCCCTGAGATGTCATGTCCAGTTGCAGTCTATGGAGACTCAGTTCAGAGTTTTAAGAACACCTGTCAGGTGAGAAGCAGTGTGTATCTTTTTTCATGGTTGGGGGAGGGGGTGGTTTGGGGTTACCTTACTATGTTAGTATCTTCCGGTGCTGTTGGTATTTCTCATTGCCAATACCCTTCCCTGTATTAGGTAGTACCATCTCTTTTTTCACAAAAGAAAAAACATTCTTTTGTGTTCCAAGCTCCTGGCTTTATTGTACATTCTTGCAACCAAATTCTCCTGGCATTCCTTCCTCTCCTCCATTTTTCCCATTAAAATCACCTCACCACCAAGCTGTCAGTATTCTGTATTTCCCCGGGGGATACTACCTGTGAACTAATCAACCGAAGCCTTTGCCCTCAAGGAGTTTATATTCTAGTTGCAGGGAAAGGAAATATATAAATATACAGTATAGTATCCGTTGTGGCTCAGCTGGTAAAGAATTCACCTGCAGTGTGGGAGACCTGGGTTTGATCCCTGGGTTGGGGAGATCCCCTAGAAAAGGGAAAGGCTACCCACTCCAGTATTCTGGCCTGTAGAGTTCCATGAACCCATGGGGTCGAAAAGAGTTGGACACAACTGAGCGACTTTCACTTTCACTTAACTTTCACAGTATAGTATCAGATACTGATAATGGTTATGGAGAATGTATCAATTCTGGCAGGAAACAGATGGTTCATTCAAACTGGATAATTCAGATTTCATGAAGAGGCTGGGCAGGATTATAGAAATCAACAAGGGATGGAGAAGAGTCTACACAAAGTCTAAGCTGAGAGAACTGTCTTCTGTCACCCAATCCACATTGCCCTTATCTTCTGCCGGCATCTCAGTGGCACAGAGTTCTTTATCTAGTCAAATAACATAAACCTTCCCTAGATGATCTAAGTCCTTGGTGACCCTGTCTCTTTCAGGTTACTTGGGGGTACCATTGACAGGGCCTATTAGACATGAGAGAACTAATGGGCACCCCCATGAAGTCCTCTGAGTTCCAGTAGCAGCAACCATTTCCCTACTGGTAATTGGTATCAGTCATTCTGGCCAGCAGAGTGACCCATCTCTGCCTGCTGGTTTGGCAGTTTGAGGAGCCCACAATACAGATGCAGGAAATAGTCTCAACTTCAAATTTAATAAAATTATGACTTTGTCCCTTGGTAGAAGTATTTTTCCTTTGAAAATCAGAATCCTAAGCCCACCAAGCCCAAGATTGAAGGGATAGGAAGCAAAACTAATGTAAGTGAATTATGAGGTATAGAGTAAGAGACATTATTACTTTCTCTTCTGCCCTTGGCTCCTATATCCATGTGTTATGGCCATGGGGAATATAGAGCGCTGTTTATCATCCGCTAGTTTATTGCATATATTGCATCCGATATGACAGAACTGCAAACTTATCAAAGATGTTGTTGCCCAGCTGGTGCCATAACTGAACCTTCATTTAATCATTCCACCATTATCATCATCCACTCAAATCTGGATGGTGGGACATATGATAAGGCCCATGAGTTACATGTGTATGAGCTCACTGCTGAACTTCCTTCTCTGTAAAATGACTCCTTTGGCGGTAATACTATATAGAAAACTGTGATAAGAAATACAGCATTCTATTAAGTCAATGTAAATTTTTATCTGGACTGTGTATATAGTCCTTTGAAAACAAATGGTTGCCCTCTCCATAATAAAAGGGTATAGTGAATATGTCCCCAAGTGGCTACCTAGTTTCTATCTAGAGAATGGTACCTTATTAGGGCCTTAGCAGTTGGCCTCTTGGACACATAGAAATTATTCTAGGCATATCAATCTTCATAAGTGGAGGTCCGTATTGTTGAGCCCTTATATAGCCTCCATCTGTGCTGCCGTGACCACTTTATGCATGAATCCATTGGGCAAACACTGCACTGGTGAAAAGGCTGATTGACATCATAATACGGATTGCCGTGTCCATCTGATTGAGAGGCTTCTCCACAGAAAATGCCCTTTGGTAGGATTCACATGGGCCACTAACTTATTAGTGGTTCATGCTTTGGTTCATCCTCATAATATTCTTCCAGAATCTTTATTTCTCATCTTGTTCTGTCTTATTCTTCCCAGGTACCTAAGTAATCAGATGGGCTTCCCTGGTGGTTCACCAGTAAAGAATCTACCTTCCAATGTAGGAGATGTGGGTTTGATCCCTGTGTCGGGAAGATCCCCTAGAGAAGGAAATGGCAACCCACTCCAGTATTCTTGCTTGGGAAATTCCATGGACAGAGGAACCTGGCAGGCTACAGTCCATGGGGTCACGAAGAGTTGGACACGACTTAGCGACTAAATAACAATGAGTAATCAGATAACCCATTAGTTACTACCCGTGAATCGTCAATACATGTATCTTAGGCTATGTTACCTAAGTAGACATGGAAAGTAGACAACCAGGTATATACCTGAAATTCTGCCCACTGGAAGGATTTGCCTTTACCAGCGTGTTTGAGGCAACCCATGAGTAGAGGTATAAGCTGGTGCCCATACACTGGGCAGACCCATCTGTGCATTTTCCTCTTCTGTTAACTGGTAATAGGGAACTCCCATGGGACCATGATTATAGGTTGAGGGGGCATGGTAGTGGAGCAATAGGAACAGGAATGGGAATCTGAGTCACTTGCACATGGAATTTACTTGTCTTTCAGATTTGCTTTTATAATGGAATACTGGTTTATATGTTCAATTCTATGAATTGATGGATCAAATAACAACTAGTACAGTGGTCACTTTATAATAGTTATTTGGTACCCTGCGGTCAAGCATTAAGTCTCTAATAGTGCTCAAGAGCAAGCCAAGATCTGCTTTTCACTTAGAAAATTGTTGGTAGAAGGGAGTATGGCCTTATTCCACTATGGTTCTTTTTTTTAATATTTATTTTTATTTATTTGGCTGTGCCAGGTCTTAGTTGTAACATGTGGGATCTTTAGTTGTGGCATGCCAGCTCTTAGTTGCAGCATGTGGGATCTAGTTCCCTGACCAGGGATTGAACCCAGACTCCCTGTATTGGGAGCAGGGAGTCTTAGTCACTAGACCACCAGGGAAGTCCCTTCACTGTGGTTCTCTTACAAAGGCTTTCAAGAGTCTCCATACAACAACCATGACTGCTCCTGACACTTCCAGTACCATTGGTTATCCTGGTTAATGAGGTCATGTGACAGGACAGCTTGCATTGCAACATGGTCTTTACTGTAGAACCTTTTTTTATTCTACTGTTAGTCACTCAGTCATGTCTGACTCTGTGACCCCATGCACTGTAACCTGCGGGGCTTCTCTCTCCATGGAATTCTCCAGGCAAGAGTACTGAGTCTCTCTCAAAAGTAGAAACCTTAACAAATTACTTAGATTGGTTATTTCAGCTCATTTATTATGGTATCTGTTCCCTAGAAAATGCAGGCCCACCAAGCATTATGCCTCTCTGAGGTGGTAAGAATTGGTTAGAGGTATAACCAAAGTGTGAGAGTAAGCCATGTGACAGAGAAGGGTCTTCCAGGAAGAGGGAATAGCAAAAGTCAGAGCCCCATAAATATAGCAGGAACTGAGCAAGCCTGGGGTAGACAGGTGATAGGGGTGGTGTAGAATGAAATTAGGGCAGAGAGAAAACAAGGGACCAGATCCTAAGTTATTTCCAGTGAAATGGGAAACCAGTGGAACTCTTTGCACAAGATAACATGTAAAGATCACTAACCATTATATGGAGAATAGGAGAAAAGTAAGTTAGCATAAAGAAAGTAAATGATTTAAGAGAATAATCAACTATGTCAAATAAATCAATAAGACTGAAAATTGACCGTTGGATTTGTTAAGATAGAGCATATTAGGGGCTTTAATAAGTATGGTTTTGGTGGAGTTACAGAGATAAAAGCCTGATTGCAGTGAGTTTAAAAAGGACTAGACTTGATGTTGCTTAGAATATAGCACTATGTGAACTATACATACCTGAGCGAAGTGTGAAGTGGCTTAACCACTTTGGAAAAATCTAGTTGAAGACCCAACAATTCTGACCCTAAATTTATATAACCAAGAGAATATTTGTATGTGTATACCAAGATAGACGCACTAGCATATTCATATCAGCATTGTTTGAAATAGCAAAATGTTCTTATCCATTGAAGAAGAATGGATAGATCACTTGTGGTATATGTCACGTTATAGTGGTGAACATGAATGCACTGTGGGTGAATCTTCCAAACATAACGTTGAGCATAAAAACACTCATAGAATATATGTGGTATGATTCCATAAATGTATAAAGTTCAAAAACATGCTGTCTTTGCTGCTAGGGATGCCGTACCAAAACCATAGAGTGGGTGGCATAAACAACACAAATGTATTTTCTTAGTTGTATGTATTAATTTTGGTCATCTATGCTTTACTTTGCTTCTAGAAGTCTTACAGCTTTAGGTTTTATATTTAGGTTTATATTACATTTCTAGTTAATTTTTAAAATAATTTTATTTATTTATTTTTGGCTGTGCTGGGTTTTCGTTGCTGCACAGCCTTTTCTCTAGTTAGGGTGAGTGGGAGCTACTCTCTAGTTACGTTGCATGGGCTTCTCATTCCCATGGCTTCTCTTGTTGTGGAGCATGGGCTGTAGGCATACAGGTTTCAGTAGTTGCGGTGCACAGGCTTAGTTGCTCTGTGGCATGTGGGATCTTCCTGGATCAGGGATTGAACCTGTGTCTCCTGCATTGGTAGGCAGATTCTTTACCACTGAGCCACCAGGGAAGCCCCTCTAGTTAATTTTTGTGTATAATATAAGGAGGGGCTTCCCTGGTGGCTCAATAGGTAAAGAATAGAGTCAGAGTTAATTTTTATTATTATGATATCCACTTGTAACACTTGTTTTTGAAAAGAAACTACTTTTTCACCATTGAATTATCTTGGCAACTTTGTTAAATGTCATTTGTACATACATATTTAGATCTGTTTATAGACTCTGTTCTATTCAGTTAATGGATATGTCTGTCCTTGCCAGTATCTCACTGCCTTGATTACTATAGCTTTGTAATAAAGCTTGAAATCAAGTAGTATAAGCTGTCCAGTTTTGTTCTTTTTCAAAATTGTTTAGACCTTTCTCTGACTTTCTACACAGAGTTTAGAATCAGTTTGTCAGTTTCTACAAAAAGGCCTGCTAAGAATTTGATTGAGGTTGCATTGAATCCACAGATCACTTTGGGAAGAATTTGTCTTCTTAATATAAAATCTTCCTGTCTGTAGATGATGGTATATATTTCTAAGTCTTTAATTTCTCTTAGGAGTGTTTTGTAGTTTTCATTATGCAGATATTGCACATAGCTTGTTGAATTTGCTTCTAAGTATTTCATTTTTTAGTGCAACTGAGAAAATCTTTTTAATTATAGGTTCTAGTTGTTCATTGCTAGTATACAGAAATGCAGTCAGGTTTTGTGTATTGCAATAAAACCCGTTACTAGTTCTAGTAACTTTTTAAAGACACTTTAGGATTTTCTGTATACGTGATTGCATAATCTGTAATACAGTTTGACTTCTTTTTTGTATATCTCGTTTATTTTTCATGTTGTACTGCATTGTCTATGAATAGTGAATAGAAGTTATACAGTATTGAATAAAGTGGTAACATGTTCTTGTTTTCTTCCCTTCTTCCCAGGAGAAAACCATGTAATGTTTAACCGTTAAGTATGACGTTAGCTATTAGTTTTTCTTTGCCTTTTATTAAAGTAGTTAATTTACATGTAATATAGCTGATGTTAGGATTTAAATGTACCATCTTATTTTTTTGTTTTTATTTTATCCCATCTTTTGTTTCTTTTTTTGTTTTTCTTTTTTCTCTTCATGTGCCTGATTTATTTACGTTATCAAGTTTTTTTTGTTTTTCCGTTTTTTCTCTATCAGCTTATTGTTTATACATCCTTGTATTGTTACTTACCTGTCACCTTATAGCTTTCACCTCATAGGCTTTCTCAAATGTGATTCTGTGAGAAGATTAAGCCAAAATGCTCTAAAGCATTCACTGTAACATATTAATGTTTCTCCTATACATCTATTGATGTACTAGCTCTCTACCATCTTTGGGAGAATTAAGAAAATAGTCACTCATAATATTTTCTTGTGGAACCCTGTTTGAAAAAGGCTGCCTTAGAAATCACAACATACGTATTTAATTTATTACAGTTTATCTTGGTTTACTATTTCTAGGATAATCCAAAGACCTTGTAATATTTTGGTTCCATTTACCTTCCTCCTCTTATGCTATTTTTTTTCCATATATTTTAATTCTACATATATATTGTAAACTCCATGAGCCACTCATGCCCATTTAGATTTACCCCAATACCTCACTTTTTCCAGTACCCTTTGCTTGAAGGAAATGGCATCCCACTCCAGTATTCTTGCCTGGAGAATCCCATGGACGGAGGAGCCTGGTAGGTTACAGTCCATGGGGTCTCAAAGAGTTGGACACGACTGAATGACTTCACTTTCACTTGCCTGTGGCAAAGAGGATAAACCTCCACTTGGAGGCTTGGGATTTTGGATTTTAGCCCTTGAAATTAACCTCTGTCATGTTTTTAGCGCTACAGACCATTTGCAGTCTGACAGTGATGTACCTTTTATAGTAAACACCTCTTAAGAATGAGCTGATAGTCTCAAGAATTTCGGTGGAGCTCTCATGTTGTCTACCATTACAGACATCTGGTATTGTGGTATTGTTGAGCATAGGAATAACTTCTTTAAAAAAGCAACTCAAAAGAGATTTCTGATCCTACTCCCTAATCTTTTTCTGGTTTACACACCTTAGTAAGGAAGTTTGGTCACTGAATATAGCTATTCTCAAAAGGATCATGTTTTCTTGGTCACTTTCTTCTAATAATCAAGACAAAAAAGGTAGAGGACTATATAGACCTATTTTTGAAAATTCAGGCTTCTTTCCTAACCATTCCTGGGCTTGATGCTTCTTTCTTTCCCCTGGACAGCACATGACCAGCCTGGTTGGTATACACTCACAGTGACGGCTGCCACTGCCTCCTCCTCTTTTTCTCTTTTACCTCCTTCCAACTCCCTCACTGAAGTTTTCATTCATACTGCCTACTTTACATATATCAGTAAGTTGCTTATGTATTAGCTCTAAATAGTCAAACTTTTCTAATTACTGTAATTAGATTTCAGTATTCACAGATCTCTTCTTGTGACAAACATATACAGAACATATCTGAGAAGCCACTTTAATAAACAGTTATTCATTATTTATTAATTTTCAGTGTTTTGGAGTACTCCTATACTGTGACATTTCATAGGAAAATACTAATCTTTTACACCTTAAAATTTCTTACAGTATGGAGAACATGTTCCATCTATATTTTGTTTATTGTTTTAGATGGTGTGACTAAGGCCAGTGTTGGAGAGATGGCTTCCAAGGAGGAAATTACAGCAAAAATTGAACCATTGACTGAAGAGTCTGGCAACCCTAGAAACGATGTTCTCCAGGATTCTGAATGCAAAGAATTCTCTGGACTTGGGGATAAATTCAATGAAAAGGATCAGAACCTCTTTAAAAGAAGACAGCACAACTGTGATGAATGTGGGCAAAGCTTTGCTTGTAGTACAGGCCTTATTAGGCATCGAAGAACCCACTGGGAGAAACCCTATGAATGTGATCAGTGTGGAAAGGCCTTTAATGTGAGCTCAGCCCTGGTTCTGCATCAGAGAATTCATACTGGAGAGAAACCCTATCCTTGTAATTGGTGCATTAAAAGTTTCAGTCGGAGCTCAGACCTTATTAAACATCAAAGAGTCCACACTGGTGAAAAACCTTACAAATGTGATGAATGTGGGAAAGCCTTCAGTCAGAGCTCTGATCTTATTATACATCAGAGAATCCACACAGGAGAAAAACCCTATCAATGTAGTCATTGTAGTAAAAGTTTTAGCCAGCGCTCAGACCTGGTTAAACATCAGAGGATCCATACTGGAGAGAAGCCTTATACATGTAACCAGTGTAACAAACATTTTAGTCAGAGTTCTGATGTTATAAAACATCAAAGAATCCACACTGGTGAGAAACCATATAAATGCGATGTGTGTGGAAAAGCCTTCAGTCAGAGCTCAGATCTTATTCTACATCAGAGAATCCACACTGGAGAGAAACCATATCCATGTAATCAGTGTAACAAAAGTTTCAGTCAGAACTCAGACCTTATTAAACATCGAAGGATCCACACTGGAGAGAAACCCTATAAATGTAATGAATGTGGGAAAGCTTTTAATCAGAGCTCGGTTCTTATTCTGCATCAGAGAATTCACACTGGAGAGAAACCCTATCCATGTAATCAGTGTAGCAAAACCTTCAGTAGACTTTCAGATCTTATTAATCATCAACGAATTCACACTGGAGAGAAGCCTTACCCATGTAACCAGTGCAGTAAAATGTTTAGTCGAAGATCAGACCTTATTAAACATTATAGAATTCATACAGGTGAGAAACCCTATGAGTGTGATGAGTGTGGGAAAACCTTTAGTCAAAGCTCAAACCTTATTCTGCATCAGAGAATCCACACTGGAGAGAAACCCTATCCATGTAGTGATTGTACTAAAAGTTTTAGTCGTCGTTCAGACCTTGTGAAACATCAAAGAATACACACTGGAGAGAAACCGTACACATGTAATCAGTGCAATAAAAGTTTTAGTCAAAGCTCAGACCTCACTAAACATCAGAGAGTACACTCTGGAGAAAAACCCTATCATTGTGATTGTTGTGAGAAAGCTTTCAGTCAGAGTTCTGACCTTATTCTTCATCAGAGAATTCACACTGGAGAAAAACCATATCCATGCACACAGTGCAGCAGAAGTTTCAGTCAGAACTCAGACCTTATCAAGCACCAGAGGATCCACACTGGGGAAAAACCATATAAATGTAATGAGTGTGGGAAGGCTTTCAGTCAGTGTTCAGCTCTTGTCCTACATCAGAGGATCCATACTGGGGAGAAACCCTACCCATGTGATCAATGTGGCAAAGGCTTTAGTCGGCGCTCTGATCTCATTAACCATCAAAGAGTCCACACGAATGAAAATCCATATAAATGTGATGTGTGTAGAAAAGCCTTCAGCACATGCACTGATCTTACTGAACACCAGAGAATCCACATGAGAGAGAAACCACACAGGTGCGTTCAGTGCAGTAGAAGTTTTAGCCAGCTCGCTGATTTTAATCATCATGAGAAAATTCATGCTGGGGAAGACACTTTGAATGTGGGAAACCCTTTAGTGTATACCCCAACTGTATTCAGTACTAGAGATGCTCTGCCAGAAAAAAATCTTAGGAATGCTATTGATTATGAAAAAGGTTTTAATCAATGTTCAGCTCTCATGCTACATTAAAAAAAACACACACACTAGAGAGAAAACAGTAATTTTGGTAATGAAAAGTTTAACTCAGAGCTCAGACATTACTAAAGAAAAATTCTGAGAATGAATCCTGTGGGTAGAGGGAAAATCTTTAATGTGAAAAAAATTTACTGAATGTCAGCAACAATGGAAAAAAATTTCTGTCTGCTGTAATGTAAGAAAAGCTCTAGTCTTTTAATCAAATACAATCCACAAGAGGAAAGTTTCTATCATTATAAGAAATGTCTCACAGTGATAATGCAGAATGTTACCAGATATTGTAAAAATCAGTGTGGTGGCATGTGTAATCAGAGCTCAAAAAGAAATGTATTAGTGTTAATAATCTCACACCTTTAGTGAGCCCAGATCACCAGTTGCAGAGAAGTTATTTTAGAGAATGTAGGGAAAACTTAAACCCTTCCCTTATCTTGTCATTCACTCTGCTAATTGGTATACCACTTATCTCCTGATAGCTGGAGAGTTCTACTTTATGCTAATTCTAGCTATTAAATTCCCTGCGTGTGAACATGCTATGCTATTCTGATATTAAACTTAACTACAAAACTCTAGTGCCCCATTTTCTGAAAGATTTTTTTTTTTTCTTGGCTAAGTTTTGTTCTTCCTAGTGAGCACAAGTTTTCAAGTTTCTGTGATGTTCACAGCAAACGTGAATTTGTTTTCCTCTTAATAATTCAGCCCATCCATAAACTTTAGAGGTTTGAAATTATTTAAACACTATCATTTAATGGCAGCTTCTGAATATATGAAATAATTGTTTTAAATTCCATATGTTAAAGTATGAAGATTACTACTGTGTTTATCCTGTCATCTATAGATTGAACAAAATGTTGGCTAAAGTAATAACCTTCATGACTAATTCATATAGCATATTCTGTCTACAAGTAAAAAGATCTGTTGATCTTTTTTTAATGGCAACATTCATCAGACTTTGTTTTGTTTGTTGATTTCTGACATACATACTGATAATAGGCTATGTATACTTGATATTTTCAACTGAAAAATAGTTTTTTAAAAGTAAGAAAACCTGTCTTTCTGGTATTAACCATTTGTTAAAATTCTGCTACTGTTACTTACTTTGACTATCCCCCATAATTATCCAATTAATATTTTAATACACATTGTTAAATTATTAAGTGCAAGACATTTTTTTTTAGGTTTTCTAGTATACACAAAGAATACAGTGTCCCCAGAAATTATGAATTGTATGGTGATAAAGGCTGACATATGTAGAAAACATGGCTCAATAGAATCGTTAAGGTAGACAAGATGCTTATAAGAGCTCACAGGAGAGAGGGTTCAATTGTGACTGGAAAAAAGGAAAAGCTTTGTGGAGTTCCCAAGATTTGAGTTTTGAAGGATGGGAGTAGAGGCATATGGGCTGGGAGGGAATAGTCAAGAAAGGCACAGAAGTGAGAAAATACAAAAAATGATGTAGAGTATGGTGCTTAGTCACTAATTCAATAAATATTCAGTGTCAGACACTGCAGCGAGTGCTACTGAAGAAAGAATGATGCCCTTGTGCTTAAGTATTTAAGAAAATAATGACTGAAACATGTACTTAAAAGAGTAAGAATAAAGTGGAAATTAAAATGAAGTAGAAAAGACGGTTAAGTGTGATGCTAAATAAGCAGACACTTCAGCTTTCTGGAGTTTGTTGTCATCTGTAAAACAAAAGTGGGTATGGTTGGAATAGATTTCATATTTCTGCATACTGCTCTCAAGGTAGTGGAAAGCTATTAAGATCTATGAAGCAGGGAATGGCATGATCATCATCTTGCTTTCAGAAAAGTCTAAAAAGGAAGAAAGAGCAGAAAGGAAAACCATTTTGGAAGTCTAGAAATACAATCACAAGGTCCAGAAGTAGAGGAGCTAAATGGCATAGACATGATGATAGGTTGAGAATGAGTAGGGGTGAAGTGAGAAGTGAGTAGGAGGGGAAAAGCATATAATCGATTATCATCTGTTTTGGGGGAATTTTAAAAGTTAAGAAAAATACAATGATAAAATTTATATCTGAAGGTTAGCTATTTTTCCTGAGGATAAACACTAAGAGCCAGCTGCTTACTACACATTACTATCTAGTGTCCTACAGGTAAACTTAAAATTCATAAACTTGACACACATGATATCCTCCTCCTTAATTCCTTACTAAACACCTTGCCATCCAGATAAAATAACTGGTAGCCAACCTACATCCCTCATTCTCCCCTAGTTTTCTAAATCTACTTGCTCACTAGGTCATTTCTGAGTTACAAAAATAACACTACTTGTAAAAATTTAAACAGTAGTGAAGTATATAAAGTAAAAAGGGAAGGAAAACAGAGTTAGGCCTGCTATTTTATGCCAGTTGATTCCCCTGGCATTTGCTGATTCTCAAACTGGCGAGACAAAAGGCCAAGAAATCTAACCAAAGGACACTGGAAGATTCAGATATCTACTATCACAGTCTGAATCATACTTAAACCAATTGAATCATCAAAAATAGGAAATCTGAATATAACCATAGCTAGTAAGGAAATTCCCGACATAGAGAAGCCTAGAATCAGATGGTTCCACTGTTGAATTCTACCAAACATTTAAAGAAGAAACACCAATCCATCTCAAACTCCTTCAAAAATCAGGAGGGAATGTTTTCAAGCTCATTTTATGAGGCCAGAATCAACCTGATATCAAAGCCAGACAAAGATTCTACAAGAAAACTACAGATCAATATCTCCTATAAATATTGATGCCAAAACCCTCAACAGACTATTACCAAACAGAATTCAATAGCACATTAACAGGATTATACACCAAGACCAAGTGGAATTTATTTCTGACATGCAACAATGGTTCAACATATGAAAATCAATCAATGTAATGCACCATATTACCAGAGTAAAGAGTAAAAACCACATGATCATCTCAATTAATGCAAAAAAAAATTTCTTTGACAAAATTTAACACCTTTTCATGATTTAACCCACACACTCAACAATCTCAGAATAATATCTGGATAATAATAAAGGCCATACATATAAAACTCATAGTTAACATGTACTCAGTGGTGAAACTGTGAAAACGTTTCCTCTGAGTGGAATAAGAATGCCTACTTTTGCCATGTTATTATAGCACTGGAACTCCTAGCCAAAGCAACTAGCAAGAAAAATAAAGGAGGGATTAAAATGACATCTCTTTGTAGATAACATGATCTTATATACAGAAAATCCTTAAAGTCTCACACACACAACTTGTTAGAACTCAAATCAATTTAGCACAGTTGTAGGGTACAAAATCAACATGCAAAAATCAGTTGTGTTTTTATACACTAACAATAAACAACCTGAAAAAAAGCAATTCCATTTACAGTGGCATCAAAAAGAATAAAATACTTAAGAATACACTTAACCAAGGAAACAAAAGACATGCTAAATTCTACAAAACATATAAAGTAGACACCAATAAATGAAGAGCCATCCCATGGTATTAAGTACATTAAATAATTAACCAAGGAAACAAAAAACTTATACACTAAAAACTACAAAATGTTCTGAAAGAAATTAGACACCAACAAATGAAGACACTCCATGGTGTTAAATACATCAAGTAATAGAGAGTAGTAAATACTACCCAAAGAAATCTACAGATTCAGTGAAATCCCTATCAAAAGCCCAGTAACATTTTTTTCAGACCCAGAAAAATCCATCCTAAAGCTCACATGGAAGATCAAGGAGCCCTCAATAGCCAAAACAACCTTGAGGAAGAACAAAGTTAGAAGTCCCACACTTCCTGATTTCAAAATTTAACTACAGTAATAGAAACAGTGTTGTACTGGCATAAAGACAAATGCATAGACCAATGGAATAGTATAGAGAGCCCAGAGATAAACCCTCCCATAAATACTCAAGTGATTTTCAACAAGGGTGTCAAGACCATTCAATGTGTAAAAAGACAGTTTTCTTGATAAACGACATTGGGGAAACTGCATATTGACAAGCAAAAGAATGAATTTGGACCCTTGCCTTACACCATGTACAAAAATTAACTCAAAATGGATCAAAGACCTAAACATAAGAGCTAAAACTACAAAACTCTTAGAAGAAAACATGGAGGAAATTGGATTTGTCAGTGATTTCTTGGATATGACAACATAAGAGGAAACGAATTAAGTGGATTTCATCAAAATTTAAAACTTATGCATAAAAGGATACTATTATAAGAATGAAAAAGGAAATCCATAGAATTTGAGAAAATATTTGCAAATCATATACAGATGGGTTAAAATTTTTTTTTTATTTTTAATAGAATGATAATTGCTTTACAGTATGGCATTCATTTCTACCAAACATCAACATGAAACAGCCATAGATTTACAGATAAGGGATTGATATTCAGAATATATAAAGAATCCCTACAACTCAACAATAATTAACCAGATTTTTTAATTGGTCAAGTGGCTTAAATAGACATTTCTCCAAAGATGTTATAAAAATGGTCAAAAAGCACATAAAAAGATACTCAATATCACTAATCATTAGGGAAATGCAGACCAAAACCTCAGTGAGATATCATTCTATACCTATTAGGATAGCCATTAAGAAAGGAAGGAAGGAGGGATAGAAGGAAGTAAGGAAATAATATTGTTGGTGAGAAAATGGAACTCTTGCACAATGCTCATGGGAATGTAAAATGGTGTAGCCACTGTAGGCAACAGTATCATCGGTCCTCAAAAAATTAAACACTGAACTACAATATGATCCAGTAATTCCACTTCTGGGTATAGACACAGAATGGTTGAAAGAAGGGACTCAAATATTTGTACACTGATCACAGCAGCATTACTGACAATAGCCAAAAGCTGAAAACAATCTGAATGTCCATGGACAGACAATGAATAAACAAAATATGGTATATAAATACAGTAGAATATTACTCAGCTTTACAGAGAAAGGAAATTTTGATACACACTATGTCATAGAGGAACACTGAAGACATCATGCTAAGTGAAATAAGCCAGACACAGAAGGACAGATATCTTATGATCCCACTTACATGGTGTACCCAGCAGATTGAATATACTGAAATGGAAGTTAGTGAGAGATACATAAGTAGAAAACACCAAGGCAGAAACATGGAAGAAAAACTTATAGGAGATACAGAAGAGAGCATAGGAATCATACCTACTATGGTAAAAAGGCCTTGTTGTTCAGTTGCTAACTGCAGCACTCCAGGCTTCCCTGTCCTTCAGTATCTCCTGGGGTTTGCTCAAACTCATGTTCATTGAGCTGGTGATGCCATCCAGCCATCTCATCCTCTGTCACCCCCTTCTCCTCCTGCCATCAATCGTTCCCAGCATCAAGGTCTTTTCCAATGGGACACAACTTAGCTACTAAGCTGTGGGGTCACAAAGAGTCAGACATGACTGAGCAACTGAACTGAGCTAGCTACTAAGTCATCAAAAAGTCCTAACATACACAAAATTTGAATCTCAATGAAATAGATGATGGCACAAAGGCTGTATTTAAAGACTGGTCAAGAATTTTCCAATGCTCGTGAGTAATCAAGTCATACATTAAAGGAGCACCGCAGACACCAAAAACTGCAAAGAAAGTATAGCTGGGGATATCATCATACCTAACACAGTACCAAAGAAAAGAGAAAATCTTAAGAAGGGGGAAGTCGTTATATTCAAGGAAGCAACGACTAGACTGAGGCTTAACTTCTCAACATAAAGCCGGAAGATAGTGAGATATCTTGGAAGTATAATTTTCAAAAGTAAAGACAATGTAAAGATATTTCCAGACAAATAAAAAGGAGAGAATTCATTGCTCACAGACTCAAAAAATACTAAAAGAAGCTCTTCAGGCACAAGAGAAGAACACTTAAGGAAAAATGAAGAACCATGGAAAGTATAAATCTGAAGGTAAATCTAAACAAATATTGACTATAAGAAAGGGTAAGAATGCCTAAAGTCAGGATCTAAGTACATTCTCAGGAAAATGGTAGAAGTACTAATTTATAGTAGGTTCCAGTAAATAAGGATGCGTGTGTGATCTCTAGAGTAAAAGAGGAATATAACTAAGAATTTAACGAAAAGTAAAATGGAGTAATAAAAACTATTGATTAATCCCAAAGAAGGCAGCAAGAGAAAAAGAATATAGATAGAAAACAAATAGGAACATGATATGTAAGCCCAAATACACCTGTAATGGGACCTTCCTAACCCAGGGATTGAACCCATGTCTCATATTGGCAATTGGTTTCTTTACCTCTAGTACCACCTGGGAAGCCCATGTTACATGCAAGTGGACACAAGACAAACATTCTTGACTAGAATTTTTTTTAATCATATTACTTGAGATACAACTATCAAGGGGTTTCCAAGGGGCTCAGTGGGTAAAGAACCTGCCTATCAATGCAGGAGATATACGCTGCAGGGTTTGATCCCTGGGTTGAGAAGATTCCCTGGAGGAGGGCATGGCATCCCACTGCAGTATTCTTGCCTGGGAAGTCCCATAGACAGAGGAGCCTGGAGGGCTATAGTTCATGGGGTTGCAAAGAGTTAGACACAACTGAAGCAACTTAGCACACACACAGCACAACTATCAAAATCCAGGAAATTTGAAATATTAATACAAGTATGGAAAAAGATACTTCATTCAAACCTTAACCAAAAGAAGGTGCTGATAGCTGTACCAATATTTGACAAGAAGTAGACTGTAAAGCAAATGTCTTACTAGAGATAAAATGAACAGAGGCCTCTGTGAGAGGCTGGTGGGCATCCCTAGGATCAGTAACCACCATAAGTCTCCACTCCCAGAAGACTATTGATGAGTCAGTTTACCAAGAAAATAGAAATATACTAAATGTGTATACACCTAACAATTTTGCTTCACAGTATATAAAGCTAAAATTGACAAAACTAAAATGCGAAAGGTAAATCTACAATCTTAGTAGGAGACTTACACAAATCTCTTAGTAAAAGAGAACAAGCAGGAACAAATGTCCAAGAATATAGCATATTTGGATAATATGATTAATAAAATCACCTAATAGACATATAGATAACAGTGCAACCAGAAATGGCAGGAAACTTGATTCTTTCTGGGTGCACTGAGAACATTTTCCAAAACTGAGCATATGTTGGTTTGTGAAGCAAGCCTCAACAAATTTTGTCAGATTGAAATCATTTAGAGTCGGGCTATGCAACAGAATTTTCTGTGTTCCATCTGTATTGTTCAATACAATAGACACCAGAATCAATACAGTAGTCACTAGCCACATGTGGCTACTGAGCACTTAAATTATGTGACTAATGAACTGTGTTGTATTTGTTTTAATTAATTTATTCAGCTACATCTGGTTAGTGACTACTTATTAGCATAGACTTAGCATATGTTTTCATAAAACAATAAAACTAGCTAGAAATCAGCGGCATAAACATTTTTAAAATTCCCAAATCTTTGAAAATTAAGAAAAACAATTCAAATTACCCATGGGTAAAAGAAACAAACACGGTGGAAATTAGAATGTATTTTTATCTGGATAAAGTGAAATACAGCTTTATCCACAGAGATAAAGTAAGATACAACTAAAGTCCGGATTAAAGAGAAATGTATAGCATTCAGTGCATGTTTTAGGGGGAGAGAGAAAGGCTAAAATTTAGTGATTTGAATCTCCATCACCAGAAGTTAGAAAAAGAATATCAAGTAAATCTAAAAAAAGTAGCTATTGCTGTTTAGTCACTCTTTGTGACCCCATAGATTGTAGCCCACCTGGCTCCTCTGTCCATGGGATTTCCCAGGCAAGAATACTGGAGCAGGTTGCCGTTTCCTTCTCCAGGGGATCTTCCCAACCCAGGGATTGAACCTGCATCTCCTGCTTTGCAGGTGAATTCTTTACCACTGAGCCACCTGGGAGGCCCCAAAGGAAAGTAGAGAGAGATTCATATGGGTTGTTCTGGTTTCTCATCATAATTTAAAGAAAAATACTCACAATATCCAGAGCCCTTTATGTCCTGCAAAAGAAAGAAGAAGAGGTCCTCAAATTCCTTACATAGGGACTTCCCTGGTGGCGCAGTGGCTAAGATGCCATGCTCCCAATGCTGGGGGCCTGGGTTCAAACCCTAGTCAGGGGACTAGATCCCACATGCCACAACTAAAGATCCTGCATGCCACCGCAACAAAGATCTGGTGCAGCCAAATAAAAATTAAACTATTTTAAAAAGAAAAATCCTTACATAAGGAACCCATTTAGGAGGCACTTAGGTTGACTTCCAAATGGAACAGTGAATCTACAAAAGGAAAAAGTGATGGTGCCTACCTCATAAATCTGAAGAGAATCTGGGAGAAAGTTCTGGCAGCTTGTGCCATGCCGTTGATCCCACTGAAAACTCGGCTAACGTCAGTGTCCTGTCCTCCAGATATACTGGCCACCAAGCTGTGCTGAAGTTTGCTGCTGCCCCAAGGCCACTCCTATTGCTGACTGTGTCAGTCCTGGAGATTTCACTCACCAGATCCAGGCAGTCTTCTGGGAGTGGAGACTTCCAGTGGTTGCTGATCCTAGGGCCACCCACTAGCCTCTCACAGAGGCCTTTTACGTTAACCTGCCTACCACTGCTCTGTGTAACAGAGACTCAGCTCTGCACTCTGTGGGCATTGCCATTCCCTCCAACAACAAGGGAGCTCACTCTGGGTCTGCAACGGGTGCTGGCCTAGGAGGCTGTGCACATGCATGGCACCACCCCTCATGAACACCCACAGGAGCTCACACCTGATCTCAGCGTCCACACAGACCCAGGAGAGACTGAAGAGGAGGAGGGGGCTGCTGCTGAATAGGCGGTGGCCAAAGAGGCATTTCAGTGTGAATGGACAGCTCTAGCTCCCGAGTTCACTGCTGCTCAACCTGAGATCCCAGACTGGTCTGCAGTGCACAGGTGCCCTGGGTGCCTACTCAGCAGTCCCTCCCGAAGACTGGAGTATGCAGCTCCCACTGCTCAGGAATGGGGAGGGAAGACCACTGAGTGGTTTTAAACCACTCTCATAGACTTTAAACAGAACATGGAAATTAAGTTGAGGGAAAATAAAGTTTTGTTTAAAAAAAAAAAGAGAAGGAAGAAAATAGCAGAGCATGAATTAATGAACTAGAAACCAAACATTTTAAAAAGAAAATAAAGCCAAAGGTTCATTTTTGGGAAAAGAATAAATCTGATATTCTCCCAGCAAAACTAATCAAGAAAGAGAGAGAAGTCCCATATGTCAATGTAAGGAATGCAAAAGTACAAATCTACAGCCATTACAGGGGTAATATAAAGGATATGATTAATAATTTTACCTGAAAATAAAGTTAATCTAAAATTAACATAATAAGAAATATAAAATTTGAATAGCTCTATGTCTATTAAGGACATTATCTGTAATTTAAAATTTTCCTATAAAGAATATTCTAAGCCAGACATCTCAGCAGGGAATACTTCCAGACAGTAAATGAAAAAAAAAAAAAAAAACCTCACACAATCTTTTCAAGGTAATAGACCATACATTACCCAACTAACTTTATGGAAGCTGTGGATTATGTTCCTTACAGAGGAAGATTTCCTTTCTGAAGCTAGAACAAGAGGCTAGCTTTCCCAAGGATGTTGACACACCCATCTCTCCACATCTCCCTAGAACACCCTTCAGGCCTTTGATCATTCCAGCTGTCAAGGAGCTGCAGCTAAGCCTCCAAGGCACATTAAAAGCAATCTTTCAAAGAATTGGGATCCAGTTCTCTGGCAGGTAGACTGAATCTATACAATATCATTTATCACTTACACTAATACCAGGCTGAATGAAGAAATGAAGTTGCTCAGTCGTGTCTGACTCTTTGTGACTCCATAGACTATAGTCCACCAGGCTCCTCCATCCATGGATTCTCCAGGCAAGAATACTGGAGTGGGTTGTCATTTCCTTCTCCAGGGAATCTTCCTGACCCAGGGATTGAACCCAGGTCTCCTGCATTGCAGGTGGACGCTTTAACCTCTGAGCTACCAGGGAAGCCCTTTCATTTCATTTCATTTCTCTGGCAGGCAGATTGAATCTATACAATATCATTTATCACTTACACTAATACCAGGCTGAATGAATCACAAGCTAGAATCAAGATTGCTGGGAGAAATCAACAACCTCAGATATGCAGATAATACCACTCTAATGGCAGAGAGCAAAGAGGAACTAAAGAACCTCTTGATGAGGGTGAAAGAGGAGAGTGAAAAAGCTGGCTTATAACTCAACATTCAAAAAACTAAGATCATGGCATCTGGTCCCATCACTTCATGGCAAATAGAAGGGGAAAAAGTGGAACCAGTGACACTTTCTTGGGCTCCAAAATCACTGAGGATGGTGACTGCAGCCATGAAATTAAAAGACACTTGCTCCTTGGAAGAAAAGCTATGACAAGCCTAGACAGCATAGTAAAAAGTAGAGACATCACTTTGCTGACAAAGGTCTGTATAGTCAAAGCTATGGTTTTTCCAGTAGTCATGTGCAGATGTGAGCTGGACCATAAAGAAGGCTGAGAACCAAAGAATTGATGCTTTTGAACTGTGGTATTGGAGAAG
The DNA here is from genome assembly GCF_014754425.2 of Oryx dammah. Classification (NCBI taxonomy): domain Eukaryota; kingdom Metazoa; phylum Chordata; class Mammalia; order Artiodactyla; family Bovidae; genus Oryx; species Oryx dammah. The sequence goes on from NW_024070206.1 coordinate 39,928,750, forward strand.
ACTCTTGAGAGTCCCTTGGACTGCAAGGAGATCAAACCAGTCAACCCTAAGGAACTCAACCCTGAATATTCACTGGAAGGATTGATACTGAAGCTGAAACTCCAGTACTTTGGCCACCTGATGAGAAGAGTAGACTAAGAGTATTTTGATGAGTGCCATACTACATATATGTGTACTTTGTTCTAAAAATCATATTGACAGTGGCAAAGGAAAACTTTTCCATTGTTGTACCAGAAATATTCCTTTATCATAAACATAGCTCTACATCTTCATTTTAAATATGGCTATAAGGGATATTTATAATTGCTTTCTCAATATTCCTCCTCTCTCTCTCTGCCCCCAAATTTCTCAATAACAGCACCTTACCTGACTTCCTTTTAGTAATTTGCCCTCTCTCTTTCAGGGCTACTGTTTTTTCTAAATTTGCATTTTGAGATAATCTCAAACTTACAGAAAAGTTGCAAGAAGAGTACAAAGAATTCCTATATGTGCTTCCCCCAGATTCCCCAAATATAATTTTATCACATTTGCTTTATCATTATCTACCTACCTACTCTATCTACCCAGATATATCTATATATATTTTTTAATTTTTTTCCTGGATTGTTTAGGAGTAAGTTGCAGACAACTTACTTTGCAGGCAAAGGAGAAAAGGAAAGATATGCCCATTTGAATGCAGAGTTCCAAAGAATAGCAAGGAGAGATCAGAAAGCCTTCCTCGGTGATCAGTGCCAAGAAATAGAGGAAAACAGTAGAATGGGAAAGACTAGAGATCTCTTCAAGAAAATTAGAGATACCAAAGGAACATTTCACGCAAAGATGGGCTCGATAAAGGACAGAAATGGTATGGACCTAACAGAAGCAGAAGATATTAAGAAGAGATGGCGAGAAAACACAGAACTATACAAAAGAGATCTTCATGACCCAGATAATCACGATGGTGTGATCACTCACCTAGAGCCAGACATCCTGGAATGCGAAGTCAAGAGGGCCTTAGGAAGTATCACTATGAACAAAGCTAGTGGAGGTGATGGAATTCGAGTTGAGCTCTTTCAAATCCTGAAAGATGATACTGTGAAAGTGCTGCATTCAATATGCCAGCAAATTTGGAAAACTCAGCAGTGGCCACAGGACTGGAAGAGGTCAGTTTTCATTCCAATCTCAAAGAAAGGCAATGCCAAAGAATGCTCAAACTACCGCACAATTGCACTCATCTCACATGCTAGTAAATTAATGCTCAAAATTCACCAAGCCAGGCTTCAGCAATACGTGAACCGTGAGCTTCCAGATGTTCAAGCTGGATTTAGAAAAGGCAGAGGAACCAGAGATCAAATTGCCAACATCCGCTGGATCATCGAAAAAGCAAGAGAGTTCCAGAAAAATATCTATTTCTGCTTTATTGACTATGCCGAAGTCTTTGACTGTGTGGATCACAACAAACTGTGGAAAATTCTGAAAGAGATGGGAATAGCAGACCACCTGACCTGCCTCCTGAGAAATCTGTATACAGGTCAAGAAGCAACAGTCAGAACTGGACATGGAGCAACAGACTGGCTCCAAATTGGGAAAGGAGTATGTCAAGGCTGTATATTGTCACCCGGCTTATTTAACTTATATGCAGAGTACATCATGCAAAATGCTGGGCTGGATGAAGCACAAACTGGAATCAAGGTTGCCGGGAGAAATATCAATAGCCTCAGATATGCAGATGACACCACCCTTATGGCAGAAAGCAAAGAAGAATTAAAGAGCCTCTTGATGAAAATGAAAGAGAAGAGTGAAAAATTTGGCTTAAAACTCAATATTCAGAAAACTAAGATCATGGCATTGGTCCTATCACTTCATGGCAAGTAGATGGGGAAACAGTGGAAAGAGTGACAGACTTAATTTTGGGGGATCCAAAATCACTACAGATGGTGACTGCAGCCATATAATTAAAAGAGGATGAGAAGGAAGCTGAAACTGCAATACTCTGGCCACCTGATGGGAAGAACTGACTTATTTGAAAAGACCCTGATGCTAGGAAAGATTGAAGGCAAAAGGAGAAAGGGACGACAGAGGATGAGATGGTTGCATGACATCACTGACTCAATGGACATGAGTTTGAGTAAACTCTGAGAGTTGGTGATGGACAGAGAGGCCTGGCATGCTGCAGTCCATAGGGTTGCAATGAGTCAGACACGACTGAGCAACTGAACTGAAGTTGCAGGCACAGTGTTCCTTTGACATTCAGAACAAGGAGAAAGAGGATTTTGAGCAGAGAAATGGTATAGTCTGGTTTCTGTGATCTGGCTGCCTTGTGGGGAACTGAGTAAAGCAGGGAGATGAGGAGGCTCTGGCCTGAGCAACTGGGAGGATAAAATTGCCACTTAATAAGATGGCAATATAAGATACAAGAAAACTACATGTTTGGTGAGAAATTAAAAGTTTGATTGGGGCATGTTAGGTTGAAGATGCCTAATGAATCACTGTTCCAAGCCCCATTTATAAGCCTATTTGCAGGGCCAGGGTTTCTGCTCTTTGATACTGATGACCCTCTAAGAAGACTGCCTGCACCATCCACCTTGCGGTTGCAGCGCCAGGCTGCAAGTGGAGGGAGCAACTGACCCCCTGGATCTCTGGCCCAACACTCCCCCTGTGCTGCTGTGCTGTCTTGGATCCTGACTTCTCAGTGGCTGCTGCTGGAGGGGCTCAATGATACCACCTGGGAGTGTGGAGTTGATGTTCTGTGGTGGAAACTGAGGGGAGCCTGAAGAAAAGTCATCTGCTTCCTCCCACCCCATGGTGAGATGACCTAGTTCATACCACGTGAACTCTGAAGATAGTGAAACTATGCAAACAGCTGTGCCTTGACTGTAGACACAGAGTAACACCCACTTGTACTTTTCTTTTTCCCTGCCTCACTACCCATTTGCCTTCAGTCATCATGTTCTGAGATTGCACCACCCCAACAAAGGAAAAGAACCCACCTGCCAGTGCAGGAGACACAGGAGACCCAGGTTCCATCCCTGGATCAGGAAGACCCCCTGGAGGAGGAAATGGCAACCCACTCCAGTGTTCTTGCCTGGGAAATTCCAAGGACAGAGGAGCCTGGCTGGCTACAGTCCAGGGGATTGCAAAGAATCGGACACAACTGAGCACGAAGGCGTGCAATAAAGAATTAACAATAAGGTTTAATTTTAGGCTCTGTTTTCTTGGGAACCCAGATTAAAGTAGGCATCAAAGTAGAGATATCTGGTAGGCAAAGGGATTTATGAACCTGTAATTCAGAGAAGAGGTCAAGGCTGGAATACAGATTTTGGAATCCTAGGTACTAATTGTAAAGACCTAAAACCAGAGGTTCCTGCATGGCTCAGAGGTTAAAGCGTCTGCCTCCAATGCGGGAGACCCGGGTTTGATCCCTGGGTCAGGAAGATCCCCTGGAGAAGGAAATGGTAACCCACTCCAGTATTCTTGCCTGGAGAATCCCATGGACAGAGGAGCCTGGCGGGCTACAGTCCACGGGGTCGCAAAGAGTCAGACATGACTGAGCGACTTCATTTCAAGACCAGATGAGATCCTAGGAGGTGAACGTAGGTAGAAAACCAGAGATTTGAACGCTGACCCCTCAGGCACTCCAACATACTGAAGGCTAGAGAGTTGAGGAAATACCAACATTGAGACTGAGAAGAAATGTCCCACACGGTAGAAAAAAACCAAGTGTGTTGTTCCTGAAGCCAAATGAAAATGTCAATTATGCAAAATACTGCTGACAGCTCAAACAATAAGTTGGTATTGGAACCAGCATATGGAGTTTAGCAAACTTCATTACTACTCTTTGTGTGGAGAATTAGTTTAATATTCAGTAATGTCACACCTCTCATTCCTGATATAATTTGCATCTATTTTTTTTTTTCCCCTGATCCATTTGGCATAGAAGTTTATCTTGTTCTTTTTAAAAAGTTGCTTTTGGTTTAAATAGAGTATAGAAATTGATTTCTTATTTTTGTTTTCTATTGTATTGATTTCCAATCTAGTTTTTCTTTTCTTCTCTTTACTTTGGGCTTAATTTATTCTTATTGTGGTTTCTTAAAGTGGAACTGAAGTAATTAAATCGAGACTTTTTTCTTTTATTAATATGTGTAATGGTTAAAAATTTACCTGTAAAAACTGTGTCCCAGAAATAATTTGTTGAAATATTTCTTTGTTCCTTTCTCCCCTCACCTTTGGGAACTCTAATTACCGTTGTACATACTACGCTGCTTGATACTGTGCTGCTGCTGCTAAGTCGCTTCAGTCATGTCTGACTCTATGGGACCACATAGACGGCAGCCCACCAGGCTCCGCTGTCCCTCGGATTCTCCAGGCAAGAACACTGAAGTGGGTTGCCATTTCCTTCTCCAATGCATGAAAGTGAAAAGTGAAAGTGAAGTCACTCAGTTGTGTCCGACTCTTAGCAACCCCATGGACTGCAGCTTACCAGGCTCCTCCGTCCATGGGATTTTCCAGGCAAGAGTACTGGAGTGGGTTGCCATTGCCTTTTCCAATACTGTACTGTAGCTCTGTTCATTTTTTCTCAGTGTTTTCCTTTTTTTCATTTTGAATGATTTTTACTATGTCTTACCTGCGGTAATTTTTTTTTTCTATTATGTTTAATCCACAATTAATGTCATCTGTGCTTTTTTTAAAAAAAAAAAATCTGATACTGTAGCTTTCATCTCCAAAAGCTTGGTTTTTTCTTAGCGTTCATGTCGCTACTAAGCATGTTCTATATTTCCTTATCTTCTTGATCATATGGAATACAGTTTAATAACTGTCTTAATGAGCTTGTCTAATTGTCACTTCTGGATCAGTTTGAGTGGTTTTTCTTATTATGGTTGCATTTTCCTGCTTCTTTGCATGACATGAGTTATCCAATTTTTTATTGGATGCCAGTCATTGTGTATTGTATGCTGTTGGGTGCTAAGTATTTTTAATATATGTATATTCTTGAGCTTTGTTCTTGGATGTGTTTAAATTACTTAAACAGTTTTATCCTATTAGGTCTTGCTATTAAGTATCTTTCAGGCAGTGTTGTCTAGGGTTCATTTTTCTCCTATGGAGGTAAGACTACATTTTGGACCAAGTTTCTCAACCTCAGCACTATTGACATTTAAGGCCAGATGATTCATAATAGAACCTTTAGCTGCAGTCCATGGAGTCGCTAAGAGTCAGACAAGACTGAGCGACTTCACTTTCACTTTTCACTTTCATGCACTGGAGAAGGAAATGGCAACCCACTCCAGTGTTCTTGCCTGGAGAATCCCAGGGACGGGGGAGCCTGGTGGGCTGCTGTCTATGGGGTCGCACAGAGTCGGACACGACTGAAGCGACTTAGCAGCAGCAGCAGCATCTCTGGCCTCCACTCACTAGATGCCGGTATAGGTTCATCTCCTCTGGCTGTTGAAAACCAAAACTGTCTCCAGAAATCACCAGTTGCCTCCTGTGAGATTGCGGGGTTGGGGTGGGGGGACAGGGAAGGTGTGTGTGCGCCAAAATTGCACTCTTTTGAGAACCACAGCTCTAACAGATGTCCTGTCACTTTTAAGGCTTTCTGCTCTGCCTGATGGTACTATTCCTGGCCATTGTGAGTTCCAATGATTTCCCGCACTAATTCTTCTGGATGGTTCTTTCCTCCACCTCAGATAGTTTTCACTCAGCTGAATGCTTGTGAAGGACCCTCTGCAGATCTCCAACGTTTAGTTCTTTGGTACTCTACCCTGCAAAAGCCAGTCCCTTGACCTCTCAGGGCCCCCTGCTCCATCTTCTCATTGAGGGAGACTGCCAGGTTCTGTTTGAGTTCTCCCTCCCTGTGCTGTGGCCTGGAAGGCCACAGGCAGTGATTAGTTGCTTAGTCGTGTCCCACTCTTTGGGATCCCATGGACTGTCCATGGAATTCTCCAGGCAATATTGGAGTGGGTTGCATTGCCTTCTCAGGGGTCGAACCCAGGTCTCCTGCATTGGAGATTCTTTACCATCTGAGCCACCAGGGAAGCCCCAAATTTGCCTCGCATTTCCCATTTCAGGGATCTCCTCTCTCCTATCCTTTGCTTCTGATTCTTTGCTTTGTCTAACACTGTACTTGCTCAAGCAGGTTAGATTTAGTCATCTTGGTCTGAAGGATTTTGTGATGGTTTTATAAAAGGATATTTACATGCTAATTCAAAAAATTCAGAGAGGAAAACTTAATAATGCAAGAGGTAAGGATTACTACAGTATGTCTTTGAGGTTTGAGACGGCAGCCTCAGGTAGAAGTACAGTTGATCCACAGTTAAGAGGAAAAGTGGCACTAAGATTAAGAAACCAAGATATGGACTTTGTTTACTGCTTTCTAGATTTTTCTTTCTGTTGTAAACATAGTACAATAGGTAGACAGGGACAGTGCATTTTTGTAGGTGTAGACACAACATAAAATTGTTACTGGGATACTACTAGGGTTGTGGACTCATGGGTTACTTTTGGAATGCTTTTTATTTCTACGCTTTTCTCATGTAGCTATATATTAGTTTATATTAATAGTCTATTATAGATTTACATAAAAATATGTAGAGAAACATTTTTTTATGAATTTAAAGAAACTAGTTGGGACAGTTTAGTCTCAGCACCTACTCACTACACTCCTTTGCCCAAAACCTGAGTTTTCCATCTCATTCATAGTTCTCGCCAATGGCTAACCAAGTATTCCATGATCTGGCCCTACTCTCCACCCTTAACTACTTTCTCTGGTTTCACCCACTACATTCACCCATGTTCCCTCTGCTCTAGCCCCACTGGCCTTGTCTCTTGAACAAATCAGGCATTGCTCCTACATCTTCTTCACACTTGCTGTTCCCATACCTAGAATATCTTTCCTCCAGAGTCTGAGTGCTTCCTTACATCTACTGGTTATCTTTTCTCAAACTTCACTATTAGCGAAGTCTTCCCTATACGACCTGTCTAAATTGCAATCCATTTCCTGCTTGATGTTTTGTGGTCTCTTCTCTCATATTTTCTCCTTACCATTCATCACATGCTTTTCTTTTTTTCCTACTGCCGTCTGTAGTTTCCAAAAGCAACAGATATAAATACCAGGGCAGCCTTGGGCCTGAGCAACTTCAAATCCACAAGCCTGAAAATTTTTTAAAAAGGACCCCAGAAAACCACACTGGGGGGAAGAGGGGGAATGGAGGACATGGGAAGGCATTCCAAGTCACATACAGGGGGTGCTTGGGGGGAACACCCTAAGAGTGATGGCTAGAGGTGAGTAGAGCAAACACTCAGCAGTGTAATCCCCAGTCTGGGTCCCAAGTTAATGAATCTGTAAGAAGGATGGGAAGAGAAATGCCAAGGACTTGACTGTGTGACATTTTTTATCTATAGACATTCCCAACACCAGTGTTCAGTTATTGTTGGAATTTAAAGTATATGTATGTGCTGTGTGATGTAGACAAGAGTAGAGTAACAAATGGCAGAGGTTGACAGAGGCCAAATCATGGAAGGCCATGCTAATTTTATTAACTTATGTAGTGCATAAAGTATAAGTCTAGAATTTAAAATTACAAAGGTTTTCTACAAATCAGTAAGAAAATACAAATAACCTATATTAATCAGGACAGAAACCCAATTCAATTATTTTAAACAAGAAAGGGACTTTATTGGCTCACAAAACGTTAAAGTCCAGAGGTAGGGCAGGCTTTAGGCACAGCTGGATCTAGGGCCTCCAGAAAAATGACATCAGAACTTAGCTCTCATTCCTTTCTGCTAGCCTCTGAGTTTCCCCTCAGACTCTTTCCACATAGTACAAATTTTCAGGCTTACACAGTCCTTAGTTCGTGGGATCTCTGTTGAGTGTTCTTTCCAAGAGTTCCAGCAGAAGTTCCGTTGAGGGCATTCTTTAGCCTGACTTGGGTTACATGCCCATTCTTTAATCACTGTGGCTAAGGAGCCGTGGGACTCAGGAAGGCCTGACCTGGTCATGTACTCACCTAAGCCACAGGGAATGGGTTCCCCACAATCTTTATTCTGTTATCACAAGACAGGGAAAGAGATACTGAACAGAAACTACATATATCCACACATAACTCAACAGAAAAGCAGGTGAAGGATACAAACTATCTATGATAAAACTATAAATGGCCAATAAATATATGAAAATAACCTCAACCTTGCCAGGAAAATGTAAAATGATCCTTTTTTTTTTTTCTTCTTCCCATCAGATAAAAATTATCAAGTGCAGGTAAAGCTTTATGGGGAAACGAGCACTTTCCATACAGTTGGTGAAAACAGAAAGTCATGAAGGCCTTTTGGAAGGCTAAGGTGGGTCTACTATCTGATTGTTCCCTGATAGACAATCTGATAACAAACTGATAGACCCAACAATCTACCTTCTACTCCATTCTAAAAAAATACTCACACACATGCATAAAGATACGAAAGAGATGTTTACTTTGGCAATGTAAGAGAGAAAGAAAAAATAAGGGAACAGTTAAATAATGGTATTTTCATAGTATTGAATATTATTCAACCATTAAGCAGATTTAAAGACCTCAGGATTGGTTTTCGAGACAAAAAAAGCAAGCTGCAGAACAATACATATATATATCCTATTTATGTAAAAATGGCATTTATAAGCATATGCACATTCACATGGGAATTATGTAAAGGAGATTAGATGAATGCATACTCAACTGTGGGCAGTGGAATGTGATAGAAAATGCTGGAGAAAAGGGTCTCTCTTCGCTCCTTTATAAAAGTTTTGTACACTGAGATGGTAGTCATTTATATTTTCATAATTAAAAATGGGAAAATGCAATTCACAATTGGAAATAAAAAGTATATTTGCAAATCGCAAATAAAAAGTATAAAAAGATAATTCTCCTTATTAACAAAAAAAAAAAGAGCAAACACATTGAAGGATTCAGGGTTGTTGGGAATATAGGCAAAGAGGCACTCTAACTAGTGATGGAGTTGCAAAGTGGTACAATATTTTCTCATGGTATTTCTCCAAACATTAAATATGTACATTTCCTGACCCAATAAACCCGCTTCTGGCTATTTACGCTACAGAAATACCCACATAGGCAGCAAAATATATATGGATGTTAACTCTACTTTTCTTTGTAATTAAAAAAAAAAAATGGAACTAATGAAATTACCTACCAATAGGGGTTGTCTGATAAGTTACAGCATATTTTTTTAGGCTGTACTGTGTGGCATGTGGGATCTTAGTTCCCCAATCAGGGATCAAACTTGTGCCCCCTGCATTGGGAGTGCCGAGTCTTAACCACTGGACTGCCTGGGAAGTCCCAGTTATAGTGTTATTGATGCAATGGGTTAGTATGTAGCCATAAAAAATAAAAGTCTACATCCAAGTGGGAGGGAGAGGAGGCAATTTTCAGTGCAGTACATGTAAAAATGGGGGTATGTACCTACCTCATATGGTCAGTGTGGGGATTAAGAGTTAATCCATGGTAAAGCGCTTCCAACAGTATCTGTGTACAGTGACAAGTGTCAGCTATTAACAAGTTTTTGCTTAATTATGTATATGCCTAAGTCTGGAAGAAGAGCAAACCAAATAATTATTACTTGTCAATTTAGACCATAAAAAGAAATGTTCTTTTTCATTTTGTGTTTTTGAACTGTAGAAAAGTCAAACAAGTATGTTTTTAATAGCTTTTATATTTGCTAACCATAAGATAAAAGCATAAAATTTACCAATCACGGTTTAATAGCCATCAATCATTGCATTGTAAAAAAAAAATACATCCCTGGAGTTCACAGAACTAGATTTGAGTTTTAGCTCTAACTGGCCACATGCAAGCCACACGATCTCTAAATCTTGCTTTCCTAGTCTACAAATCTAAGGGAGATGGGTAGTGTCTAACCCAATGACTGGCATGCAGATTATTTCAGTACATAGAACCCTCCCTGCAACTTACACAAATGTGACAGACCTACTGCTAAATGATCAAGTGCCAACTGGGTGTGAATGTGCAGAGTTCAACCTCCAAGAAAATCAAAAGAAAATTTCTCAGTAATGAGCAAGTGCTCAGTGGCTATTGGTCAGCCATAAGCAGTCTGCTTGCCGTTAATGACTGCTCATTTGCTAACCCAACAGATGCCACTGTTTGGCAATGCTAGATCACCACTTCATCAAAGGCTGGGCACCCCCCAGAATTGCCAACTATGATCATCTGAGTGGACATAAATGAAAGTCCAGACGAAATAATAAAGCACTGAATAGATAACCAGAGATGGGGACTACAAAGACAATCATTTCCTTTTAATGTGTATCATCACCCAGTTTTCTGGGGTCCAGTTCATTCCCCCCCCCCAAGCCTTGCCTTAGTCTCAGAATCCTTCTTAAACACACAGGTATCAGAGATAACAAGACAAACTCACCTTTGCCAACTCTAATACTTTTTTCTAAGTTCGCACATTACACCAAACATCTTTGGCATTTATGACAAATGAACCACAGGGAAGCTTCTTTGTATACAGGAAAAGCAGAAGATCTAAAAAACCATGAAACTCTAGCCACCAAGAGGTTACTCCTTTCTTACCTACTCTGATAAAAGAATTCTGTCATCCCAGCAGTATTCCAAATATGCTACTTCAGAACCTACTTGGAAAGAAGCCAGTTATAAATAAATCAATCAACCCAAGACCGTTTTATCTTAGAGCGGAGGAATTCATAGCTTTATTGGACACTGACTTGTTTCCTCTCAGCCACAAAGAGAAAAAGACCCAAACAAAAGTCCCTACATATTCTTGTATAACTTAAAATACATTATATCATTACTACATATTTATACTTCAATAAATCTTAATCTATAAAGCACATTTCTTATAATTATCAAAAAATTCTATAAACAAGCTCCATTCTGCCTCACTTCTCCACCAGCTAGCCTTGCATTTATTACTCTGCTTTTTAACAGGCTCATGCAAATCACACCTTCCATTGTTTAATTTGATCCAAGCACCAGATGTAACCCAAAACTCTGGAAATACATAATATTTTTATTCACATGGGTCATTTTCCACACAGTTATGCCCACTATAAAAAAGCCTTTTCTCATATTCTATATATTTTAACTTCCAGAGTTTTCCACTAAACAGAACCACAGTATTTGGGATTCTCAACCAAGGAGTATATAATCCTACTACTACAATGTTATTACTTTTATACATTTTTTTTTAATGTGTTGACTTAAAATTAAAAAAAGCTCCAACTCTGACAATAAACTAGTTGTTAATAGCCTAGTTCTTTTTTAAATAGAACAATCCATTCAACCTAATATGTTAAGTATAACCTCAGTACTACTAGAGATTGATTAGTTTGTTTTTTCATAAAAGACCCATAAACTTCCAAACTGTGATATTATCTTGGACTCACCTCTGAAGACTGCTGACAAGCTGGCTAGCTCTTTGAGCTGAGTCCTCCTTTCCCCAATACAACACCCTGGTAAGAGAACTATGGCTCTAGGAATCTCAGAGGTGACCCTCCATCCCAGGACTGCTTAGACTGGGGTTGGGGGGGGAGAGGCTAACTCACAGGAAACAGCTTTATACCAACCCCCAGTGATTTACAGTGGAAGAATACCTACCTCCCCATGGCAGGGTTACAGTACCTAGCACAGTGCCTTGTTGGTAGAAAATTTAATAATAAACGCATGGCTGCTCTGTTAGCTTGGTGTTCAACCCTTTTGTACCAAAAGAGTAAAATCAAAACCCTGATACCTTGTTCCTCACCTATCAGAGATTTTCCTGTCCTCAACAAAAATGAAGGAAAAATGATGACTTAGATCTTCAAGTCTTCTGTTTTCTAAAAGCCAAGACAGACCATTACTCGATTACATTTGCCCTTCAACACTGCCATTCATTACAGATCCTCCCCTAGTGTTATAACTTCTACCTTCAAAGCTTTACAACTGTTTGTTTAGACTGTTCACTTTCTAATGATACATGAGAGGACATTATTTTCATGAATGGGTTGCTTCTCAATTACAGGTAGGATGAGCTAATTTTGAGTTTTCCAGCAGGCAGATAATTATACCTAGAATAAATTCTTGATACGCTTCAATTCTTGGATCAAAGTATTTGTCAGTCTTCCCCAATCTAGGTGTCCCATTCACTTTTTGATGTTTTATCAACTGTCACTTCTTATCTGAGTTTTAAGGCTCATTTCACTCTGGTTTTTGGTCACCTTTTATCTTCTATTTTCAAAAATTCATATTCAAATTAGGTAAAAGGAAACAGGTAAATTTGGAAAAAGTGGTTTCAGTTTTCAGATTTTGTAATTCTTATGTTGCTTTTCAATGCAGAAGGGAATGTATCCTTGCAAAGAACATTTTGATGACCAACACAAATAATGTATCTGTCTAAGAAGCAATCTTTGTAACAAAGGGACAAAGATCAGGTAGTTCATCATTAGGAAAAATAATAAGAAATATCACATGGAAGATTAGGCATTAACACCTGAATTAAGTTTAAAATTTCAGTTTCTAGGCAGGTATGACACCATTCCTTTCAAGATAATAATAATGGGTGAAGATTTTCTACATTTCCCAGTGGATTTTCTAACAGTCTATAGGAAAATTATGTCATTTCATGTTTTTAATTTTGTCTTCATTTCAGAAGAAAAAGACCTGAGTGCTGACTTTTTTTTTTAATTTCTTAAACTTTCACAACATTGAGAAGTTTTTCTGCATTGTGTCTTCGCTGATGTCTAAAAAGATTTGAGCTTTGACTATAGGATTTCCCACACTGAACGCATTCATAAGGTTTCTCCCCAGTATGAATTCTCTGGTGATTGATAAGCCCAGAATTCTGGCTAAAAGCTTTTCCACATTCGAGACATTTGTAAGGTTTTTCTCCAGTGTGGACTCTCTGGTGCTGCACGAGGATGGAACTCCTGCTGAATGCTTTCCCACACTCAACACATCCATAGGGTTTCTCCCCACTGTGGATTCTCTGATGAAGAATAAGGGCTGAGCCCTGACTGAAGTGTTTCCCACATTCGTCACATATATGCTGTTTCTTTCGGGAGGGATTTCTCTTTCTTTCAAACCTGCCCTTAGGGAAACAGGTTTCTCCATATTTAAAGATTTGAGGAACACCTATATTGAGAGTGCCGGGAACTTCATGAGATTCTCCTGCTGAAGGAATCTCCTGCTTTGGAGCTAGAGCTCCATTTTCAGTCCTAGCATCATCATCTGAAATAAACAGAAAATGTAGATATCACTTACTTCCTATTCTGGGAGGACAGACAACTGAAGGAAAAAAAATATTTAAAAAAAAATGAACTAGAAGTAAATAGCTTATATATGTCTATAAACAGCACCATGAAACTGGTGATGATACTGCCTAGTCTCAAAAAAGAAAAAAAATGAAAACAACTCATTATGAGGTTAATGAGATGAGAGCATGGGAACATATGAGGAATTAAAAGGCTGTATCCTAGTAAGTGGTAGCACAGGGAGTAGGTTACACAATGGTGGTCAAAAATCAAAGTGTGGAAAAACCACAGATGTTTCAGAGAGTCTAAGTTTGTTAGGAGACACAGAGATGCAGCTAAGGTCAGGAGAAAAATAAATCAAAATTTGCCACCAGGAAATCACATTGTTTTGCTTTGAAAAAGGGAGAAATTATATCAAAATACAAAGTGTAAGTAACCAATCTGTCAGACAGTGATTTTTCTAAAACGAGTAAGACAAGGCAGGTCAAAGCCAAGATTAGATTACAAGGAGAACACAGCAGTCCTAACAAGAAGCAGCTGAAGGTAAGCCGGGAGCATCCTGTGTTAACTTGGGACACGACACTTACAGATTCAAGGCTCTTTTAATGACTGAAGTTTTCCTGTAAAAGCAACTTGCTGTATTTGGTATTTGTCATGGTATTAAGATGAGCTGTGACTTCTAGGCCTGTTAGATGTGCACAGTGAAAGAACAGCCTGAATTACCAACATGAGGTACCATTGTCTACCTACAGGCAGGAGTGGTATGAGCAAGTCTCTAAGACCTTCCTGAAACTTCAAGCTTTGATGAATAAACAGTCACTAAAGGGTGAACAGAAGCACTCAAAAACTTGTACATAGTGAGAAAGTCTGTAACAAATGATTAAGAAAGAGACAGAAAAGAAGGCTGACAAAGAGACACTGAAGAGTCAGAGGAGATTAGTGAGGTCTGGAGACTTGAACAACAGAGGAGTGAGCGTGTAGGTGACAAATGGCACAGAAAGAATTTAGTTCCCAAGTGTGGTAAAGACCAGAACACTAAAATGAAGTGAGAATTATTCTATTCTACAGTTTAGAGGCAAGAATTAAGTCTATTCTATAGTTTAGGCAAGGGAGAAGTTTGCCACCCAGGAAGATGAGACCTCCAACAACCAAAGATACTGCTTCTCAAACTTTATTGCACAGAAGAACGCTCCATAATTCAGAGGGGCAGCCTACTCAGAACTCATCTAGCTTGCACTAGCATTACCTTCAACTACCTCAACAAATGATGCCCAAAGCAGTCACAAACAAAATTTCATTTTAATTTCTATAAATATGAAAAAGAAACCTAGCAGGTTTAGGAATATACAGGATTGTATCAAAGTAAGTAAGTACGTGGCATTAACTGCCAAGATGCTGGGAAAGAATGGCATTAGCGAATGATCTTTCCATTTAATTTTTCTGTACTTATGTTGAAGAAAAAAAGCTGAAAATACGAAAAGATTCTGGTGATAACAAACAAAAAAACTAGATTTGAAGAAGTAAGCTTATTATACCAGAGAGACTAGGTAGGAGACTGGAAGGATGGGAAACAGGTGGCAAATAAGCAATACAGAGGGACTTGGTCCCTCTGTACAGAGGTGGGTTATGGCTCAGAGTAAGTCAAATGCCCACCAGAAATGGGCAGGCCTTCAAAGAAAGACATAAAAGCAAAGAAAAGGTTGATGATGTTATGTTGAAGAATACAAGACTCAAGGTTAGCAAACCAATTGTTATCACATAGGAACAGAAACCCTACAATGTGTCTATGTCTAAGCAATCAGGTGAAGGTGATTATTCCCCTTCCCTGCTCCCAGTAAAAATAAGCTGAGTTCTGGACAAAAGATCCACACTCTCACTCTCCAGCCCACACGGAGTTCCGGTCCTCACCACAGTGCCTTAGGGAATGGAGCTCCCAGGATGCCCACTTGAGCTGGTTTTCCACAGCATCAAGCTCAGAACTCGGTAATCCCTGAGCTTCTTCTTGAGATACTATCTCATCCACTAACACTTCCCGTTTTCGTCGACGAAGAGAAACCTGGAAATGATAGGAATTGGTTCAGTTGAGAAGGAATTTGATGAGAATCAAAAATAAAACACACACCAAAGAAATCATACAAAACATATGCTGCAGAGGCCTAGAGGGCAAAGCAGCATAAATAATGAAGGGGGGGAGGGGAAGCATAAACATAATTCTAACTTAGTTGAGTGGAACTAATTCAGAAGCTGTGAATACTGCTACGCCAGTGCTCCTAACACAGGAAACTTACTGGCTGTCCAGGGTCATCTAGTTCACTCTCTAAATCCTCCAGGACCGTCACTGCCTCCTCTCCATTCTCTGGATGATGCTCTCGAACCCAAGTCTGTAGCTCCTTGGGGAGGATGGCAACAAACTGCTCCAGTACAACCAGCTCCAAGATTTGTTCTTTTGTGTGTGTCTCTGGCCTGAGCCACAGACGGCAAAGTTCTCGAAGCTGGCTCACAGCTTCCCGGGGCCCAGGTGAATCCTGGTATCCAAACTGCCTGAACCTCTGGCGGAAAACCTCCGGGTCAGGAAGATGGTTCCAGGGGATACTCGACCCCTCTTCACCATCAGGATCCTCCTCCAACTTCACTCTCAGAATTTTTTCCTCTTCATCTGGAGTTGGGATGATAAGTATTGAATCCTCTTCCACTGACTGTGCAGACATCCTGATTTGTAATACTTCAAGGAAAGACAATCAAGGCAAGATACCTTAGGGAAATACCCAGTTTTCTTCACAGGCACTCCTGAGGCACAAGAAATGAAAAATATATAAATGACTAAATATTCTAAGAACCTGGACACAGACTGATTAAAGGAAATAAAAATGTATTCTTTTACTAGATTAAAAATTCCAATCAATAACCTGAACTAGAAGTTTGCAAACTACAGCTCATGGCCAAATCTGGCCCGCTGCCCATTTTTGTACAATGCGTATACTAAGAATAGTTTTCACACTTGTACATGGTTGGAAAAAAATCAAAAGAACACTCCATGACATGTGAAAATGACATGAAATTAAATCGTCTGTCTCCATAAATAATTTTACTCATTTGTTCACACTACCATAGCAGAGTTGAGTAGTTGCAATAGGCACTATGGGGCATGAGAGACCTAATATTTACCCTGGTCCTCTAGAGATAAAGTTTGCCAACCTATGATCAACAAAACCTATTTCAACAATCAAAAGAATCCAAGTTAAGAACCAGCCCTTCTCAGTGTATCTAAATGCATCTGACCCTTGAACACATTATCTACAATTCAATACTGGTGTTCCTTGACACACTTAGGTCATCTCAAAAGCAGGGACTTGCTTTTTTATTATCTGTTAAAAAAAATTTTTTTTTTTTTCACAAAACGTTTAACGGATTTTTTTAAATGTTTAAGAACTCCTAGGACTTTAAATATACGTTAAAAAAAATTCACTTGCTCAGGAATAGATAATAATGTTGGAAAAAAGGAACCACTATGTGCCATAAAATTTAATTATTTTTCAGTTACCCTCCACACCATAAATACCTTTAAATTAGGAACGACAGGCATTAATCAGCAAATTCTAGGGGAAAAAAGAACTCTCATAACACCTTTGTGGTGCAGATTCTTCCGCTGACACTGAATGACTCACAATCTCCCCAGCTACTACCTTCATGGAAACCTTGTGCTATTTCTGATCCTTTCCTTGGTATTTGCACAGTCATGCCCATGCCATTGTCTACAACACCCGTTAAGAATGAGCCACGCAGCTGCTCAATGTACTCATACAGGCCCCAGAATATGAAAGCTAATTCCCAAAAACTTCCTGTAACCCTACAAAAACTAGGAATCAGAAAAGATCTTATCAGGTAACATACACACAAGTTTAATTAAATATTCTGGAGTGTGGCGGCCTTATAAACATGTAGCTTTGGCCTACAGATCTGTTTCTATTCCAAGACCCTACCTTTCTACGGCTCAAGCATTCTACAGAAAAGAAATTTCTCTTCCTTTTACGTTCTCAAACAGCACTCTGGCGGTGAGATGTGAGGAGTTGCGGGGAGAGGAGGTCCGCGGTCCCGACCGTCTTTGGGCGGAGAGCCCCGTCCCAAGTGACCTCCCCACGCACTCCTGCAGAGTGCCGCTTCGAACCGCGCCCCCACCCCAACGACGTCAGCCCCTTTTCCCTGCACTCGCGGCGGCGGCCTTCCTCATACCGAATGCCACCCGGCCACAAGAGCAAACTAGCCGCGGCACTTCCGCCCGCGGCCGGCTGAACTACAAGTCCCGGCAGGCCCCGCGCGAGGCCCGCCCACTCCCACCTCCGCCCGAGAAGAATCCCAGAAATCTCCGCGAGATGCCAGGGCCTCGAAATAGAACAAAACCGGCCGATGGGGGAGGGGAAGTCGGGGGTCGCGAAGGACACAGGGATGGAGGACTCTTCGAGGGTGCTGAAAGCCCGATCTGGCTTTCCGTCTTCCCTTGCCCGTCCCACAACTGCCGGGCACGGAGACCGCGGCCTGTCCCCCGCGCCTCTGGGAGAAGCCGAGGAAGGTTCCCGCCAGGCTTCTTGGCTGACTCTTCTCAAGCAGTCTGCAGCCCCCAGGCCAGGGTCTCTCTCACACCCTTCCCCCCAACTCGCGCAAACCTCGGGCTCGGGAACCACAGCCGCTTCGCTGTCCTCGGCCGACGCAGAAACGCCGCTCTCGAGCCGTTTCCCAGCAGCCCCCGGCGCGGACTGCTTCCGGTCTGTGGGCCCCAGGAGGCGGGGGGGAGGCGAAGCCCCACGTTGCCATGGAGATGCGCTCTGGGCCGGGGGAAGGGCTGTCCAACGACAATGACTGCTTTGAGGCTGCGCTTGGCCTCGCGCCTTCCTCCCCCGGTATCCCAGCCTTCTGGGTTCCGCTTGAAAGACAAGGAAAAGAAAGAATTCTGCCACTAAGACAGTCTTTACGGTTTCATAAGCCTTTTCACATGCATTATCTCATATGATTGTCACAGTAGTTCTCTGAAAGAAGTATTATGAATATTTATGAATGTTAATTACTTTGTACCAGGCACTGTCACCGTGCTTTACATGTAATTTCATTTTCACAACAACGCTGAGATAGTAAGTACTTTTGGTATTCCCATTTCACAGCTGAGATCATTGAGGCACAAGTAAATAGCTTGCCGAGTGCTCATAACTGGTAAGTGGGAAGCAAGATTTGAAACCAAGGCATGACTCTCACCTTTGCCTCCTACTTGCTACGCCATACAACTTTATTATGACCAGTTTACTTGTCAGGGAAACAACATGAGACTCTTAACTAAGAATTTGGCAGTGAGCTCACACTGAATTTGCAGAATGCATGGTCATTTTCTGACTTGAGGCTTGACAGTTTATATTACAAAGCAGCTGCCAAAGTGATCGTTTAAAAACAGAAATCAGACAACTTAATTCCCCTATGTAAAGACATTTAATGGATCCCTAACTGCCTTACCCCTGCTTGTGCTCAGTTGCTCAGTTGTGTTTGCCACCCTATGGACTGTATCCAGCCAAGCTGCTCTGTCCTTGGGATTTTTCAGGTAAGAATACTGGAGTGGGTTGCCACTTCCTCCTTCAGGGGAATCTTCCCCTACTGCCTTAATTATGACATAAAAATTCCTTACATTTTCCTGTAAGGCCCCACTAGTCTGTTCCCTGCCCCCACACCCCCTCTCCAGCTCTATAGGCTCATTGTGGTCTGGATCCTCAGCCTTCCTGACCATCTTTCCTCCTGGAAGCCTCCCCTCTCTCATAGCGCTGGGTAGAAGTGATCTCATTTATTTACTTCTCTACTTTTTTGTTTGTTTGTTTTGCTTTTGTCCATAAGACCCATAGAGGCAGAGACTGTGCCTGCCTTATTCACTGCAGTATCTCCACATAGTAATCCCAGGATATTAACTGCCTGGTATATGGTGGTTGGTCACTCGCCAAGTCTGGTCTGACTGTGAGCCCATGAACTGCAGCACCCCGGCTCCTCTCTCCTTCACTGTCTCCTGGAGTTTGCTCAAATTCATGCCCATTTAGTCAGTGACGCCATCCAACCATCTCATCCTCCGCCACCCCCTTCTCTTTTTGCCTTCAATCTTTCCCAGCATCAGGGTCTTTTCCAATGAGTTGGCTCTTCGAATCAGGTGGCCAAATTATTGGAGCCTCAGCTTAGTGTCAGTCCTTCCAAAGGATATTCAGAGTTGATTTCCTTTAGGAATGACTAGAGAACTCGGTAAATATTTGTTGAATAAATGAATAAAGTGTGGGCTGCTCAGATTGCTGCTTTTGCTAGGTCATATGTCAGGCCTCAGAAACCACAAAGAAAGAGCCCTGTTGTTTAAGGTCTGTGTTAGAAGTGCAGGTCCAGCCTTTCAGAAGCATTCCAAGATCCTGAGGCTTCAGCTTTCTGCCTCTTCGGGAAAGTTCCCTTTGCAAAGAGCCCTCAGTCTGCTGGACTGGTGAATGAGAAAGCTCACGAGTTAGCAGCTGATGGTATAGCACTCCTCTACTCTGACTGTAGCTTTGCCCCTCAAAACCCCTGCTACTTCTGATGACTTGTCTCTCTTCGTTTAGGAAGTTTCTGAAATCTTTACTTTTTTCTTTCCTACTTGGCTATTGCCACCAACCTACTTGGCTGCACTTCCCAACTGTTCTCTCTTTGGTGACTCTAAAAGCTAGCTCATGTTATTTTTCAGAGACAAACCAAAATTTAATTTCTCAAGGTTCATGCTGTGTACTAGCAGAATTTGATGGAGGATCTTGTATATACATTTGTAAATAGGTAAAAAATAAACCAGATTGAAAATCCTTTTTCTTTCTTTTTAAAAGCAAGCCACATACCAAGTTTTTTGGTCCAAATTGTGTAGTATAAGTTAAATTGCATTCTGTTAACCAGTATGAGTGTATTTTTGTAAGTATGCTTGCATGCGTGCTAAGTGGCTTCAGTCTTGTCCAACTTTTTGTGACCCTATGGACCACAGCCCACCAGGCTCCTGTGCCCATGGAATTTTCCAGGCAGGAATACTGGAGTGGGTTGCCATGTCCTCCTCCAGGGGATCTTCCCAACCCAGGATTGAACCTGCATCTCTTATGTCACCTGCACTGGCAGTTGGGTTTTCTGTAAGTATAGCTATGTTGAAATAAAGTTTTAAAAAGCAATAAATAAAAAAAAGCTAGCTCAAGGCATTTTTGTTTTATTTTCTCTTGCTTTAAGTGTTTTTACATCTAGTTAATGCTGGAAAACTAAACACATACACAGCAAACAGAAGTACTTGGGCAGATTAAAAATGTTAAAATTTAACAAAACCCTTTGCCTGGGATTCATTCTATCATTCTTCATTCTTTCTGAGAGAGTAAATAAAATCACAATGAGTTTTTCTTCTCTAATTTACTCTTTTGAGAGCAGGGACTATAAACCTTGGTTTTGAAACCCCATCCTCTGAGTCCTGGGTTTGATTCCTCGGTCGGGAAGATCCCCTGGAGAAGGAAATGGCTACCCACTCCAGTGTTCTTGCCTGGAGAATTCCACAGAGAGAGGAGCCTAGTGGGCTACAGTTGATGGGGTCACAAAGTGTCAGACACGACTGATGCACTAACACTTTCACTTTCAATGGAAACAGTCACAGACTTTATTTTCTTGGGCTTCAAAATCACTACGGACAGTGACTGCAGATGCTTTCTCCTTGGAAGAAAAGCTATGACAAACCTAGACAGTGTATTAAAAAGCAGAGACATTATGTTGCTGACAAAGGTCCATATACTCAAAGCTATTGTTTTTCCAATGGTCACGTATGGATGTGAGAATTGGACTGTAAAGAAGGATGAAAGCCGAAGAATTAATGCTTTTGAACTGTGGTGTTGGAGAAGACTCTTGAGAGTCCCTTGGACTGCAAGGAGATCTAACCAGTCCATCCTAAAGGAAATCAGTCCTGAATATTCATTGGAAGGACTGATGCTAAAGCTGAAACTCTAATACTTTGGCCACCTGATGCCAAAAACTGACTCACTGGAAAAGACCCTGATGCTGGGAAAGATTGAAGGCAGGAAGAGAAAGGGATGACCGAGGATGAGATCGTTGGATGGCATCACTGACTCAATGGATATGAGTTTGAGCAAACTCCAGGAGATAGTGAAGGACAAGGAAGCCTTGTGTGTTGCAACCCATGGGGTCACAAAGAGTTGGCCATTACTGAGCAACTGAAAGAGGAGAGTGAAAAAGCTGGCTTATAACTCAACATTCAAAAAACTAAGATCATGGCATCTGGTCCCATCACTGCATGGCAAGTAGATGAGGAAACAATAGCAACAGTGACATATTTTATTTTCTGTGGCTCCAAAATCACTGCAGATGGTGACTACAGCCATGAAATTAAAAGATGCTTGCTCCTTAGAAGAAAAGCTATGACCAACCTAGACAGCATGTTAAAAAGCAGAGACGTTCCTTTGCTGACAAAGGTCCGTCTAGTTAAAGCAATAGTTTTTCCATAGTCGTGTATGAACGTGAAATTTGGACCATAAAGAAAGCTGAATGCCTAAGAATTGATGCTTTTGAACTGTGGTGTTGGAGAAGACTCTTGAGAGTCCCCTGGACTGTAAGGAGATCAAATCAGTCAATCCTAAAGGAAATCAGTCCTGAATACTCATTGGAAGGACTGATGTTGAAGCTGAAACTCCAATACTTTGGCCACCTGATATGAAGAATTGACTCACTGGAAAAGACCTTGATGCTGAGAAAAATTGAAGACAGGAGGAGAAGGGGATGACAGAGGATGAGATGGTTGGATGGCATTACTGACTCAATAGACATGAATTTGAGCGAGCTCTGGGATTGGTGATGGACAGGGAGGCCTGGCGTGCTGCAGTCCATGGGGTCGCAAACAGTCAGACACAACTGAGCAACTGAACTGAACTGAGTAACTGAACAACAACACTGTGCTCAGCCATAGGTAATAAGTTGTGATTGAGCTAAGCCATTCATGACTTATCTGTTTCCCTTTGCCATGAACTCACTTTGCCTAGCTAGAGATGGTCATATAATTCAGTTCATGGTCAATGATATATAAGGGAAAGTAGTCTCGTTTATATTTCAATGAGATATAAAGGAAAATGTCTTTCAAAAAATTTATCTAACTCATGTAAGCTATCAGATGTATTAGCATAAAGTTGTTCATAATATTCCCTTAATATACTGTCTACAGGATCGGTAGTGATGTCCCCTTTTTCATTCCTGAAATTGGTAGTCTTATTTATTTTTCTGTATATGTGTTGCCTTGAAGTTTGTCAGTTTTATTTATCTTTCAAGGAAACAACTTTTTGCTTTGTTTTCTCTATTGTTTTTTATTTCATGGGGTTCTTCTCTTTTTAAATAAGTTTTAAAATAAGTTAATAGTAAAATTAGTTCTGCTTTTAGCAGATAGCTCTAGGATTTTTAGTACATGTATAAATTATGAAACTATCACCAAAATCATAATATAGGTTAGTTCTATCATTCCACAAATCTCCCTCAAGATGCACTTACAACTTTTCTACTCCATAATGCATGGCACCACTGGTTTGCATGTGTGAATGCTAAGTTGACTCAGTCATGTCTGACTCTTTGTGATCCTATGGACTGTAGCCCACCAGGCTCCTCTATCCATAGGGTTCTCCAGGCAAGAATACTAGAGTGGGTTGCCATGCCCTCCTCAAGAACCACTGGCTTATTATCCATCAAAATAGTTTTGACTTTTACAGAGTGTAATATAAGTGGAATCATAAAGTATTTAACCTTTTACATAAATTTCATTAAGTATAATAACTTTGAGATTCATTTGTTTTGTTGTTACCTGTCTCAATTGTTCATTTCATTTTATTGCTGCATATTGTTGAGTAGGATATTCCTGTAGGTATCGTTTGTTTATCCAGTTAAGCACTGAAGGACTTTTGGGTTAATTCGAGATTTGGGCAATTTTAAGTAAAGTTTCCCTGGTAGCTCAGACAGTAAAGAATCTGCCTGCAATGCAGGAGACCTGGCTTTGATCCCTGGGTCAGGAAGATCCCCTGGGGAAGGGAATGGCTACCCACTCCAATATTCTTGCCTGGAGAATTCCATGGACAGAGGAGCCTGGGGTTGCATGGGGTTATAGTCCATGGAGTTGCAAAAGAGTTGGACACGACTGAGTGACTAACACACGTGCACAGTATAAACATTAACGGACAGGCTTTGTGATCATAAGTTTTTATCTCTCTGGTGTAAATATCTAGAAGTGGAATTGCTAGGTCATATAATTTCATGGACTGAAAGTTTGTGCCCACTTCCCAAACTCACTAGCTGAGGCCCTAATTCACAGTGTAATAGTATTCGAAGCTGGGCAGTTTGGGAGGTAATTAAGTTTATATATAGTCATGAGAGTGGGATTAGTTCCCTTATAAAAGAAACACACAGCGCTGCTTCCTCTCTTTCTCTACCATGTGAGGACAAGGGATAACGATGGCTATCTGTAAGCCAGGAAGAGAGCCCTCACCTGGGAACCAAATTCAGTTCAGTTCAGTGTCTCAGTCATGTCCAACTCTTTGCAACCCCATGGACTGCAGCACGCCAGGCCTCCCTGTCTATCACCAACTCCTGGAGCTTGCTCAAACTCATGTCCATCAAGTTGGTGATGCCATCCAACCATCTCATCCTCTGTCGTCCCCTTCTCCTCCTGCCTTCAATCTTTCCCAGCATCAGGGTCTTTTCCAATGAGTCAGTTCTTTGCATCAGGTAGCCAAAGTATTGGAGTTTCAGCTTTAGCATCAGTCCTTCCAATGAGTATTCAGGACTGATTTCCTTTAGGATTGACTGATTTGATCTCCTTACAGTCCAGGGGACTCTCAAGAGTCTTCTCCAACACCACAGTTCAAAAGTATCAATTCTTTGGCGCTTAAGCTTTCTTTATAGTCCAACTCTCACATCCATAGATGACTACTGGAAAATCATAGCTTTGACTAGGCAGACCTTTGTCAGCAAAGGAATGTCTCTGCTTTTTAATATGCTGTCTAGGTTTGTCATAGCTTTTCTTCCAAGGAGAAAGTATCTTTTAATTTTATGGCTGCAGTCACCATCTGCAATGATTTTGGAGCCCAAGATAATGAAGTCTGTCACTGTTTTCATTGTTTCCCCATCCATTTGCCATGAAGAGATGGGACCAGATTCTATGATTTTAGTTTTTTGAATGTTGAGTTTTAAGCCAACTTTTTCACTCTTCTCTTTCACTTTCATCAAGAGGCTCTTTAGTTTCTCTTCACTTTCTACCATAAGGGTGGTATCGTCTGCATATCTGAGGTTATTGATATTTCTCACATCAATCTTGATCCTCACTTGTGCTTCATCCAGCCCGGCATTTTGCATGATGTACTCTGCATATAAGTTAATAAGCAGGGTGACAGGGAACCAAATTAGCTGACACCTTTACCTTGGACTTTCCAAATTCCAGAACTGTAAGAACAAATTTGTTATTTAAGGCACCAGTGTATGATATTTTGTTATAGCAGCTGGAGCTAATATATATGATTTTTTAGTTTGAATAAATTGAATTTTTTAATTAAAAAAATATTGAACTAAAACCAACATTTCGTACATAAAGAATGAATCTGGAAAATCATGATTAAAAATTATATCTCTATATCTTCTTTTAATAGAATGTTTGACAGACAAAAAGGTTTAATTTTGATGAACTCCAATTTATTCATTTTTAAATTTTATTCCTTAGGACTTCCCTGGTGGTCCAGTGGCTAAGTCTCCGGGCTGTCAGTGCAGGGGGCCTGGGTTTGATCCCTGGTCAGAGAACTAGATCCGTTGTGCCATAGCTAAGAGTTCGCATGCTGCAACTAAAGACTCCACATGTCCCAAGAAGATCAAAGATCCTGTGTGCCAAAACCAAGACCCAGTACAGTCAAATACATAAATATTTTAAAAATAAATAAAAGCAATGGGGATTGGCACCAAGCTTCTGGGATCAAAGCTCCTCTGAGCAGAATGAAGTGCTCCCCTCTCTCTCAAAGTGCCTGCCCCATGCCCTGTGTCATTGCTGTGCTGCTATCACTCCACTGTAACAGGGAGAGAAGTTGAGTGAAGAAAGAAAGATATGGAACTTCCCTTATGCTTTCTGACCCTTAAGAACCCCTTTCCCATTCCTTGGGCTTCTCTGTGGGCACTTCTGGGTTTCAGGCTTCCTTTGAGTCTAGGCCAGGTGATACCAAAAAGGAAAAAAAGGGTAAAATTCAGTGGAACTTGAAATTCGAGTCTTCTTCCCCAGTCTGCTTTCTATTATTCACTTTGAGGAGTCCTCAGGGAGCTACTCTGTGACCTTTGTCCAGGATTCTCTGGGACTTTGGCCACCTGATGGGAAGAGCCAACTCATTGGAAAAGACCCTGATGCTCGGGAAGACTGAAAGCAAAAGGATAAAGGGGTGGCAGAGGATGAGATGGTTAGATAGCATCACTGACTCAGTGGACTTGAATTTAAGTAAACTCTGGCAGACAGTGGAGGACAGAGGAGCCTGGTATGCTATATAGTCCAGGGGGCAGCAAAGAGTCAGACACGACTGAGTGACTGGACCACAACTGTGGAACTCTCTCGGGAAAGAGACAGGGTTGGAGGATGCTTACTCCATCTTGCCTAGAACCAGAGCCTTTGTTTGTTGCTTTTATCATTCTCTCTCTTCTACTTATTTTGGTTTTAAATTGATCTTCTGGTTTTCACCCTGACAGTCTTTTGTCTCTTCTAGTGTAAGTATCTGAAAAGTGGCACCTTAGGGCTTAGTCCTGCTTATCTGTAGTATTCTTAGCTCCTCCCTCCACCTGGGTCAGCTGCTTGCATCCTCCAGCTCTTGCAGCACTGCCTGCTATCGTAACCGGTCACAAGAACATCTGGAGACTGAAAAGTATCATCTCTTTTTTTATGCCTCTTTTTTAGAAGAAAGCAAACTTTTCCAGAAGCTAGGCAGCAGGCTTTCCCTAATGTCTCATTGGCCTAAATTGAGTGATATGCCAGTGCCTAAATCAAGACTGGGCTTCCCTGTAGTTCAAAGAATTCACCTGCCAATGCAAGAGATGCAGGTTTGACCCCTGGATTGGGAAGATCCCCTGGCAACCCACTCCAGTATTCTTCCCTGGGAAATCCCAGGGACAGAGGAGCTTGGTGGGCTACAGTCCACTGGGTCACAAAGAGTTGGACATGACTTGGGGACTGAACAACAACAACAAAATCAAAATTACTTGTAGGTGGAATGGAATTATCATTATTGGCCTATACTAATCATTTGTAGTTGAATGACTGTCAAGAAATCAAACTAAAACCACCTGGGTTGCAAGACTGCTAAGAGTCAAATGAATCAAAAGCAACATTTAATGGACTAATTCAGTTCTGCTTCAGCCTCACTGACATGTCCAAGTGGAGATATTCTACCTACAATCCTGACAAGTCCTTCTTCAATAGAATGGAGCCAGCAGAGCTATATAGGAAAAGACGGTAGATGTCTATCCAGCTGATCATTAGCTCTGACCATAGAGTTCCTTATTTTAGCTGCCACCCCATGTCATTATACACTTTGAATAAAATCAGTCTCCCATCTGAAGACAAACAAGTTAATCTTAGCCAATCTTCAAATTCAAACTTGAGTAAGATTAAGAGATCCAGATAATAAGACACATCCATGAGGTTAAAATGTCAGGAATCAATAAAGTAAATAATTAGCATGTGCTCAGTCACTTCAGTCATGTCCTACTCTTTTCAACGCTGTGGACGGTAGCCCATGAGGCTGCTCTGTCCACGGGACTCTCCAGGCAAGAATACTGGAGTGGGTTGCCATGCCCTCCACCAGGGGATCTTCCTGACCCAGGGATTGAACCCGCGTCTCCTGCATCTCCTGCCTTGCAGGCGGATTCTTTACTCACTGAGCCACCTGGGAAGCCCAAATAATTAGCATATAATAGGAATTATAGTTATTTAGCATATAGCTTTATAAAAGGAAGCATGTGGAATCCAAGATAGAAATTATAAAACAATATTATTTACTAGCCATCCAGGACTTAATGCTTATATAATCCATTCAGATCTTCTAAGACTGGGAATTCCCTGGTACGCCAGTGGTTAGGGCTCTGCACTTCCAAAGCAGGAGCACAGGTTTGATCCCTGGTCAAGGGAACTAGGATCCCACATGCCACACAGAGTGGTCAAAAAAGTAAAAACAAATCTTTGGGGACTGCTGGAACAGTCTCCTCATGGCCTGTCCTAAGTGTTAGTGGCAAAGAGAAGATTCTTTGTCAGTCCCTTCACCAAACACCTGTCTGGATTTCATCTGCCAGATTATCTACTTTTTGACAATCTACAGTGTTTCTTCTTCTTCTTTTTTTTTTTGATAAATTATAAATGTTATTAGGGCATAAATATAGAAGTCTCTTCCCCTTTTTATCCCTCCAATGTTCCTGTGGTAAAATAAACATGAAGTTTATCATTTTAACCATTTTTAAGTGTATAGTTCAGTGGCATTAAATACATTCATAATGCTGTACAACCATGACAATTATCCATTTCCAGAACTTTTTCGTCACCCCGAACAGAAACTCTGTACCCATTAAAAACTCCTCAATCCTCTTCCCCCACCACCCCCCAGTCCAGGTAATCACTATTCTATGAATTTGCCTATTCTAGATACCTCATATAAATAAAATCATACAATATTCATCTTTATTTATCCAGCTTATTTCATTCACCGTGTTTTCAAGGTTCAGCACTGTTGCAGCATGTACAAATTTCTTCCACTACCCCAAAGCAGGGAGCTTCTGTGAAATCTTTTGGAAGCTGATTTGGTGTACTGTGCTCAGTCACACATTGAGTGACCGACCCCATGGACTGTAGCCCATCAGGCTCCTCTGTCCATGGAATTCTCCAGGAAAGAATACTGCAGTGGGTAGCCATTCCCTTCTCCAGGAGATCTTCCCCATCCAGGGATTGAACCCGGGTCTCCTGCATTGCAGGCAGATTCTTTACTACTGAGCCACCAGGGATACATGAACTCAGTCAAGATAAAGCACAGATGCTCACAGACATAGTTCAAGGCTATGGCAGCTTGATGCTGAGTATAATTCCAGGGAAGGGGCTTGGCGGTGCCAGTCTTGCTGTTCAGGATGCATGCTGTCTCCATGTGAGTAAAAGTCACTCAGTCGTGTCCGACTCTTTGTGACCCCATGAACTACACAGTCCATGGATTTCTCCAGGCCAGAATACTGGAGTGGGTAGCCTTTACCTTCTCCAGGCGATCTTCCCAACCCAGGGATCGAACCCAAGTCTCCCACATTGCAGGCGAATTCTTTACCAGCCACCAGGGAACAGGTAGTAACATCGGTCTTTCATAAAAGTGGAGTTATATAAAGTGAACTTTCAAAACACAGAGGCTATCTGTACTTGTTTTTACTAATTGAAATAAATCTGCGGAAGATTTTTACTTTCAAGGAATAAGGCAGTGATAGCTTTCAGCATTTGCTTTGCCGCAAGCAACCCAAGCAGCGAGAGTGGCACCACAAAGCTGCTTCCTGGAGAACTATCCTCAGCATCTCAGCATCAAGCTACTGTAACTTTGAACTGTGTCTAAGGTAACCGCTTCTTTGCTTTACA
Organism: Oryx dammah; assembly: GCF_014754425.2. Classification (NCBI taxonomy): domain Eukaryota; kingdom Metazoa; phylum Chordata; class Mammalia; order Artiodactyla; family Bovidae; genus Oryx; species Oryx dammah. The sequence continues at coordinate 39,957,648 of NW_024070206.1, forward strand.
CTATTTCAGCCTATGAAAGTTTTCTTCTTTCAGATAGCGGGAGAAACCTGTACTGATGTAGGTCTTTGTAAAAGCAAAGTAGTGTAAAGTGAACTTTTGAAAAGTGGGGGATAACTGTGTCACAATTTCATTGCTTTTTAAGGCTAAATAATATTCCACTGTATGTATATAGTATGCTTTTGCTTATCTGTTGATTAACTGACAAACACTTGGGTTGCTTCCCCCTTTTGGCTATTGTGAATGATGCTGCTATGAACATAAGTGTACAAGTATCTGTTTGAGTCCATGCTTTCAACTCTGGGGTCTATATTAGGAGTGGAATTGCCAGATCATATGGTAATTCTATGTTTAGCTTTTTGAGGAAACACTAAGCTGTTTTCCACAGTGGCTGTACCAGTTTACATTCCCATCAGCGATGCTCCAGGGTTCCAATTTCTCTACATCTTTGCCAACACTTGTTATTTTTTTGTATTTTTAATCAGCCACCATGATGGGTATGAGATAGTATGTCATTGAGGCTTTGATTTGCATTTCCCAAAAGACGAGTGATACTGAACATCTTTTCCAGTTCTTGTTGGTCATTTATATATCTTCTTTGGTGAAATGTCTATTCATGTCTTTTGCCCATTTTTGAAATGGGTTGTTTGGTTATCTTCTTTTTCTGTTGAGTTGTAGGAGTTCTTCATACCTTCTGGATATTAATCCTTTATCAGATATATGATTTTCAAATATTTTCACTCCACAAATATTCGAGTGCCTGTTATGGGCCATGCATTTTGTCTGACACTTGAGAAGCACCAGTGGATGAAGTAGCCCATGTTCTCAAGAAACGTAAAATAGTGAAGTCAATACAGCAGTAGATATAGTATCCATTTAGTGGATAAAAGTCTATCACATTGCAAAAAAAAAAAAAATGGAGCTTATCTTTTATAGCCGATGTTTTTGCTTCCTGAATCCCCACCCCACTGGGTAGGGAGTGTGATGATGAGAGTTGAATTAAATTATTCAGTCCATTTTAAATTCAACTCCCTCTCATGGCCATTTCTCCCTCTGCCCTTCTCTGCCATCTGGAGGTCTGTGGAGAGGTGATGCTGTGGGTTGGGTCTCGGGGGCCTTGCTGTCCTCCTCATTTTCTCTGGCTTCTGTTCTGGGCAGCTGGTCTGCTGTGGTGCTTGCTCATCAAACCTGCAGCAGCAAGAGCTCTGTTCCTCAAGCTAGGCAGGAGGCCAGTACCCCTTCCCTGGTGGTGTTCCTTCACTTGGGTCCTAGCCACCCTTCTAAGGAGTGGCTCAGACTTACAGCTCTGGGTACAGGTTCCACAAAGTTACTTTGTGATCTCAGCTCTCCTGGTGCTTCGATCAGCTAATTTCTAAGGTCCCCATCAGGCATGGGGAATGGTAACACATCTTCTAAATCACGTGGTAGCTGGCAGAGACCCTTTGCTAACTCCGTACTGCTGTTTTACAGTGTTCCAACCTTGGAGCACAGGAAGTCTGTTGGGCAATTGTTTTCCCAGTGCACTCAGTGACAAGACCAGCTTCCTACCCTTTCAAGCTCTCTCCCAGCCCCCTCCAGCACTTCTGCAGAGGTGAAACAACATCCGTGTCTGACCTCTTTGTCTCACCATTCCCAGGATCAGAAGGGCTTTTAGTTTTTCTTTCTTTTGCTCTCTCACAACTTTCTTTCTTCTCAAAGTATCATTCACTGTCCTCTGCCTTGGGCTATCTTTGCAGTTTGATATTTTACTTTAAAATATTTTATTGATGTATAGTTGATTTACAAAGTTGTGTTAGTTCCAAGTGGACAGCAAAGTGAATCAGTTATACATATACATATATCTACTCCTTTTAAGATTCTTTTCCCATATAGGTCATTACAGAGTAATGAGTGGAGTTCCCTGTGCTATACAGTAGGCCTTTATTAGTTATGTTTTATTAATATATAAAGTATATATGTCAATCCCAATCTCCGAATTTATCCCTCCCTTCCTTTTTCCCCAGCAACCATGTTTGTTTTCTACGTCTGTAACTCTTTCTGTTTTGTAAATAAGTTCATTTGTACCATTTGTTTAGATTCTACATAGAAGTGATATCATATGCCTGTTTTTCTCTGACTTCACTCAGTATGACAATCTCTAGGTCTATCCGTGTTGCTGCAAATGGCATTGTTGTTCTTTTTTTATGGCTAAGTGCATTTTTTAAAAAAAGAGATTTTGGGGGCTGTGTTGGATCTTTCTTGCTGCTCACAGGCATTCTCTAGTTGCAGAAAGCGGGAGCTACTCTCTCGTTGGGGTGCATGGGCTTCTTACGGCAGTGGTTTCTCTATTTGCAGAGCGTGGGCTCTAGGCCTTCGGGCCTCAGCTGTGGGGCATGGGCTCATTAGTTGTGGTCTGCAGGCTCTAAAGTGTGGGCTTAGCAGTTGTGGCAAAAGGGCTTAAGTTGCTCCATGGCATGTGGGGTCTTCCCAGAACCTGGATCAAATCTGTGTCTCCTGCATTGGTAGGTGGATTCTTAACCACTGGACCACCAGGGAAGCCCCTGAGTGCATTTCAATATTTTAAAAATATTTTATTTCGTGTGATAAATGTGATGCCAGAGTGAGAACAGATTGCTATGGAATCAACAGAAGGGTGTGGAGGTGGTCCCAACCAACTCTTAAGGTGTCACAGCTTCCTTGAAGAAGTGGCATCTGAGCTAAAATCTGAAGAACACACAGGAGTTAGATAAAGTATAGAGGCTGGATAAGAGTTTAAAAGGAATACATAAAAAGGCCCAGAGGTAGGAGAAAGACTTCTAATCCAAAATGTGTTTGGCATACGACCCAGCAATCCCACTGCTGGGCATACACACCAAGAAAACCAGAATTGAAAGAGACACGTGTACCCCGATGTTCATCGCAGCACTGTTTATAATAGCCAGGACATGGAAGCAACCTAGATGTCCATCAGCAGATGAATAAGAAAGCTGTGGTACATATACACACTGGAGTATTACTCAGCCATTAAAAAGAATACATGTGAATCCATTCTAATGAGGTAGATGAAACTGGAGCCAGTTATACAGAGTGAGGTAAGTCAGAAAGAAAAACACCAATACCGTATATTAATGCATGTATATGGAATTTAGAAAGATGGTAACGATGACCCTATATGCGAGACAGCAAAAGAGACACAGATGTAAAGAACAGACTTTTGGACTCTGTGGGAGAAGGCAAGGGTGGAATGATTTGAGAGAACAGCACTGAAACATGTATATTATCACATGTGAAATAGATCGCCAGTACAGGTTCAATGCATGAGACAGGGTGCTCAGGGCTGGTGCACCGGGACGACCCTGAGGGATGGGATGGGAAGGGAGGTGGGAGGGGAGTTCAGAATGGGGGACACATGTACACCCATGGCTGATTCATGTCAGTGTATGGCAAAAACCACTACAATATTGTAAAGTAATTAGCTTCCAATTAAAATAAATAATTTTAAAAATATGTTTGGCATAGAGAATTAAAGCGTAGTAACAAGGGGGAGAGAGAAAGCAGAAATGATAAGCAGTAGTCAGATCATGACGAGCCTCAAACACTTTGCTTAGGAATTCTGACTTCATAATAAAGCAATGGGGCGCTTGTGTTTCAGGCAAAAAAGGGACATAAATTTATACTTTAGAAAGATCACTGTGGCTGAAAGAGATGAATGCATGTGAAGGAGACAAAACTAAGGGCCACTGTGCTCCCTGTCCTTCAGAGATTAGCCACCATCTTGACTTTTTAAGAATACACTGGAGGAGTATAGAGTTCATTCAGCATGTTTTCAGTGTTGAAGAGATGGATCCAGAAGGGGGGGCAAAAGGGTGAAGAAATAAGAGAAAATGACTGACGGCAACCAACATCCTTCAGAGGTGGGGAGGAACGGTGAGGGACCAGAGAAGAGAGCACACCCTCCTTCATTCTGAAAGAAGCGGGAGGAGATGATGGGGGAGAGGCAGCTAAGCTGACAACCTTGATGGGCTTCTCACTTTTTTTTTTTTTTTTTGTAGTGAAGGAGGCAAAATGATAGCCATGTCCTCAGGAAAAGTTAAGTGGCCAAGGAGGAGTATGGCGGACACTGTTTCAACACAATTGGTTCCCAACCCCCAGCTACCATGCTATCTTCCCGCTTGTCCGACTCTTTGCTACCCATGGACTGCAGCAACCGCCAGGCTTCCCTGTCCATCATCAACTCCCAGAACTTGCTCAAACTCATGTCCACTGAGTCGGTGATGCCCTCCAACCATCTCATCCTCTATAGTCCCCTTCTCCTCCTGCCTTCAATCTTTTCCCAGCATCACAGTCTTTTCCAATGAGTTGCCTCTTTGCATCAGTTGGCCAAAGTATTGGAGCTTCGGCCCTAGGGGTTGAAAACACTTACTTTACCAGACATACTTGCAACAGGGGAACATACGTGGAATTTTGTTGGGGCGTCTTAGAAAGCTAATTTTTTTCTAGTAATGGAGATGGCCATGGCTGGAGCCCCCTTTCCTCTTTCTCCCTGACTTGACTCCAGATGCTATTCCAGAGCTGGGACAGCACCCCTCTAATCTGAGAAAGTAAGCTTGAAGGAAAGGCCCAAAGTGCAGAGACAGCAGCCAGAGAAGTCATTGTTCAGCGGCTGATGGACAGCCAGCAGCAGCTTGCTTCCAGATTTCTGGTTGCGGACTCTAATTTGTTTAAGCCACCAGAAGATTTGCTGGATTTTGTATCCAGCATTCCTGGTACAGAAAGTTTCAAGGGTAGTGGCAAACATCTGAGCTGGTCGCTGAAGAGAACTGGAGAGGAGAAGGAGGAACATAGGATTATAGATAATAATGAAGGCTCAGATGAAGTGAAATTAATTCTAAAAACATCCAATTTCATTTTGGAGTGCTTACTATCTGTGGGAATTAAATCAGTTTGATGGGGATGCTAGTAATTTTTTAAATCAAATTTAGCTCAAGTCATATTAATTCTCTGGTTAGATAAACTAGCACCTCCTACTTATTAGGAGACCTAAATAGGAGCAAGATAACTTAAAGAACCCAGTGACACCCTTTAAAGATTCATTATTCTAAGAGGATATGATTCAGTTCACTTTTCTGGTGGAAAAGTTCAGATTATTCACAATGAAAAGAAGGTAATCTTGCAAAGCCTATGGCATAACCAAGTGAAGAAGGACACTTCCCTCAGAATACTTGATTTAGATTCTGTCCTTTTATTCACATAGTACCTATGAGTACTATGAGTACTTTCTATGAGTACTATTCACAAAAAACTCCTTTTATGATTAAGCAGTGCTTTAATAGATGGCTTGTTCCTCTCTTTAATTACAAAAAGCATGAGACCCAAATAAAGATTCCTATGTTTTTAATAAATGAAAATATACAAACTCAGTATTTATGCATATTTACTAGAGCTACAAAGTATGACCCTAACAGAAAATTCTGAAATTAAAATTTATATTCACCTCTCCCCTTACTAATCTTATTTATCAACATTCTAACTAAGCAGAGCAGGTACTCCCACATTTGTTTCCAGAGTTACTCCAAGCACTAAATATGGCTGGATTTTCTGATAATGAAACGTTTATACTTAATGAGGAACAAAGAAGTTCCCCATGAGCCCTCTCTTCCCTTCTCCTTCCAAAGACTTTTATGTTTCATGGTTGTCTCCATAGTTGGTAACTGTGGCACCATGGGAGACACAACAATCTACGTATTTTTTTATTTACTTATATTTGGCTGTGTTGGGTCTTAGCTGTGGCACATGGGCTTAGTTGTCCCGGCAGCGTGTGGCATGTGGGATCCTGGTAGCTCCCCAACCAGGGATTAAACCCACATCCTCTGCACTGGAAGGTGGATTCTTAACCACTGGACCATCAGAGAAGTCCCAGTCCATGTATTCTTGTAATGTATATAGAATTCTATCAAGAATCCCTGGAAAGGGGGACATTTTCTTATATACTGTCAGAATAATAATTTTAAAAACATATCTGTCATTTAAACAAGAAACTTCAATTGAATTAAATGTGGTATATCTCAATGGACTCTTTAAATTGAACTTCAGTGATTTCCTCATTTGTACAAGAACATAAAAATGCAAGATCTTACAACATGATAAATTGTCTGGAAACTCATCTTACTAAGAATGATGAGAAAGGCCCAGAAAAGGTTGTCCTGTGATGCCTGAAACACATTCACAGCTGATTCAGGCCAGAACAGAGGTCATGAAGAACTCTGCAGGATAGCCATCAGCTGTTAACGGTTCCCATTTCCAGGTGTGTACGTCAGCCTTGTTGGGACCGTCTTTTCTTCATCTTTCTTTTTTGTGTTAAGGTGATCATCAACTTTATATAAGCACACACAGAAAACTGTTCATTATTAGAACACTCATTATGGTTATGCCACTCCCTGAAGACATGTAGTGCTGTCTTAATACTTTCACTGAGATATTTCCAGTATAAATTGTAAAGGAGATAATTATTTTTTCTACACAAGAAAAATATTTAATTCTACACAATTATTTTTTTCTAATCATGTATTCTGAGGGAAGTGTCCTTCTTCATAGACTTTGCAAGATTACATTCTCTCCATTGTAAATAATTGGAACTTCTCCACCCAACAGTGATGTGAATTATCTTAGAATAACAAATCCTTAAAGGGTGTCACTGGATACTGAGTTATCTTGCACTTAATTAGGTCTCCTAATAAGAAGGAGGTGCTAATTTATCTAAACAGAGAATTAATATGACTTGGGCTAAACTTGATTAAAAAAATTAGCATATTAGCACCCCTTAGTATCATAAACAGTACGTAGGCTCTTTATACATCAACTATACCTCAATTTTAAAAATGTAAACAAAACAGTATGTAGGTTCTTGTGAATTTTCTTAAGAGATGATTAAAGTCCCTTTACTACCTGCTTCCTAACAATGACCCTGGACATTTCAGTGTAGGTCTTGAGGTACATATTCTTTTTGGTCTCCTCGAGCCTGGTGGGCTATAGTCCATGGGGTCACAAAGAGTCAGACATGACTGCGCAATTCAAAAACAGAAAATAGAATAGGACATTTATTTTATATTTTGGCCGCACAGTGTGGCTTGTGGGATTTTAATTCCCTGATCAGGGATTGAAGCCAGGCCCATGACACTGAAAACGTGAATCCTAATCACTGATGACCTGGAAATTCCCAGGAAATTTTTTTTTAATCTTTGATCTAACAACTCCAATGTTCAAGTAATGAAATGGAGAATATCCATTTATATGCCAACTCACACATTCCTTCTCAACAGGGAAAATGTACTTGTCTAAAAAGGAACATACTAGTGTATTATTTGTGTTAATAATGTAAACAGTCGAATGTGACTGAGAGTATCTTTTCAAGAGCTGCACTAGAGATGGAGGAGCAAGGGGGACAGAGGATGAGATTGTTGGATGGCATCACCTGCTTGATGGACATGAATTTGAGCAAGCTCCAGGAATTGGTGATGGACAGGGAAACCTACCATGCTATAGTCCATGCAGTCAAAAAGAGTCAGACACGACTGAGCGAATGAACTGAACTGAACTGAGGGATGGAACTCTATAGCTTTAGAATCTCAAACATCTGAATTGACCCTGTACTGAAAAGCAGGGAAGTAAACATTGCTGGCAGAAAATATTCCACATTCTCTCCTGTGGCTTTAATAACCTTGGACAGGAAACTGGTGCCCACCGAAACTACAGATTTATACTAAAGGAGTATAGGTGCCTTGCGCCTTCTCCCTCAGAGAAAAATTTCTCAATAAATGCTTCAATTCCCTCACAACTCTGATGGGACTTTTTCTCCAGCATGTTTCTTCCTATGTCTGAAAAGATTCGAGCTCTGACTAAAGGATTTCCACATTCATGACATTGGAAGGGTTTCTCCCCAGTATGGATTTTTCAATGCTGGATCAGGACTGTACTGCAGCTGAAAGACGTTGCACACGCTTCACATGTATAAGGTTTCTCTCCACTTAGATTCTCTGATGTAGTTTAAGGGCTGAGCTCTGACTAAAGACTTTGCCACATTCCTCACATTTTAGTGTTGTTTTCTTCAAGGACAGTTTCCCTGTCTTCTTTCAAACTTTCTGTCTTGTTCACATGTTCTAAATGTGAAACTCTGAGAAGCATTCACTTGAAGAGTGTTAGAAACTGTAATGCAGTTCTTTGCCTGAAGAAGTCTTTTGTCTTAAAGCAGATTTCACATTTTTAGTTCTGGTGTCTCTATCTGAAATGGTACACAGAAGAGAAAATGTAATCATTTTTTGTTCAGTGGGAAGGAAAAGGAAATAGAATGATCTGAATGGAGCATAGATTATTTTTGAGAGAGCGTGTTTGCAATATAACATCAATATAGAGCATGACGCCGTGCATGCATGCTCAGTCATATCTGACTCTTTGTGACCCCAAGGACTGCAGCCCACCAGGCTCCTCTCTCCATGGGATTTCCCAGGCAAGGCTACTGGAGTGGGTAGCCATTTCCTTCTCCAGGAGATCTTGCCGGCCCGGGGATGGAACCCCTGTCTCTTAGATCTCCTGCACTGGCAGGCAGATTCTTTATGGCGGAGCGACCTGAGATTTTAGAGGATGGAGAAGGAAAGGCAGAAAACACTGAGAAGATCATAAGGCAAAAGAGGTTTACATACTGATGAGGCAGTCAGTGATAAAGATGAAAAGCTCTGTGCAAAAAGTAGAATGGTGACAGGGGAAAAAAGATATTTAGACTGAGGAAAGAGTGGAAGAAAAGAGAGGCCTAAAAGACAAGAAATGATGGGAGAACAGAGGAGCAACTGAAGGAGAGAAATTCAATATGGTGGTAGCAATAAGCAAGATTTAGTACAAGTATCACTAAACAGAAGTTAGAATGATAAATTAATCACACGGTGGGGCCACGACCCCCCTCGCCATTCCACCTGAAGGAGCAGAGCTTCTTCAATGCCCACCGCAGCTGCTTTTCTGCGGGCTTGGGTTGGTGACATGGTATCTCCTGAGGGATTTCACAAGTTGGTAGTTTCTTTGCATGTCCTCATTTTGTCCAAAAAAGACCTAGAAACAGTTTGGTATTACTGAGGCTGAAGAAGGGAATCTGGCTGTGACTTGAGGATAAAATAACAGAAGAAACTATCTTGGGACACTGGAAAGGGGAAGGAAAAAAGTAGAGGCACATCCTGATTTCGGGCACAGCCGGGAGTCCATTCGCCACACTCTACACCGGGTTGTGCCGAGTGGAGTACGGTCTGGGAGGTCCCCGTCAGAGCTGCGCCAGGGCTCCTAACTGCGCCTCGCCCCGCCCTCCCACAGCCGCCCTCTCACGTGTTCAGCCTCCCCATCGAGCTCCTTCTCCAGCTCCTCGAGCATCTGCACAGCGTCCTCTCTGCTCTCTGGGCGTTACTCATGGCCCGCAGCTCCTCGGGCAGGATGGCCAAGAACTGCTCCAGCACCAGCAGCTCCAGGATCCGCTACTTGCTGCGCACCTCGGGCCTCAGCCACTGACAGCAAAGCTGGCGGAGCCGGCTCAGGGCCCGGAGAATCTGCTCCAGTGGCGGCCGGAGGCCATATTACAGGCCTGCCTTCATTAACACAAGGCAGTCAGGGTCCCCTGAAGTTTGTGGAAGGAGTTTTGACGACTCTTAATTTTGCAGACATCTGGACTGGGAATAGTTTGGGACCGCTAGGCTTTAATCTTCAAGGAGGTGAAACTCTCCTTACGGACACTCCGTCAATATGATTCAAGAAACAAGTGGAAACAAGACAAATGCTTTTCAGAACATCACAGCTAAGATTAGAAACGTTAAGATTGTACCAAAAGTATCCTTAATCTTAACAGAAGCCACGCTTTCAAAGAATACTTCCTTCTTTAAGAGAATCAAAGGGCTCAGAGGCATTCACTTTCATGAATACTTTGCAATTTATTCTGAAAATCATACCCAGGAGGCTGACAACATATTACAATAAGAGATCAGTCAGGGTTGCAAAGGAACTCCAGGAGAAGAGAAATAAGGAAAGCCTGAGGAAATTTATGACTCTGGGACAGGCTCAAAGGGCCAAATAATTATTTTTAGCCTGCTAAAGGAATAGACTCATGAGATTACTTTGCATGGATTTTTTTTTTCGATATTACTTTTAAAACAATATTACTTTGGCATTAAAGGAATCATTCAGAGGAAAAAAAGCATATTCCTCCATCTTAATGTATTTCCATATTTTCATGTTCATGTCTACTGCTCATCTGTAATATGTCTTATTTACTTAATCTCTTTATTATAATTTCTAATTTTTACTATTATAAACGATGCTGGGAAGCACATTTTCAGAAAAATAGCCTATTTTCCAAAAAACATGCTAATTTTCAAATTATTTCTTTCAAAGATGTCCCAAGGACTTGACTTATTGGGGTCAAAGGAAGAATGGCAAAATATCTCACAATTTCTTATCAAATAAATTATAGAAAACAATGCATCAAATCACAAGGTCGCCAGGAACATGGTGATGTGTGCGGAGCAACAATTGCTCCAAGTATCACTAGCCTGTTAGCAGGAAGAGGGTGGGGAGACACTTTCCTTAGTAGTATTTTAGTCTATGTATCACTAGTAACTGACGACTAATTAGAAATGTAATATGTGCCCCTATTTTTCCTCTTTACCATTTTTCCCCCACTTCACCGAAAACTCTTCTAAGCACTCAAGATGTGGCAGTCACCTGAACAAAGCCTGTGGTATGGCTACATAAAGCTTATACTCTAGCAGGAGAGAGACAAGGAGGTTACCAAATAAATAATACCAACCTTACACAGTGAAATGCCCCACCGCAAAGGGTAACAATGACAGAGAATTTACTAGGTGCCAAGCACTCTTCTAATAAATCTTAACAAATACCAATTCATTAAAATTCCCAGTGACTCGGTGGTAAAGAATCCCCCTACCAATGCAGGAGACCTGGGTTCCATCCCTCCGTTGGGAAGATCTCCTGGAGAAGGAAACGCCAACCCATTCCAGTATTCTGGCCGGGAAAATCCCATGGACAGGGGAGCCTGGCGGGCTACAATTCTTGGGATCGCAAAAGAGTCAGAAATCACTTAGCAACTAAACAACTACAGTATTTAAATCCCCACAGAAGCCCCGTTAAGGTTCTTTTCATCTCCAAGTGGTAGATGAGGAACCTGCCAGGGCAAGCTCAGGTAGGTAACAGAGACCAAAGCAAAGGAGCAAGGCTGGGGGCTGAGTTCAGGCCATCCACACTTTGTGCGGTGCTGCGGGGTCCAGAGCCGGTGGCCAGGAGCCCGGCGAAGAGAAGGAGCGGCAGACTCAGATGATACTAGGCCGGAACAGAATCGGGTCAAGACCTGAGCGACAGGAGGCGTTAGAGGCCACGTGTCAGGCGCCATCTAGGGGAAGGCCCTAAGCTTAAAACAGCCTCTGGAAGTCGAAGGCGTGGCCACTGGGACGCACCCGCGTCTCCTGCACTAGGAGCCGAATCTGTGCCAGATGCACAGTTGCTCTCAGCTCCACCCGGGAAACCAAACCCTCAGCACCGCGCAAGGGTCCCCAATGAACCTGGTGAAGGAGTCTTTGGGGCCTAGAAAAGAAAACAACAGTTTCAAAGGCCCTTGCTGAATCATCTAACTTCGGAGAAAACAAAACAGAACTTTAGGTCGCGCCCTGATGCTCCAGGCCAGTTGCATCTATCTGGGACTTATCACCCCCTGTCCGGAAACCTTCCACCCCCTACACCTGCCCAGAAGACTTATCACCCCCTGCCCAACTACAAATGCCATCTCAACTAAAGTATACCCAAAACATCCCGCCTGATTAACGCTTCCCTTATCGCTTACACAAACCTCCCTACAAATATGGAGCCTCCCTGATCCCTCTCCGTGCTCAGCCTGGTCGTTAGGCCGACTGTCGCCCCTCCTCACCTCAATAAAGGTAACCTAATTCTGTTGAGGTCATCTTTCCTTTTTCTGCCTCGGCCTGAACTATACCTTACACCCGGTCCCTGGGGGGCAGGCTGCGCCCAAAGCCCCAGATCCGGGGGTCTTTTTCAAAGGGACCGACTCTCTCTTGGAAACAGCTCCTCTAATGAACTGGCTCCCGAAGGTCCCCGGACACCTTCCTCCCCTGTCCTGGATGGGGACCGACTCGGTGAGGTCACAAGTGCAGGAAGGCGGGTAAGCGCGCGGTGGGTGATGATGAAGAGCCTAAGCTACTCCATCTTGTAAAAGAGCTCCATTTTGCAAAGGTACCGGGCAAACAGACTTAGACTTTGGATACTGCCTAAACTTGCCCCACTGTGCACGAGTCAATCAGCCCTTAGATTAAACCTCCTGACTTTAAGTTCAAGAATTTGTGATTTACCTTGGAAGTAATGAGTTACTTTTGTGATTTACCTTGGAAGTAATGAGTTACTTTTGTGATTTACCTTGGAAGTAATGATTTACCTTTGTGATTTACCTTGGAAGTAATGATTTACCTTTGTGATTTACCTTGGAAGTAATGATTTACTGTGGAAGTAAAAAAAAAAAACAATTAGAAATCCATACACAACCCTATAGAAGAGGGTAAACCAATCAGTAGTCCTTCAGCCTGAACACCCCCTTTGTTACCCTTTCACCTGACTATTCCCTATATAAGCAGTGTAACCCAAAACTCGGGGCTCCTCTCCTTAGCCGCTGCGTCAGTAACGGTGGGAGCCCCAGCTCGAGCTTGGTAATAATAACTCTCTTGCTTTTGCATCGGATACCGGCTCCCTGGTGGTCATTGGGAGACTTCGCGACTTGGGCATAACATTTGGGGGCTCGTCCAGGATCTCCCATCGGCTCCACGGAAAGACCGATCCGGAGAGTTATCTGTAACCGGTAAGTTTTTTTCCCTGCTTTTCTTTTTGTCTCTGACAAGGCCTATTTTCTGAGACCGGTACATGACTCAGGCAGACGCGCCGACGGGTCACTGGTGTGGGTCGTTGGGAGATGTCCCCGACCCCCTGTACTCTGTTGACAATAGCGGGTCGCCCCTGCTGAACGACCGGAGGCTGTTGTCCTACTTTCAGTTTTGCCTCTGGACTCCCGAAGGTCTGTTTATTCTGTCTCTCTGTCTGTGTGGCTGTCTGTACTGTTTGTGTTAGTTTACTAATGTCTGATCCAGGAACGATGGGGCAACGTCAGTCTAGCCCTACTCCTCTATCTCTGATGACTGAGCATTTTAAAGAGGTTAAGATGCGTGCTCATGACCTCGGTGTAGAAATTAAGAAAGATAAGCTAATTACTTTTTGCAGCGCAGAATGGCCGTCGTTCCATGTGGTCTGGCCTTCGGAAGGCACGTTTGACTTGGAAACTGCGCACCAAGTCTGAGATATCATCCTCCGACCGCAGGCTGGACACCCCTGACCAAGTCCCCTATATCATAGTGTGGGAAAATATCATAGTACACTCCTCTCCTTGGGTAACATCTTTTTTGCCTCAACAGGAACTTTCTACCACTCGGGTGTTGGTGACATGGATGGGAGAGAATCTGAAGAAACCCAGGAAAACTGAACCAACAGCGCCGCTATACCCCATCTTGCAGGGGGGAATTGTTAGGGGAAGCATACCGATTGAAACCGCCCACCCTGGCCAGGCACCATAGTAACTATTTGCATGAGTTGTTTTATGACAGGAGATCCTGATAAAGAATACAGAACTAGTAAGCCTCCTCCCCCTTCCTTTTTCAACCTGGCTTCCTTTCCTCCCTTGAAATATTTGGTGTTAGTACTTAGATCTGAAGTTCTGTGTCTCTATAGGAGGTTTTCTGAGGGACTGTATTCTTGTATTTAAGGGCTTCCCTGGTGGAGCCGAGGTTAAAGCATCTGCCTGCAATATGGGAGACCTGGGTTCGACCATCTCTAACTCCTGACACTAAGAAGAAAAAAAAAAGACTTGAAGCTAGATCTTGCACTGTGTCTGTCTAAATATGTCTTGGTATGTCTCTGTCTCTGGGTAATATTTTTGAGGTTAATTTGTATATGAGCTCTATTTATTTGGCTTTAAAAAAGGTAAGCGCTTACAAATCAAGTAATTCTAAATTAAACAATAAATTCCAGGTTCATGTGAACTGGGAAATATTCAGTGTTAAATACCTGATATTAATGTTTGTTTGTTGACCTTTTTAATATAGACATGTCTTAGAGTAATTAACATTAAGTAAAATATTTTCATTGTACCTAGGTTTAATATGTTAAATATTATATCTGTTGCAAGTTTGTCAACAAGGAAATTACCTCAAGTGATACACCCATCAACACTGACTAAATCTGACCAAATGTTCTAAACCCTTTTAATTGATTTTTTGATAAAGCTTCCTAAATAGAACTCTTTTGAAGTTCTTTTGATCTCTAGCTAACTTTGGGATGCTTCAGAGGGCCCCTGGAACATCCCAAAGAGAGATATTAAACTGTGTTTATTTGGTTGGTTAAATTACATGGAAAAGATTATCAAATGAGTAATAAATCCGCTCATGTTATAATGTATGGTAAAATAACTAATACAGATATCCCAGAAATTATATGGAGTTTTTAACATTCTGATATGTCCTGGTATTTTAATGGAAAACCTGATGACTTCACAAAAGTTAACAAAAGGACTGAATGAACCAGCGAATATGCTTATAACTTTTATGGTTTCTATCTGAAAAATTATGGGTTTGAATCTTATGTTTTCAGGGAGTAGGGAAAATCTTCCTCTCAAACTAATTATGACAATGCTTTGGTAAAATTAAGTGTTATAAACAAAAGAATTATATTTTCTATCTGACTCCTCCAAAAATTGGAAGTTCTTAGGTTTCCAGTAAGTTTATCAAATGAGTTAGGAAGGTTATCTCATGGATACAAAAATCTCAAAAAATTTTTGAGACCTTAAAAAGGAAAGAATTCACCTAGATTTGTTAAGCCTTTGGTGTGAGTTTCCCAGCCCTGTTTTATTTTAAAAGTTCAGTCTGAGACTCCATAAATGTTTCAGCAAAATAAAAAGCCTATAATCAGTTATGGTTATAAAAATCATCAGACCAAAATCAGTGAGAACAGACCTATTCTGCAAACAAACTAGCCTTAATTTGGTTATATTTAATAAAAATAAGGGTAATTTTAAGGAGAAAAAGATATTTCAAAATGTTAAATACCAGTTTGTTAATGGAGGTCTGCATCTAGTAAGACTCATCTCTTAGATATTCTTTGCTATTATGTGATGTTAATGTAAAATTTAATTGAATTCTTGAAGAATGCCCTAAGTTTGTTTCTGAAGCTTATCTCAGTAATCTATCTTTGAACGAAGATCAGATGCTTCATGACCTGCAACCAGGACTGGAAAAAGACATAATTTAAGGGACTGTCTCCAACATGGATGGAAGGACTTTTTATCAGGAAAACTACAGTACACCAGGATGAGAAGACAACAACGTCAGAGGTAAACAGCTTCCCCGAGATGCTGGACCTGATTCGTATGATCATTTATGTTTTCTTGACTTCTTAGACCTTTGCATATAAATCAAATGCTTTTCTATCATAGGCCTGATCCTATGCTAGTTTTAAAAAATCAATCCAATTGTTGGGTTTGTGGCCAATTACCTGTGTCTAGTTCTGGGTTACCTTGGTAAATCTCTCTACTACCAGACTCTAACTGGTTGGCCCTGAGAAAATTTACTTAAAAAATTATAGTCATATTCAGGTCACTGTGCAGAGGACCTGAGATATACTGGGCTACATCTAATGGAAGTTCTTAACATAAGTCTTATTTGTGACTTTACTAATACTGCTGGCTATGTTATTTGTATTTCATCTGTCTTACAAAATTGCAAAATTGCTGTTTCTTACACTGTCAAATATGTGTGTGAGGCCTCTAATAGAATAATATATAGTCCCTTATGAGATCGATGATGGTAATAGTGTAACTCTAGACATGGGAAGAAGCAACAAAAGGGAATATTTTCCTGGACCAAGAAGCTAGTAAGACAGGTGGTCCAGAGAATTTTGGATACTGTTTTATGGCCTAGTCCAGTAACAGCACATTGAGTGGCCTGTCAACAGAATCTTTGCCAAACCTGAGAATGGACACTCTCAGCACCATGGGATAAAATGGTCATGAAATGCCCCCCTCAAAATCATGGTCAAGTTTATGAGCAAAAAGGGGCTCTGCCAACTGAAGACTGACACTCGCCATCTACATCTGCAAAGATTAAATCATGGCCGCTGCAACTGCCGACTTTCAACACCCCTGAAAGGAGTTCAGGGTGAAAATCAGGAATGAGGCACTCTGTGCTCTGGAAAAAACTGGCAGAACAGGCCTTCAGATAGTTAGATCTTTTCGGGAGAAGATTTTTATGAATCCCAATTCTTGCATCTTCTCGTACCTAGAGAAACACTGACATCATTAACGGTGAAATCTGCTTTGGCTATTAAGTAAAAGTTTATAATTAAAAGTCAAAATAGAGTAGCTATGGTTCAGATATCCTGGGCAATAACTAGGTGATTATGCTATGGGTGTACCTTCAGATTAGACCTTGTATTGCTAAACACTTGAGTTTTCTGAGTTGTGTCAGGCTTGGATGCCACCATTTTCAAAACAATGTCTGCTGGAAGCTAGTAACCTTACTTTTTATAAAACTAGGCAACTGGCTACATGGCTACAAGTCTCCCTGAAGTGCCAGGTCCAGACTGGGTTTCAGGCCTATTCTTCTAAAAAGAAATGAGATTTATTTTGTCTACTAAATTCCAGTTATCACTCCTCCAACTACTTCTAACTGGGTCTGTTACACCAAAATGGCAGACCAAGGGATTAGGATTTTAATCATACAAGACTCAGATCTAGAACTTGGAACTCAGAAATACTTCCAAATTCAGTGTCTATACTCCAGGCTGGGGCAGTCCTATGCCCCATTTTGAAGGAAGTTATCACACTCATAGTTGCCTACTTCTCTAAAATTAAAACTGAGTGGGACTCTGTGGGGCTCTGGAGTACAGATCTGTTCTGTGTTCTCCATTTCTTATCTGTAGGATATAGACTTTGTTCAGCTTCCTTGACCTTCCCTGAATTCCAAATCGTGGATTCAAACAATTGCTAATCAGGGAAGAGAGAGGATACAAAAACAGAAACAATCAAATGTTGGTACAGCCTCCAGACAGAGTCCTGGTTCCTACTCAAAGAAATATGCATAACAATGTCTTTGAGCCCCAACCCTGGTGAAAGATGGTAACTTCAGACTGAACACAAGATTCCTGGAGCACAGCTCTGTTGCCTCACCACCAACCCATCAGAAGGGGTCACAGAGCCTGCACCCCTCACCCCAAATGTTGCCTTCTGTTTCCGGGGACCAGAGATGACCATCCTGTTAGGTCTCCTGTTTGGCCCTTGTCTATTTCATCTCTGAGAGGGGCCAACTAAATTGCTGTTACTACAAGGGTAGAAGCTGGTTTCAGATGTGGAAAACCCCAACTTAGATCAGGTAGAGAGAGACTTCTGCTCTGCTAGGCAGGCCTACGCCCATGCACAGCAGAAGAAGTTACAGAAGAAAGAGACCTCCGCCCCAATTCCCAAGAAGTATCTTGAGTATGAAGTCTCTCGGGAGGCCTATGTGCTGTGTTAGGGGAAGAACCTTGTTTTTATGTGAATCACTCGGGGATAGTCAGGGAGTCCCTGGCCAAGATAAGAGAAGGGCTGAGTCAGAGAAAAAGAGAAAGAGAAATGTCTCAAAATTGGTTTGAATCCTGGTTCAGTTCATCTCCCTGGCTCACGACCCTCATATCTTCTCTGGCTGGGCCCCTGATCATTTTACTCTTGCTATTCACCTTCGGACCATGTTTACTAAACAAATTGATAAACTTTATCAAAGGCTGAATCAACATGGTGCAGCTTATGGTGCTTAAGTCCCAATGTGCAGCCCTACCAAACCCACCCCTGGTAAAAGACGATATAAAGCTAACCATAGGCCCATGATTGGGTCTGTCTTGGGTCCTTGAAAAGTGGGGAATGAAGAGCCTAAGCTACTCCATCTTGTAAAAGAGCTCCATTTTGCAAAGGTACCAGGCAAACAGACTTAGACTTCGGATATTGCCTAAACTTGCCCCACTGTGCACAAGCCAATCAGCCCTTAGGTTAAACCTCCTGACTTTAAGTTCAAGAATTTGTGATTTACCTTGGAAGTAATGAGTTACTTTTGTGATTTACCTTGGAAGTAATGATTTACCTTTGTGATTTACCTTGGAAGTAATGAGTTACATTTGTGATTTACCTTGGAAGTAATGAGTTACCGTGGAAGTGAAAAAACCAATTAGAAATCCACACACAACCCTATAGAAGAGGGTAAACCAATCAGTAGTCCTTCAGCCTGAACACCCCCTTTGTTACCCTTTCACCTGACTATTCCCTATATAAGCAGTGTAACCCCAAACTCGGGGCTCCTCTCCTTAGCTACTGCGTCAGTAACGGTGGGAGCCCCAGCTCGAGCTTGGTAATAAAAACTCTCTTGCTTTTGCATTGGATACCGGCTCCCTGGTGGTCACTGGGAGATTTCGCGACTTGGGCATAACAATGAGAGGAGATCTGGCTTTGGGGTCGGGGGTCGGGCGCCCCTGGGTGCCAGGGGAGGACAAGAAGAGGGGGAGCGTGGACGCGCCGTGAGAGGCCGGGAGGTGCGGGGACGCGATGGGAGCCCTGGGGAAGCGAGTGCGGCGTGAAGGAGTAGTCGGGGATACTGGGCTGTGAAGTGTATGAAAAGGAAGTGACCGGTTAGAGCGGGTGGGAGGGGTGGGGGGGCTGTCTGGAGGTGGCGCCAGGGCCCGCGGGCAACCTTTCTCCGCCCCCTGGGTGATGGTCGCTTCTCCTCAAAACCTCGAAACGCAAAGAGACCCCAACTCTAACCTCCGGCCTGGGAAACACTGCCCTGCGTTTTGGGGGAGGAGTCGGGGAAGCGCCTGACTGGTTGCTTCCGGTCCCGGCGTGGACAGGGGGTGGAGCTCGGGATGCGGAGCGGTTGCCATGGAGACAAGAGAAGGCCCCCGCCTCTGGCAGCCAGAGAGGGAAGAGCAAAACTCCCAGCTGGTGGGAACCCAGCTGCTCAGGACTCCCGTTCAAAGAAGCCAGCATTATTACTTCTTAGAGTACTTTTACTTACATCATTTCCTTTGCTCTTCGATTACCCAGTAGGCTTATTCCCATTTTATAATTTCTGCAGGTTGGCCAAGGTCACGGAGGAGACGCCTGTGCGTTCCACCGCTACGCACAACTTTCTGTAACTCCATCTGTGCGCCTGAGGTTGGCTGCGCGCTAAATATCCTGGTGCGTTCGTGCTAAGTCGCTTCAGTCGTGTCCCACTCTTTGCGATCCTATGGACTATAGCCCCAGGGTCCTCTGTCCACGCAATTCTCCAGTCAAGAATACTGGATTGGGTTGCCATGCTCTTCTCCGAAGCATCCTGTTAAGGAATCGGTTTGACTGACAACCCCCCCACCTCCGTTTCAACCTAGGCTTTTGTTTGCAGAGAAGAACCAATTCTGACTCCCTGTTGGAATTGTTTGACTTGCTTTTCCTTGCAGTTGTTATTATAATCATACATAATGGCCTGCCTCAGAGAATATAGGCCCTCTGCCTGACTGTTAAACTAAAGGGCCTTTGTTCAGATCCCTGTCCATTTGTCGGTGGTAGGAAGGAAGAAATCAACACATCCCCTGCCTGACCCTTGCCCTTCTAGGAAATATTTGCAAGACTAATGGCCTTTTCACTTCGTTTCCTCACCTCCCCCAATCTCCGATCTATAAAAGAACCTGACCTCTAGACCTTAACAAGATGGTTGTTTTGAGACATTCCTTTGCCATCTTCTGGGTCAGCTGACTCTTGGAATAAAGTCGTATTCCCTGCCTCACCTGGTAGCACTTTGACAAGAGAACCCAATGGCCTTTAAAAAGGTGAGAACCCGTGCAGGCACATACATATTTTGGCATCAATATATATGTATATATTTCCTCAGATAATCTTGAGTAAATTTAAAAATGAATTTCAGGCTAAATGAGCCTTGCAAGGCTATAGTCCCACATACTGGCTCACTCTTCCACCCACTTGCTGTAGGGACTCTTGGAAGTATACTTGTAGAAGAAAGTGGGGAATTAGAGAGAGGGCAGCAATGCTTGAAAATAAATGACAAAAACCTTTTGGTATGAGGAAAACAGCAATTACAATAAACAAACCTGAGAGTTCTCCAGCAGTCCTGTGGCTGGGACTCGGCTTTCACTGCCGATGGCCTGGGTTCAATCCCTGGTCAAGTGGCATTGGTGCTGCCAATAAAAAGAAAATAGAAAGGTATGTTAGTACTGGAGTTTGAACAAAAGGCTGGTTTACTCAGTCTATACCAAATCTAGGGGGTTTAGGGAGAAATTTCCCTTTTTTTCCTTTGCTGCTCCGTGGGGCTTGCAGGATCTTAGTTCCCTGACCAAGGATCAAACCTAGGCCCTCAGCAGTGAGAGCACAGAGTCCTAACCACTGGACCGCCAAGGAATTTCTGAAACTTACATTTTAATTAACCTACTGTGATACTAAATTTGAAGAATTATGTTTTGGAAGAAATTCCTGCTTCTCCAGGGTTATTTCAGGGGATAAGATTTTTGCTGAGATAACTGCTAACACAAATAGAAAGACAACCCAAAAGTGTACAAGGGAATGTATTTATTGTGGTGGAAGGTAGGTTAAATAACTCAAGGCAATGAAGACTCTGAACCAATTCCTCAAGGGCTGCTTGGCAATAGTGTGAAGTCATAGAAGGTGGTTTAAGGAGAAAATGAACAGCAGTCAAAAGCTGCAAGGAGAATAAGAAACTGTGAAAAACCATATGATTTGGCAGGAAGTCAGCTGTGAGTTCATCAGCTAGGATTCTACCAAATAGCCAGATCCAAGAAGCTAAAGGTTTTTTTTTTTAAAGGAACAAATGTAAAAGATTGTTGATAATAGTTTACTTGATAGGGGCAGGGTTTTTTTGTTTGTTTGCCTTTTACTTTTTTAACATTTGGGCGTAGAGTAGAAAGTAATGAATAAGAACAATGTCCCAGCAGAGCAAGCTGTTAGGGGAAGCACACTGATTGAAACTGCCTACCCTGGCCAGGCACCATAGTAACCATTTGCATGAGTTGTTTTAGGACAGGACGTCCTGGTACGGAACTTGGAACTAATAAGCCACCACCAACCAGAAGGGTTTGGGAAAGCTCAAAAGGAGACACCACCTGTCCGACCACCTCCCAGAATCCTTCTCTCTGGCATCCATGTTGGCTGAACAAGGCGTGCAGCACCAGGAAGGACTCTGAGTCAGAATGGTTGGCTAAAGACAACCCGGAAACTAATCCCATCACCATAAAACCAGAGACTGCGATCCACGTGGCAGAGATGTTCTCCTGGGTTCCCTTACCCTACTGCTCTCCACCCATGTGCCCTTTCCCAATAAAATCTCTTGCTTTGCCAGCACATGTGTCTCCTCGGACAATTTATTTCTGAGTGTTAGACAAGAGCCCAGTTTTGGGCCCTGGAATGGGTCCCCCTTCCTGCAACATAACTATATAGCAGATGCATGGTGAACATTGGAAGTTCAGATGTAAGATACAGACTCTTTTTATTTTTTTATTGAGGTATAGTTGCTTTACAAAGTTATGCCAAAATGACTCAATTATACACATATATACATTTTTTTTTAAGGTACAGATTCTTTCCCTTTAGGAACTAATTAAGGAGAAGGGATTGAACCTGGGCCTCCTGCATTGGGAGCATGGAGTCTTAGCCTCTGGACCACCATGGAATTCCCCTAAGCAGAATTTGTTGGATTGAAGGATGTTAAAGTGTGAGTGACGAATGAGGATGCAGATAAAGAAGGCAGCAGAGGTCTAGTTTTTAAAAACTTGGCAGGCCAGGTAAAATTTTAAGCAGGGTCTTGAGTGGGCGACTCACACATATCTGCAATTCAGATAGACCTCTCTGATGGCAAGGTGAAAGATGGTTTGTGGGGAGACCAAACTCAAAATACTGTGACCAGCTCTAAAGCTATTGCAAGGATCCAGGCTGCAACTGATGGAGGAATAAACGAATGCAGAGCGGGAGAGGATGGAGGCAGATTTAGGAAACATTTGGGAGGCTGCTGCTTGTTGAATGAGGATGTTAACAAGAGAGGACTGTGTGTCATTGGGGGAAGTTTGTGTTTTTTTTAAAAAGAAAACAGTATGGGTAGGTTTGACAGTGGCTTATGCGGACATTTGAGGGGTATTTTCAGTAGACTGAATGTGAGGCTAAATGAGATGCTTTAATCAATACCATACAATCATACAGCACAAAATTGGACATTTTGTGAGATTATGTGAAAATAAATATCAAATGTACTCTATATCTGAATGATTCTCATGTGTAAACATATTAAATGCCCTACAAATTTCATAAGCTACCGATAAACACAATGAGGGCTTCCCTCATAGCTCAGTTGGTAAAGAATCCGCCTGCAATGCAGAAGACCCCAGTTCGACTCCTGGGTTGGGAAGATCCCCTGGAAAAGAGATAGGCTACCCACTCCACTATTCTTGGGCTTCTCTGGTGGCTCAGCTGGTAAAGAATTGGCCTGCAGTACGGGAGACCTAGGGTCGATCCCTGGGTTGGGAAGATCCCTTGAAGAAGGGAAATGCTACCCACTCCAGTATTCTAGCCTAGAGAATTTCATGGACTATATAGTCCATGAGGTCACAAAGAGTCGGACTACCACACAATTGCACTCATCTCACATGCTAGCAATGTAATGCTCAAAATTCTCCAAGCCAGGCTTCAACAGTATGTGAACTGTGAACTTACAGACATTCAAGCTGGATTTCAAAAAAGGAGCAGAACCAAAGATCAAATTGCCAACATCTTTTGGATCATCAAAAGAGCAAGAGAGTTCCAGAAAAACATCTACTTCTGCTTTATTGACTACACCAAAACCTTTGACTGTGTGGATCACAACAAACTGTGGAAAAATTCTGAATGAGATGGGAATACCAGACCACCTGACCTGCCTCTTGAGAAATCTGTATGCAGGTCAAGAAGCAGCAGTTAGAACTGGACATGGAACAACAGACTGGTTCCAAATCGGGAAAGGAGTGTGTCAAGGCTGTATATTCTCACCCTGCTTATTTAATTTATATGCAGAGTACATCATGAGAAATGCTGGGCTGGATGAAGTTCAAGCTGGAATCAAGATTGCTGGGAGAAATATCAATAACCTCATATATGCAGATGACACACTTATGGGCAGAAAACAAAGAAGAACTTAAGTGCCTCTTGATGCAAGTGAAAGAGGAGAGTGAAAAAGTTGGCTTAAAACTCAACATTCAGAAAACTAAGATCATGGCATCTGATCCAGTCACCTCATGGCAAATAGATGGGGAAGCAATGGAAAGAGTGACAGACTTTATTTTTGGGGGCTCCAAAATCACTGCAGATGGTAACTGCAGCCATGAAATTAAAAGACGCTTACTCCTTGGAAGAAAAGCTATGACCAACCTAGATAGCACGTTAAAAAGCAGAGACATTACTTTGCCAACAAATGTCCGTCTAGTCAAAGCTATGGTTTTTCCAGTAATCATGTATGAATGTGAGAGTTGGATTATAAAGAAAGCTGAGCACTGAGGAATTGATGCTTTTGAACTGTGGTATTGGACAAGACTCTTGAGAGTCCCTTGCACTGCAAGGAGATCCAACCAGTCCATCCTAAAGGAAATCAATCCTGAACATTCATTGGAAGGGCTGATGCTGAAGCTGAAACTCCAATACTTTGGCCACCTGATTCGAAGAACTGACTGATTTGAGAAGACCCTGATGCTTGGAAAGATTGAAGGTGGGAGGAGAAGGGGATGACAGAGGATGAGATGGTGGGATGGCATTACCGACTCAATGGACATGAGTTTGAGTAAGCTCCAGAAGTTGGTGATGGATAGGGAGGCTTGGCATGCTGCAGTCCATGGGGTCACAAAGAGTCAGACACGACTGAGCGACTGAACTGAACTGAAACACAGTGAAGGAAGAGAGAAATCCCTTTATAGTAACCTTTAGAGACAGTCACTCCTCAGCGTCCTATTTGCCTTCATCATGACAGTCCTTCATCCCAGAATATTTGCTTTCTACCTGGTTAGGAGATTTTAGTGGTGTGGCTCTGTTTCCATCTGTGAACATACCTGCTTTTTTCCTTAACCAGGTATGTCAGAGACAAGCTGCCATATTTCTGTAAGGGTTAGATCAAGATATTTAGCTGTAGAAATAAAAAGCAATTTGCTTCCAGTGGAACTATGATTTCCAGAGAGTGATGGATACGTTACTGAAAGGTGGGATCTGGCTGCTTGCTGCCCAAAAGCCAATAAACAGGTCAGATTGATGGAAAAGAAAACTTGCTTTATTTCAGGTGCAGGCAACTGAGGGGGAGGGTGGACATCTATCCAGAAGCCAACTCCCCACCTGACAAGCAGGGAGTAAGAGCTTTTATAGACAGAGGGAGGGGGCTACATGCAGACACAGCAGTCAGCTCAGTGATCTTGAAATTGGTCACTGGTGGTCTGACCAGCATCATCTTGATTACTTTAGGTACAGTTCTTTCAGGGTCAGTTTGTTTCCATTTCCTTGAGGCAAATTCTTGGAATTGTGGCAGCTTATGTCCTGGGTACAGTCTGGTCTTCATGTAGTTAACTTCTTCCACCTGGTAGGGGTTCTAGCTCACAAGAGATGGCTCAGAATATTGATAGCCCTTGAGAAGGAACTAAAGGTCCTTGACTTTGCTGAGTGATGTGGCTAAAATAATAATAAATTAAAATAAACATTTTGCTGAATCATTATTCAAAGTGAGAAAAAGAACATTTTCAGGCGTGCTGAATATATAAAAAAGTTTACCTCCCATGCATCCTTTTTCAGGAGACTATTGGAAGTCTACCAAACAGAAAGTAAACCAAGTAAGAAGATATGGATACGGGATTCAACATAGGTGAAATTAAGAAAATTCCCAAGAGGGGATGAAAAGAGATCCTAGGTGTCAGTCTGGAGTTAAGAAGCTGAGGGATGGAGAGCTCAGGGAACATGCCTTCAAGGGGGAAAAAGGGTGCAATGGATACTGAGTGTGTTTGTTTTGATATGTTCCAGTGTTGAGATTTATCCTCTGGCTGAAAGTCAAAGAATTAGTGATAGGCAGATAGAAGGCTAAGCAGAGAGGGGAGAACAATGTTATCATTTATCATTGGATCCAGGTAGACAAAATGGTACACAAGAAATTTGATTATAGTATATTAGAAAGCTTAGCTATGGATAATATTTATATAGTCATAGTAATGTAAGCACTGAATTCTGATCTAACCAATATGTATTAGAAGTATATGGGAGGATTGGGGTTGAAGGGAGGGGAATTCTGTGTTGAAGGTGCTTGTGGATGTTTAAGAGAGCTAAGTCCTTATCTTCCATAATGTGAACTTAATCAGTCATGTCCAACTCTTTGCAACCCTTTGGCCTGTAGGCCTCCAGCTTCCTCTGTCCATGGGATTTTTCAGGCAAGAATACTGGAATGAGTTGCCATTTCTTTCTCCAGGGATCTTCCCTGACCCAGAGATCAAACCAGCATCTCCTGTGTCTCCTGCACTGCAGGTGGATTCTTTACCTGCTGAGCCATCCCAGAAGCCCCTAATCAATAATACTTAATGTGAAATATAAAAAGGAAATATCTGTACTACCAGGTTATTTTAAAAGCATAAGTAAATCCCATAGAAGCAGCTGTAAGAGTTGAAGGTGTATGCATTCCTAGGGAGCAGGGGCTGGGGAAGAGACCGCCCTTGTCCGTTCTAGGTCTTGTAGACCAATTTGTGTATGATGTATATTATGACATCAGTTACAGAGAATAAATACAATTGCACCTCCCCTTCCCCTTTAAGCCTTCTGTATGGAGGCTTCCACCCTCACTTCCTCATTTGTCTTTCCTGTTGCCAAATCTAATTTACTTTCTTTAGTTCTCATCTCAGCATTTCACATTATTAACTACAGTACTTCTTCCACTTTGAACTCTATGCCCTTCATTTTCATTACTGCTCTGTCTTCATGTTCTCTTCCTTCTTCCGAACACTCTTCACAGTGGTTCCTCTTGCTCTGCAATTGCACATGTTAAGAGTGTTCCTTTGGTTCCTGCAATTTTTGTGTTGTAGACTCTGGGCCAGTTCATCTATTTCTACCTGTAAGATTTCAATCGCCATCTCTAAACTAATCAGTTTCAATTTATATCTCGAGCCTCCTCCTCACAGAGCTGAGTGCTTATCAAACATCACTGCTTGTTTGTTACAGGCACGTTAAACTAAACATGAGTTAGGCCTCTCACACTTGCCTTTTTTCCTTCCTTATTCCCTGGACTGTCACCACCGTTCACTCATTTCCCCCAGTAGAAAGCTGGAATCTTCCAAGGTATGTCGATTTCACTCCTGCACATGTCAGGCAGGGTGTGTGTCCCTTTCATCTTTGTGCTCCCTGTATCCTTTGTCCCCTTTATGGTAGCTGGGACACTGATCTCTACTTAATTCATGCTCCATTAATACATGAATGAAAAAGAAGAGAATCAAACTGATAAATGGATCCATTTCCTGCTAGCAATGAGATTATGGGAGTGAACTGAAAATGATATGCAATATGATGTATACTGGTTGTGGGAGTCCAGGGTGGTAAGATCTGAAGGAGATGAAGGACACAGCTAAAATGCTAAATCTGAAATTCAGCAAAGACTGTTCAGACAGATTTAAAGGCATAGTTAGCAGAGAAGACAGGTAATCCACGAGGAGGAGAGCGCAGTAGGTCAGAGAGTTGCTGCAGGTATATACATTGGAATAAAAGTATAATGACTTTTATAATGTTGACTAAATTACATCTGCAAAAATTGTGCATTTCTAAATAAAGTCACATTCTGAGCTTCCAGGTGGAAGGACACGATTTTGGGAGGACACTATTCAACCCGATTCAATACCTTTGCCATACAGCAGTTTTACTGAAATCACCCTTTGCCTGCTCTGTAAAGCTGACATTGGCCTTCTGTTTTCCCTTTATCTGCAAATATGATGTTACAATTTGGCAGTAGAGGGCGCTGGAGGAAGGGCTTCCCCTAAGACAGAAGGAAGGGCTTCCTGGCCTGGTCCTGGGGTGCTGGCTCAGCCTGTGGTTCTCCCGGTAGCAGAGCCCTCCTGCACCCCCGGGGCACAGGGCAGTGTCCTAACACATTGCCTCCAGTGAGGGACTCCGTGGCACTCTATCGAGGGAAGCCTTCCAGCAAGATCCACTGCCATGGTGTCGCATCCCCTCTCTACCCAGTGAGTCATGACTGCACCGCAGAGGACGCTTTGAATAATCAAGTGGACAGAATGACATCTGTATATGTAAGTCGGTCGCTTACCCCAGTCACCCCAGTGCATGCTCCAAAGCAAGTGTGGGCTCAAAAATACGGACCTTACCTACTCAAGACTGACCTGGCAAGCATTACTGCTGAGCGTTTAATGTGTCGACAGTGAGACAACAGCGCTGTCAACACTAAGCATCTCCGATGGCATCCCTCCCCATGGGGGATCAGCCAGCCACCTGGGGGCCGTGGTTACCCTGGACCCATTTCTTCATAAGGAGGCAGATTAATTGCCAAGGAATATACATGACTCTGAATATGGATTTGCCTTCAGAGAGCTGAAGAACGTAGCACTTGAGCCCCACCCCCCATCCGTGTACTTATAGAATGCTTTATCTACCTTGATACTCTGTGCACTTTCGCTTCTCGTCAAAGAGCTCATTTCACAGCAAAGGAAATAGAATAATTGGCTTATTCCCATTGAATCAAATAGTCTCACCACACCCCATCACTTGGAGCAGTTGGCCTGATTGAAAGTTGGAATGGAGTTTCAGTAGTGGTGCCAGTTGGGAGACAACACCCCAGAACAATGGGATTCTGTCTTACAGGGAAGGCTCCACGCTTTGAATCAGTGACTGTTCTGTGCTGTTCTCTCTCCTGTAGCCAGAACACATGGATGTGTAACCCATATGCAGAAATGGTCTTCCTTCCCCAGAAGCTTCGAGCAATGCTGGTTTGGAAGTCATTAGTCCCAGGGGAGGGATGTTTCCAACCACAGGTACAATGGTTCAGTTGAAAGTGGAGAATGGTTCAGTTGGAAAGTGAGATTGCCTCCTGGACAGCTTGGACCTTTTGTTTGTTGTTGTTCACTCACCAAGTCATGTCCGACTCTTTGCGACCCCATGGACTGCAGCACACCAGGCTTCCATGTCCTTCACTGTCTCCCAGATTTTGCCCAAGTTCATGTCCATTGAGTCAGTGATGCCATCCAACCATCTCATCCTCTGTCATCCCCTTCTCCTTCTGCCTTTGATCTTTCCCAGGATCAGGGTCTTTTCCAATGACTCGGCTCTTCGCATCAGGAGGCCAAAGTTCAGGAGCTGCAACTTTAGCATCAGTCCTTCCAATGAGTGTTCAGGGTTGATTTCCTTTAAGATTGACTGGTCTTATCTCCTTGCTGTCCAAGGGACTCTCAAGAGTCTTTTCCAGCACCACAGTTTGAAAGCATCAATTCTTTGGCACTCTGACTTCTTTATGAACCTCTTATACTACCCACCAACTGGCCAAAAAAAAGGGGGAGAGGGAGTTACCCTAGATGAGGTGCTTGAGTGTGGGCTCCTCTACACAACGCAGGTAAGGAGGATTGTGTCTGAAACCCAGAGAGTTCTCTGAGACTGCTTCTTAGTACTTCCATGCCTAATAGTGAAAGTTACTGGAAAACTACAGAAACCAGGAAAGGCAGGACTGAAGACTCAAACCCTCTTGTGAGTAAAGGTTTGGATCCCTCTAGTAGGTAGTGAACCTCAACCAGCTGAATTTCTGGCGGAGGATGGGGAAAATGTGATGTGGACTGGGAAATGGAAGAACGAAGAGATGGGTACCATTGACAGCCTCATGACAAAGCACAGAAACAATGGCAGTAGTGTGTGTGTGTGTGCGTGTGTGCATGTGTGCGTGTGCCTGCGCCCACACTCTGCGACCCCACAGACTGTAGCCCGCCAGGCTCCTCTGTCCATGGGATTTTCCAGGCAAGGATACTGGAGTGGGTTGCCATTTCCTACTCTGGGGGATCTTCCCACCCAGGGATCAAACTCACGTCTCTTGTTTCCTCTGCATTGGCAGGTGGATTCTTTACCACTGCCCCACCTGGGAAGCCCCAATGGATGGCTTCATTCACATTCTTATTACATATATGTGTGTTTATTGAATACACTGTGTTGTTCTCCTATCTCTTTTCTAGTTTTATTTTACATACAGGTAATTGACATTTTACAATTTATTCTTATGGTAACAGAATATTCATTGGGACTCTGCCTGAATTTGAGGACTGGTTAATATAACCAGTGGTGGACACAGTGCCTGTTAAAACTATGCACCTCCACATTTCGAGAGAAAAATAAGAACTTTACTTTTAAGATGGAAAAGCATATTTTGTTACAGGACAAACTAGAGTTCTTTCATTGATGTATGGAAGTTCGAAGCTGTCTAGAAGGCTGCACGTGGAATCTGAAGAACCAGAGGCCTCTCCTCTCTCGTGTCGCTGGGCCACAGTTCAGCTGTTCTTTGAAGCTTTAAGGGTCTCTTCTTACACTTTCAAATCTGAGACACAGCTCGTTTCGCCAGAGTTTCTTCCAGTCCCCCTACTCTATGATGATGTTTTCTTCTCATGTCTCTGAATAACTTGATTGTAGCACGTGTTTAGCCCTGATTGTGTTCTGAGGGTAAGTTTCCTTTCCTTATTTGATGCGTTACACGGCTTCTCCACCAACCCCAGTCCACTTGATCCTGAGCTCTTTCAGGACTACGTCTCATTCCTTTTCTGCATCATCCACCAAAACCCCACACATGAATACACACGCAATGAATATGTCCTGATTAACTGCTCTTCCTCACTTCCTGCACTGATTATCTGCTTCTTGCTCCAAATTTAGTATTTCAGCGAATCCAGTGTTTCCCAACCTATTCTGACTAGAGATCACCTTTGACCTTAACATGTTAAATTTACTCAAAATTACCTGGAAATTTTTTAACTCATCAATTTTGATATAGACCAGGAATCTATATAAAATACTTTGTTTAGGATTAATACATTGTACCATAAAGTTATTTCAAGATATACTCTGTAATATTTCTAACTTTCCCCCATAACTTAAAAATAATAGAAGAATTAAAATAACATAGTATAGCTCCAAAAAATTTTAAAAATAGAGCTACTATATCATACAGCTATTCCACTTGTGAGTTTGTACCCCAAAAGATTGAAAAGAGTCTTAAAAAGATATTTGTACAACCATGTTTATAGCAGCATTATTCACAGAAGATGGCAGCTGAACAAGCTGAACAACAGATGAATATATAAGCAAAACGTGGCATAAACATGCAATGGAATGTTGCTCAGCCTTAAAAATGGAGGGAATTCTGGCACATGCTACAACCTGGATGAATCTTGAGGATATAATGCTAAGTGAAATAACCTAGTCACAAAAAGACAAATACTGTGTGATTTCACTTATATGAGTGTAGGCAATACAGTAGTCAAATTCATAGAGACAGGAAGTAGAAGGTAGTTTCCAGGGGCTGGGGTAGTGGGTAGGGGGAGTCATTTGATATAAAGTTTCAGTTTTGCAATATAGAAAGAGTTCTGGAGATTGGTTGCATAATAATATGAATATACTTAACACTACTGAACCGTACATTTAAAAATGATTAAGATGGTACATTTTGTTGTATATATTTTACAGCAATTTAAAAAAATCCAACAGAATCCATACAATAAAACTCATAGATGAGATTGTTTAGGAACCAATGGAAAAATTATTGTGAGAAATTAAAGACTGAAGTAGATGGAGTGACATCCTGTGTTCATGGATTAGAAGACCTGACATTGTAAAAATGACTGTTCTCTCTAAAATTATCCAAGGAAGCCCACTTTCACTTTCACTTTCTGTAAATTAAAATCCTAACATTTATATGGAAGTGCAAAGAGTTAAGAAAAGCCAAGACACTCTTTTCTTTTTAAATTGAAGTATAGTTGATGTACAATATTATATGCTCAGTTCAGTTCAGTCGCTCAGTCATGTCTGACTCTTTGCGACCCCACAGACTGCAGCACACCAGGCCTCCCAGTCCATCATCAACTCCCGGAGCTTGCTCAAACTCATGTCCATTGAGTCAGTGATGCCATCCAAGCATCTCATCCTCTGTCGTCCCCTTCTCCTCCTGCGTTCAATCTTTTCCAGCATCAGGGTCTTTTCCAACAAGTCAGTTCTTCGCATCAGGTGGCCAAAGTATTGACGTTTCAGCTTCAGCATCAGTCCTTCCAATGAATATTCAGAATGGACTTCCTTTAGGGTTGACTGGTTGGATCTCCTTTCTGTCCAAGGGACTCTCAAGAATCTTCTCCAACACCACAGTTCGAAAGCATCAGTTTTTCAGCACTCAGCTTTCTTTATAGTCCAACTCTCACATCCATATGTGACTACTGGAAAAACCATAGCTTTGACTAGGTGGACCTTTGTTGGCAAAGTAATGTATAAGTATACAATATACTGATTGATAATTTTTGAAGATTGTATTCTACATATGAAGTACTAGCCACGTTCCCCATGTTGTATAACGTATCTTCGCAGCTTATTTTATACATAACAGTTTGTGCCTCTTACTCTCTAACCCCTAATTCGCCCCTTCGCCTTCCCTCTCCCAACTGGTAACCACTTCTTTGTTCTCTGTATCTGAGTCTGTCTCTTTCCTGTTATATCCACTAGTTTGTGGAATTTTTTAGATTTCACATGTAAATGATATCGTATCGTACTTGTCTTTCTCTGTCTGACTTCCTGCGCTTCATAGTGCTCTCCAAGTCCGTCAATGTTGCTGCAAATGGCACTGCGGATGGACACTTCGTTTGCTTCCGTATCTTGGCGATTATAAATAACGCTGCTATGAACATTGGGGTACATGTATCCTTTTGAATTCGTGGTTTGTATTTTTTTTTTCCCAGATATATATCCAAGAGTGGAATTGCTTGGTCATAGAGTAGCTCTATTTTTTAACTTTATTTTTAATGGAAGGATAGTTGCTTTACAATATTGTGCTGGTTTCTGCCACACATCAACAGGAATCAGCCATAGGTTTACTTACGTCCCCTCCCTCTTCAACCTCCCTCCCACCTCCCACCCCATCCCACCCCTCTAGGTTGTCACAGAGCCCGGGTTTGAGTTCCCTGAGCCAGAGAGCAAATTCCCACTGGCGATCTGTTTAACATATGGTAATGTAAATGTTTCCTGCCGCTCTCTCCTTTCGCCCCACCTTCTCCTCCCCCTCACCACGTGCGCAAGTCTGTTCCCCGTCTGCGTCTCCATCCATCGCTGCCCTGCAAATAGGTTCATCAGTACCATCTTTCTAGATTCCATATAGTAGTTCTGTTTTTAGTTTTTAAAGAAACCTCCACACTACTTTCCCCGGTGGCTACATCAGTTTACCTTCCCACCAACAGTGTATAAGCGGTCCCTTTTCTCCGTATCTTGATCAGCATTTGTTAGCGTTTGTTATTTGTGTTCTTTTTGATGATAGCCATTGTGATATCTCATAGTGCTTTTGATTTGCATTTTCTTGATGCTTAGCAATGTTGAACATGTTTTTATGTGTCTGTTGGTCGTCTGAATGTCCTCTTTGAGAAAAGGTCTGTTGGGGTCTTTTGCTCTTTTTTTTTTTTTTCTCTGCTCACTTTTTAATTGGCTTGTTTGGTTTTTTGATGTTGAATTGTTTGAAGAGGAGCCAAGACACTCAAAGGAGAAGAATAAGGTAGTGGGACTTGTTCTTTTGGCTACTAGGATGTATTTAAACTCTGCAGTAACTAAAAAAATGTGGTATTAATGTAAGAATAGATAAACATATTAATGGAAGAGATTAAAAGTTCCAGGAATAGATTCACACATACATGGTTACTTGATGACATAAATAGCACTGCAGAATGGTGAGTGAAGGGTGGTCTTTTTAATAAATGATATTGGATCAATTAATTACCTACACAGAAAAAATAAAATTTTGTCCTTATCTCACACCATACACAAAAATAATTTCCAAGTGTAGAAGACCTTGGAAATTAGACCTAAATGTGAAGAGCAAAACTATAAAGATTTTGGAATATAACATGGGAAAACATACTCAAGGTAAGGAGATGGGAGCAAATTTAAAAATAGGACACTAAAAGCACTAACCAGAAAAGGAAAACAAATGACAATTTTGTCTTATTAAAATTCAGAACTTCTATTTATCAAAATACTGAAAAAAAAGTAAGCAAGTGTGGGATCTTGGGATTTTAGCTGTGCACCAGATGATGGGTTAATAATCTCATTTTAAGTGGTGGCACTGAGGATAGTTCCATTCAGTTTTATTTTAAAATATTTTAATTTAAAGGATATACTGTTTAGCATATCCATTATCTTGTAATAATCTATAATGGAATATAATCTGCAAAAATACTGAGTCCCTATGCTGTATACCTGAAACTAACATGATATTATAAATCAAGTATACTTTAATAAAAAATAAAAAATTTATTTTTAACTTTTATTGAAATATGGTTAATGTACCATGTTATGTTAGTTTTAGATATACTACATAGTGATTTGACTTTTGCATACATTATGAAATGATTATGCAATAGATCTAGTAACCATCTGTCCCCACACAAGGATAATACAAAATTGTGGGCTATATTCCTTATGCTGTATATTCTAGCCCTGTAGCTTATTTATTTTATAACTAGAGGTCTATGCTTCTTAATCTCTTTCACTTATTTTTCCCCACCTTCCTACTCAGTTTCAGTAACGTTTAATAGTATTGTTGAAGGTTCCATATTTGTTTAACAATACTGAGAGACCCTTACAGCTTCATCAAGAGAGTCTGACCATTAATGTTGACAACACCTAGAAAACTAAGCAAATAAAAAATGAAGCAATGTAATGATCTTCCAAGAGCAAGAACATACAAGGGTATCGCCAGAAGGAAAATATATAATAGTTTCTGGCCCATCCGTGAACAATACTTACAAAATCATAAAATGGAAAAGATGATTAATTTTGTATTATACCTATACTTAGAGTCATCATTTAAGTGTATGATAATATTAAAATTAAATATTGAAAGATATATTTGTATTTCTGTATGTGTGTTTGTGCTAAGTCGCTAAGTCGTGTCCGACTCTTTGCAACTCTACGGATTATAGCCCACCAGGCTCCTCTGTGCATGGGATTCTCCAGGCAAGAATACTGGAGTTGGTTGCTGTGCCCTCCTCCAGGGGATCTTCCTGACCTAGAAATGGAACCCTCGTCTCTTCTTTCTCCTGCATTGGCAGGCGGGTTCTTTACCACTAGCACCTCCTGGGAAGCCCATATTTGAATTTCAATATATTTTAACTCAATATTGTATTATCACTATAATTAGCGGAGAAGGTGAAATGGTTCACTGAAGTAATACAGTGTTTTTGCCTTCTCTTCCACAAGAGGGCGCAAGGTGAATACGATTTTCAAGTCCATTGTTTCACTCGTGCCTTTGGCTGTGGCCGGAGATGACCACTTACTCCCATCTTGGTAGAGTTGACAAACTACTATTGTTAATATCTAAACAACTGTCTTTGGGGTCGGGAAGCTGTTGAAGGGGGATACCCAATTGAAGAAGTCACGACTTAAGTACTCACAATCTGGTGGGAACACAAACTCACAGAGGGAACAAAAATAACACATTTGGAGGGCGTGCTAAGGGCCCAAGGAGCCCCGCGGACGACGAGTTGGGGTGTTCCTTCGGAGAGGTTGGAACGCTTGGGGGCGATGTGTTTGAATGCAGCAGAGCGGTGGCGTGGACTGCGCATGCACAGCTCCACTGTGGGGGGACCGAGGGCGGGGTGGGGGTGGGGGTTGCTGTGGGAACGTAGGAAATTCTACACCAGCAGACCCGAGGCCGTAGTCAACACTCTGCCTGCAAACACTGGGCAGTTTCTGAGGTCTGTTCTCCTTTCTTTGTCCCTTGAAATCTGCTCTGTTCCCTCAAGGGCCCATGACCTTCACGCAGTTATCCCCTGCCCATTGGCCCCCAAATCCCCCAGCCCAAGACCTTCTCAGGTGGAGTTCACTCTCTCCTCGCAGAGGCCTTTCCTTGTCCAGAGCCCTTCCCTTCTAGCTGCTGCTAAGTCGCTTCAGTCCCTCCTAGAGACTTGCCTGGTGCTTTCTTTCAGGCCTTCCCGCTCCTGGAGGGTCTGCTCCCTGACCTCTCACCTCTTCTCCTCTCCTGGCCCGTCCTCCTCAATGCCAAGATTGCCGTCCTTCTGCCCCCTGGTCTCACACCTGTTGCCCCGTCAGCTCCCTCTCTGGAGGCCTGCAAAGTGTCGACTTAAAAAATAGTCACAACCTACAGTGTGATCATCCTCCTCTGGGACTTACCCCCATCCTCCAGGACCCCGTGGGGTCTGGGGCACGTGTGGTGCGAGTCACGGGGTGTGTGTGTGTGTGTGTGTGTGTGTGTGTTTTACTAACCCTACAATGAACACAACCCCTGGGTTTAGGGATGTTTCCCCATCATGACAACCACCCCAAGTGTTAAATAGTGGAAGGGATTGATAGAGTCTAGTTTTTAGGCATAGGAAACAGCTTAACTGGTGTAATGGAATCTGACTCAGAGATGCAATCAGGTATTCTTGGTGCCGTAGTGTAAGGAGATCTAAATGAACTTTGTGAAATGTTAGTCGCTCAGTCGTGTCCGACTCTTAGGACCCTATGGACTGTAGCCTGCCAGGCTCCTCTGTCCATGGGATTTTCTCCAGGCAAGAATACGGGAGGGAGGGGTTCAGGATAGGGGGGCACATGTGTACCTGTGACTGATTCACATCGATGTATGGCAAAACCCACCACAATACTGTAATTATCCTCCAATTAAAATAAATAATTAAAAAAAAAAGAATACTGGAGCAGATTTCCATGACCTCCTCCAGGGGATCTTCTGCCCTGAGTGCCCTTAGGCCCCAGGAACTCACACTGAAGTTGATGACTGTGACATCTTTGTTTCCTGATATGGCAGGAAATATTCCATTTCTCAAAAGGGACTGATTTGCAGGACCCCTGGGGCTCTTTGGTTGGTGTTGGAGAAGACTCTTGAGAGTCCTTTGGACTGCAAGGAGATCCAACCAGTCCATTCTGAAGGAGATCAACCCTGGGATTTCTTTGGAAGGAATGATGCTAAAGCTGAAACTCCAGTACTTTGGCCACCTCATGCGAAGAGTTGACTCATTGGAAAAGACTCTGATGCTGGGAGGGATTGGGGGCAGGAGGAGAAGGGGATGACCGAGGATGAGATGGCTGGATGGCATCACGGGCTCGATGGACGTGAGTCTGAGTGAACTCTGGGAGATGGTGATGGACAGGGAGGCCTGGTGTGCTGCAATTCATGGGGTCACAAAGAGTCAGACACGACTGAGCGACTGAACTGAACTGAACTGAACTGAACTGGGGCTCTGGTGAATATGGCTGGCATGCTTTCACACCTCTGCTTTTTCCTTGGTGTCCTTGTCTTCACACTGTACCCTGGGCATTTCAATCTGATATTTCCAAAGCAATGACACTGCTTATGGACTCTGAACCTGAAGTGTTGAAAAGGTCTGCACCGCCCTTGCAGATCTGAAATCTGGTTCCAAGTGAGCTTGTCCACCGTACAGTGTGATGGTGTTGGGGAATCACAGGGCCATGTGCACAGGCCCGCCTCCTGGTGCCGCCCTTCCTGCCCTGTCACCTGGGCAAGTGAAAGGACCTCTCGGAGTCTCCGTGCCCCCATCTGTAAAATGAAGCCAGTGAGAGCAATTACCGCGTGGGATTGTCCTGAGAAGTAAAGGAGGTAACAATAAATGAGACAGTCTTTCCTAAGCACCTAGGAAATCGCTTACACTAAAAGGAAGTGCTTTAAAAAAAATGCAGGTATTATTATTACTGGGGCTTCCCCTGGTGGCTCAGTTGGTGAAGGAGGTGCCTGCAATGCAGAAGACGCATGTTCAATCCCTGGGTCGGGGAGATCCCCTGGAGGAGGACATGGCAACCCACTCCAGTATTCTGGCCTGGAAAATTCCATGGACAGAGGAGCCTGGCGGGCTATACAGTCCATGGAGTCCCAAGAGTTGGACATGACTTAGCGACTAAACCGCCACCCCCACCATTATTCTTATCTGTTTTCTCTTCATCTGTGACACTTCAGTGGGATTGCCAAGGGCAGACTGAATGATCTCCAGGAGGTTCCTTCAAGCTCCACTCTGAATTTCTCAGATACGACCTGCCATACCCGCTGGGCAGGTTAGTGACTCAATCCTGATAACTTCCCTCTTCTGTTTATCTCCTCTGGCAACCCCCAGGCCACCCTACCCCACCCTGTGACACCTCGGTCAACAGCTCTTTGTGCTAAATTCCTCTGAGTGGTTTCAGTTCTGGGTGCAGTGGCTTTGCCATCTGAGGAGTCAGCCCCAGACAAGTGGCATCCAGAGGAGTCCTCACAACCTCTGCTCGCAGTCAGGTTTCTAGATATGAATATGGGTCAAAGGACACTGTATTGGTTGCTCTGAAAGCCACCTGGTACACGCACATGTTTTCATTTCTATTCTGGAACAAAATCTTACTCAGCCTACAATTGGGCAGTGTTTCTGGGCCTGAGGGGAGGCCGAACCTTCACTGAGCGTCCAGCTGGTCAGGTTGTCCCTTCCCCTTAAGACATTTCTGTTTCCTGGCATTTTTGTTGCCTTCCTGCTTTAGAACAACAGCAGCCATGAGTAAACCCTTCACACACTGCATGTGCCTTGAAGCGCAGCAGGACCGAGAAGAGGGCTCCCGTCAGCCCAGTTTGGACCCAGGTGCTATTTTCCCAAGTGACTGAGGGAAGGCATGAGTGTTTCCTAAGGACCAGGCTCAGCCACTCAAGTGAGAAAGCTGGCCTGGGGTCAGCTTGTATCGCAACTGAGAAGGCTCTCCGACGCTCGGAACCCCACAGTTCTGAGGCTCCACCAGACACCTGGAGGCTGAGGAAGGAGTCTTGAGTGACAGACTGCAAAGAGATCCCCAGAGACTAGGAGATCATTGAAGAATCCACAAAAATACCTCCGGGAAGAAAGGACTTACTTCATGAGGAGGGCTGATGCCAGAGCATCATGGAATTCCAAATTATACAAGCACTTCCTGCCTTTCCTTCCCCTCCACCCTGCAAAGTCACAGCAAAGGGTGGAATGAAAGTCATAAAAGAGGTTGGAGGGAAGAGAGAAAAGCATTAGAATGTTTCCCCCTGCAGGTGGGATGGGAAACCCAGCCCAAGAATGAAATTTAAAGTTTTTATTACTGTTGTTGAAAAGCTGGCTTAAAGCTCAACATTCAAAAAACAAAGATCATGGCATCCAGTCCCATCACTTCGTGGCAAATAGCTAGGGAAAAAGTGGAAACAGTGACAGATTTTATTTTCTTGGACTCCAAAATCACTGCACATGGTGACTGGAGTCACGAAATTAAAAAATGCTTGCTCTTTGAGAGAAAAACTATGACAAACCTAGACAGCATATTAAAAAGTAGAGACATCACTTTGCTGACAAAGGTCCTTATAGTCAAAGTTATGGTTTTTCCAGTAGTCACGTATGGATGTGAGAGTTGGACGATAAAGAACGCTGAGCACCAAAGAATTGATGCTTTTGAATTGTGGTGCTGGAGAAGATGCTTGAGAGTCCCTTGGACTGCAAGGAGATCAAACCAATCAATCCTAAAGGAAATCAACCCTGAATATTCATGTAAGAACTGATGCTGAAGCTGAAGCTTCCAATACTTTGGCCACCTGATGCAAAAAGCCAACTCATTGGAAAAGACCCTGATGCTGGGAAAGATTGAGGGCTGGAGGAGAAGGGGGTGACAGAGGATGAGATGGTTGGATGGCATCATCAACTCAATGGACATGAGTTTGAGCAAGCTCCAGGAGATAGTGGAAGGACAGGGAAGCCTGGCATGCTGCAGTTCACAGGGTCGCAAAGGGTCAGACATGACTGAGCAACTGAACAACTAGACCTGCTATGACAAGAAGATCTTTGGTTACTCATAAGTAACCAGGTGGATCAGTAGCTGCAGGGAAGGTGTTTCTATGGTGGGTGAGGTTGCAGCATGACTAAAAGCCTACTTTTTGTTTAAATGCTCCATGGTGGAGGTACGTCAAAGCCAGGGTGATATCTAGTCACTCTGTAAATAGGAACGCTCATGGAGTTCTGCCTCTCACCGGACTATAATGGCAACTGATCACATGTATACTACAGCACCAGTGGTTCCGAGATGAAGTTTCACCCCAGGACAGGGTAGGTGGGATTGGACAGTGTCTGAATTATTTAGAAGTGCTATAGACTTCCCTGGTGGCTCAGATGGTAAAGCATCTGCCTACAATGCAGGAGACCCGGGGTCAATCCCTGGGTTGGAAAGATCTCTTGGAGAAGGAAATGGCAACCCACTCCAGTATTCTTGCCTGGAAAATCCCATGGATGGAGGAGCCTGGTGGGCTACAAGTCCAAGGGGTCGCAAAGAGTTGGACACAACTGTGCAACTTCACTTTCTTTCACTTTATAGGCTGGTGATAAAAAGAATTCAAGGGTTAGGAAAGAGGAGAAAAACTCAAAAAAATCTTCATATAAATGGAAATTATTTTTAAAAAATATACGAACACATGAAAGTTAACTATGTTGGATTTTAAAATGAGTATCAACTCCCCCTCCCTGCCCCAGAGCTTTAAGTGGCTTGCCTAGAGCCTAAGGGGTCTACGGACATCCTAAGCATTGGTGAGGGTTATGGTCTCAATTTTAGAGAGTGGCCAGCTAAAGTAGGAGTGTATCTGATGACTAGGGGCACCTTCAGCAGTTCATGAACACATGCTGTTTGTTCTAGCTCTCAGAGAAGAAAGGATGTGGAGACTGGCATTTGCTGGTTGCAGGCAAGGAAGTTTAATGTGGAAGAGATGGGCATATTTTATAACAATACAAGCTATGGTGAATGTCAGGATTTGTTAAAACATGATTAAATGACAGCGTGCCTCAAAACAAAAATTTAAATTGAATAGAATGAATTTAACTGCTAAACCAAAGCACATAAATTATGTTTTCAAAAGGCAACAGAATTCTGCTCCTAGCTAAGGTAGAGTAGCAGAGACTGTATTTACTTTCCCATCTGAAACAACCGAAGGAAAAGGAAAAAAAAAAAAAGGATGAAACATATGAAACAATGGTTGTCAAGAGCCTGGACATCAGGCAACAGAAGACAGTGATCCCTGTGATAAAGGAAACAAATGATTGCCCCAGCTTGTTGCTTTGAGGGTGCTTCTCTGGTGGCTCAGCGGTAAAGAATCCACCTGCTAATGCAGGAGACCTGGGTTTGATCCCTGGATCGGGAAGATCTCTTGGAAAAGGAACTGGCAACCCACTTCAGTATTCTTGCCTGTGAAATCCATGGACAGAGGAGCCTGGTGGGCTACAGTCCATGGGGTCTGAAAGAGTCAGATACAACTGAGTGACTAAACAAGACATTGCTTTGAGAATTTTCAGATGAAAGTACAAGGAAAGGGATCCAAGCATAGCAAGACTGAATTCCATGCTGCCTATAAGAAATCCATTTAGCATAAGGACATAAATGGAGACAAAAGCAAATGGGTAGTTGCCAGACAGTGGGGGAGGGGAAATGAAAGCACCTGCCTAGTGGGTCCGGGGTTTTCTGTTGGAGTGATGAAAGCATTTTGGAACTGAATAGAGGAAGTGATTACACAGCATCGTGAATGTACTAAATGCCACTGAACTGAATACCTTAAAATGGTTATTTTGAGGTTATATTAATTTCACCTGAAAAAAAAAAAAAACTAACCAGCATACAAGGGAACAAAACCAAGCAGCAGAAACCAGAGACCCACAGAAGATATAGTTATAAAACTCAGACTTAAAAATAATTATGCTTGCTGTGTGCATGAAGAGATGAAAGATGAAACTGAGAGTTTTGACAGAGAAATATAAACTGTAAAAAACAAAAAAGCAACAGTGTTTTGTTGTTCATTGCTCCAGGTTCATCCCTATGTGTGGGTTTCTGATCTTGGACCTGACTGGTTCCCAGGAAATAATCAAAAGTTAAGCCATTAGAGGTCATACCCTTGTATGTGCACTTTATAAAGTTTTGGGAAATTCATTTTATTCCATAAAAGTTCAAAAGCTGTTGAAAACAAATGTAAATATTACAAAATATTGAGTATACTAGTGAAAGAAGTATGTGGAAAAGACACTGTAAAGCTTCATTTGTGGGTGTTTTTCTATGCAGTTTCACATCTGCGGTATCGTGGAGTTTGGTAATCTCCATTCAACTCATTTGATAGACATTTACTGAACATCTTCAAAAAAAAAAAAGAGAGAGAAATTCTAGAACTATAGATACAACGATCACATTAGTAAGTCCGTGAATGGGCTTAACAGTGGTACAGAGACCTGAAGAGAGAATTAATTGAATTTTTAATGGATTGGAAGACAGTATCCAGAATACAGTATTGAGACGTGAAGGTAAAAGACAAAAAGTTACAGAGAGGCATCTCATAAGGAAGGAAGAGGATGAGGGGGACAGAGCAGTATTTGGAGAGTTAATAACTGAGAATTTTCAAAATTTAATGAAAGATATTAAGATGTACATTTATAGTTGACTTCTAAACAGAAACAATGGAATCTAGAAGACAATGGAATGATATCTTCAAAATGTTAAAAGAAAATAACTATCTGTCAAAGGATACTGTATAAAGTAAATGTTCCGGCAGTTCATAAATGGGACGTTAACTTAGGATAAGAGAAAGGTGACAGGATCACAGCAGATGGGCAAGGGTTGAGCAGGGCCCTGCTGGACGGACTTCCCACTCAAGGGATGTTTCCCGGGCAGATGGTCAGGAAATCTCAAGGTCTACTGGTGGAAAAATGAGTCAGTCTGATGGGTGAAGTTAAGTAACCCTGATAGCTCAGTTGGTAAAGAATCCACCTGCAATGCAGGAGACCTGGGTTCCTTCCCTGGGTTGGGAAGATCT
Organism: Oryx dammah; assembly: GCF_014754425.2. Taxonomy (NCBI): domain Eukaryota; kingdom Metazoa; phylum Chordata; class Mammalia; order Artiodactyla; family Bovidae; genus Oryx; species Oryx dammah. The sequence continues at coordinate 39,999,839 of NW_024070206.1, forward strand.
CCTGGAGAACGGAAAGGCTACCCACTCCAATATTCTTGCCTGGAGAATTCCATGGACTATGTAGTCCATGGAGTTGCAAAGAGTTGGACACTACTGAGCGACTTTCACTTTCACTAGGGGTGGGATAGAAATTGAGCCTGAAATTGGTCCGTAGGAACTAGACAGTGAATGACCTCATCCTACAAATGAAGGAAATACTGAAGGTGCTTTTGTGGCATCCTTCCTTTGTTTCTTGGTAGGATGCTACTGCTAAAAGGCTTTCTCACAATTTTCTGATAGAGGTATAAATCATGCTGTCTCTTGCTACTTTGCTATGAGTGAAATGAAATTTAGATAAGTGCCAGCTTCAGCCTGCACTATACTTTTACTCCCTTGAGAGGAAATATTATTAAATTACCATTTAAAAATAATCCAATTGCAATGAATCTTATTTCCCCTTTGATTTGTTCCTTTCGAGCCACGAGACATAAAGCAGGGAGGGAAGAAAAAATAAAGAAGTTCCTTTACAAAGTTGTTTCCACATGGCTGATCTTTTGAATTATTTTCTTATTTTCTAAGCATCACATTTCTTAGAGGCCTAAGCTTTTCTCTTCGTGTCTTCAGAAGGGCAGAGATATTCCTTACAAACCCGTACTGTCTTAATCAGTCTACATGAGCTCTGTTTTGCTTTTCCTGTGTATTCCCCATCTCTGAGAGCCACTCCCATTTGACCCCAACCCAGCTTCCAACTCTTATATGTTTAGTGTGCATACTTACATAATTCATTAATCTTTAAAAGCTATGGTGTTTTTTTAAATTATTTATTTGGGTTCAATTAAATATTTAATTAATACATTTAATTATTTATCTGGGCTTAGTTGTGGCAATCGGAAGTTTTAGTTGTGGCATGCAAGCTGCAGTATGTGGGATCTAGCTTCCTAATCAGGGATCTCATGTGGGCGCCCCCTGTATTGACAGTGTGGAATCTTAGCCACTGGACCACCAGAGAAGTTCCTATGGTGCTCTTTCATGTATACTTTAATTGCATCAATGACACTTGCTTTTAGAATCCTTTAATTTGACCTACCAGACTAAACTCTGATTTTCCATTCCATTATCTTTCGCTTGTATCTCTTGGGATTTTTTGTTTTTAGGTCTTTCCTTTAAGATTCCTCAGCTTTCCAAATAGGTACATGAAAAGGTGCTCAGCATGATAAATATCAGGAAAATGCAACTCAAAACCACAATGAGATATCACCTCACACCTAGAACGGCTATTGTCAAAAAGACAAGAGCAAGTGTAGAAGTAGGTCTAGAGAAACGGGAACCCTGGTGCACTGTTAGTAAAAATGCAACTCGGTGCAGCCACATGGAAAACAGTATGGAGTTTCCACAAAAAAATAATAGAACCAATATATGATTCAGCAATTCCGCTTTCGGGTATATTTCCAAAGGAACTGAAGTAAAGATCTTACAGAGATAGCTGCTCTCCCATGCGCATCTTAGTTTCCTTCACAATAGCCAAGATATGAGAACAACCAAAGTGTCCACCAATGGATGAATTGATACATTTTTCATCTAATTTTATTATTTCCATATTAAACATTGAGATGGAAAAATAGAGTCTTACATGACCCCAAAAAGTTACAATAGGATATTTTTCAGCTGTGAGAAAGAAAATTCTGCCAATTTGACAATTTGGATGAACCTTGAATGCATTATGCTAAGTAAAATGAATCAGATAGAAAAAGACAAATACTGTATGATATCACTTATATGCAGAATCTAAAAAGTCAAACTCAGAGAGACAGAATAGAATGGTAGTTGCCAGGGTTTGGGGAGCTGGGGTAAAGAAGAGCTATTGGGGAAAGAGTACAAACTTCCAGTTATAAGATGAACGAGTTTGGGCATTTAATGTACTTTTTGTAGTTGCATAAGTTGGAAGCTGACATAACTGAACTGAGACATTTCTTCTGTTCTAATACTGGTATTTAGTGCTTCTAATTACTCCTATTACAGTATCTCACAAATTATGATATGTTATACTTCCATTTTCATTCTCTTCAAAATATTCTCTAATTTTCTGTTTGACTTCTTTTTGATGCATGGGTCATTTAGGAGTGTGCTATGTAGTTTCTAAATATTTGGAGTTTTCCTGAGATCTTTCTCTGATTTCTAATATAATTCCTTCTCTTAGAAGTAGCATAGGGCTGAGTCCTGCTTTTTTATCCAAACAATCTGAGCATTTACATTTCATGTGATTAGTGGTTATGTTTAAGTCTCTCATCTTGATATTTGTTTTCTGTTTGTCCATTTGTTCTTTGTTCTTTTTCCTCTTTTTCTGCCTTCTTTGAGATTGAACAAGGATCTTTTTTTTATGATTCTATCTTGTTTGTTGCCTTACTAACTATAACTCTTTGTCATGTGTTTTAGAGCTTGCTTTAGGGTTTAGAGTAGACATCTTTAATGTATCGAGTGATATTATACTAATTCATATATATTATAGGACCTTGCAACAGATATACTTCCATATCTTCCCTCCAGCTTTTGTGCTATTGTTGTCATATATTTTATTTTGAAAACTCACATTATATGGTTATTATTTTTGCTTAAGCAGTCAATTATCTTATAATGCGATTTAAAGGATGAAAACATTTTTCAGTACCTACCCATACAATTACTGTTGATGTTCTTCATTCCTTTGAATAAATCCAGTTTTCCATCTGATATCACTGTCCTTCTGCCTGAAGGACTTCCTTGAGTATTTCTTTAGTACCGATTACTGGTGATAGATTCTTCCAGCTTTTGTTTGTCTGGAAAAGGATTCGTTTTGCCTTCTTTTATTGAAAGGTACTTTTGTTGAGTAAAGAATTTCAGGTTGATGGGTTTTTCTCCCCAATATTTTAGAGACATTGCTACATTGTCTTCTATCTTGATTTTTTTTTTTCCAGTGGGAAATCTGCTGTCATTCTTTGTCTCTGTGTAATATTCTTTCTTCTCCCTTTAGCTATTTAAAACATTTTTTTCTTTATCATTGCTTTTGAAAAATTTAATCATGATGTGCTGTAACTTCTTTTTTGTGTGTGCTTGGGTTTTATTGAATTTCTTAGTTCTGCAGGCCTATAATTTTATCGAATTTAGAAAGTTTTGGCCATCATTTTTACAGAGTTTTTCCTGCCAATCCCTCTATCCCCTCGTCTTCAGGGACTCCAGTTGTGTGTGTATTTGACCACTCAACATTATCCCACAGTTCACTGACGCTCTCTTCATTCATTTTAGACTTTTTTCTGTTATATGTTTTATTTTGGATAGTTTCTATTGTATTTTCAAATTCACGAATCTTTTCTAATATCTGAGTAGTTGCTTTAAGGTTTACATCATATATCTTTAACTTATTACAATCTGTATTCAAGTGATATTATATCCTTTCACATATGATACTTAAGCTTCTCCCTTCCTAGCATTTATGTCATTCATTTTATACTTGTTTAAAACTTATTTATATTTGTTATAAACCCCACAACACAGTGTTATTCCTTTTGTTAAGCTATCAATTTTTTAAAAGAAATTTAAATAAGAAGAAACATCTTATATAATTACCCATGTAGTTACCATTTCTGGTGCACTTAATTCCTTTGTGTAGGTCCAGATTTACTCTGACATCATTTTTCTTCTGTCTGAAGGATGTCCTTTAACATTTTTTATAGTGCAAGTCCAATGATGAATTCTTTCAGCTTTTATATGTCTGAAATAACTTATATTTTACCTTCATTTTTTGAAAGATACTTTTTCATTAGATGTAGGATTTAAGGTCAACAGTTTCTTCTTTCAGTATTTAAAAGATATTGCTCCATGTCTTCTTGCTTATGTTGTTTTCAGTAAGAATTCTGTGGTTCTTACTCTGTCTCTCTGTATATAACTTTTGCCCACCTCCTGCCCCAGCTACCTTTAAGATTGTCTCGTCCTTATTATTTTTTCCTAATATTTTGTGACTTGGTATCACTTTCTTCATTTTTTTTTTTATGCTTGAGATTCATTGAGTTCCTTGGATCTTTGGATTTCTAGTTTGCAAAACATTAGGAAAACTTCCAGACATGATTAAGTCAAGTATCTTTTTGACGCCACTGTTCTCCTCTCTGCTGTGAAGATTCCACTTATATATGTTAGGTTGCTTGAAATTGTCCCACTGTTCACTGAGGGTCTTTTTTTTTCTTATTCTGACAAATCTAATCTACCCACCATCAATACCATCCAGTGCATTTTTCATTTCGTACATTGTAGTTTTTAATCTAAAAGTTTGATTTAGGTATTTTTAAAAATAGATCTCATATTTCTATGTAACTTTTTGAACATACAGAATACAGTTATAATTGTCTTAATGTCTTCATCTGCTTATTATAACAACTGTCAGTTCTGGGTTGGTTTCAATTGATATATTATTCTCCTTATTGTGAATTGTAGTTTCCTGCTTCTTTCATCACCTGGTGACTTTTGTTTTGATACCAGACATTGAGGATTTCACTTTGTTGGGTGCTACATATTTTGTTGTTGTTCGTCTGGGATGCAGTTATATTTTCTCAGAAAAAGTCTGATCCTTTCAGGTCTTACTTTTATAATCTTGTAGGTCCAGAGTAATGCTTAGTTTTGTTGTTGTTCAGTCGTTCAGTGGTTTCGACTCTCCACGACCCCATGGACTGCAGCACGCCAGGCTTCCCTGTCCTTCACTATCTCCCTGAGTTTGCTCAAACTCATGTTCATTGAGTCGGTGATGCCATCTATTATCTTACCCTCTGCCACCCTCTTTAGAGTCCCCTGGACTGCAAGGAGGTCGAACCAGTCAATCCTAAAGGAAATCAAGCCTTAATCTTCATTGGAAGGACTGATGCTGAAGCTGCGATACTTTGGCCACCTGATGTGAAGAGCCAACTGGAAAAAGCCCCTGATTTTGGAAAAGATTGAAGGCAAAAGGAAAGGTGCTTAGTTTAGGGCTAATTGTTTCCCCTTATTGAGGCAAGGCCTCCCTGAGTATTCTGCTCAATATTCTGTTAATTATGAGTTTTCCAGTCTGGCTGGTGGGAAGATGCATGGTTCCTAGCTGGGTGCCAGTTCCCGCCACTGTGCTCCAATCCTTTCAGAAAGGTTTGCCCCCAGCCTTAGGCAGTTTTCTCTGAATCCTGTGCTGGTCATTTCTCTGCTGAATACCCAAGGGTGACCCTCTGCAGATCTCTGGGGTTCTCTCTCTGTCCTAAGCACTTCAGCCACCTTGATTTCCCTGGGACTCGGCTCCTGGACTCAGGGAGACTGCTGGATGCTGCCTGGGTTCCCTCTCCCTGCACTGCAGCCTGGAAACTCTCTCCAGGCAGGAAGCTGGCCAGTCACAGGGCTCGCCTGATTCGCTTCTTGTCTCCCAGGTTAATGTTCCTCATCGCCTGAGGCTCGATTATAGTCTTTAAACCTGTTGTTTCATACACTGTGTACAGAATCTAGTCCCTGTTACTCTCCACCTTGAGTGGAAGCAAACGTTCCTTCCTTTGCTTTCTTAACTTGGGATTTTAAGTAGTCTCCATAAGTAGCTTTTGCATTCTTGAATTGTTTCTTTAATAGTTCTCTTCCCTTAGTTCTCTTTCGTCCCTCTTTCTAAAACTTATTCTGCTCTCTGCATTGTCTTTATTTCCAGCTTTTATTTTTTTTTTTTACCTGTTTATTTGATTTCCAGTATTTATGTTAAAGGCTTTCTCCAGTTATCAGGTGATTTCTGGTTTCTCATTCATGTTTAAGAGGATATTCATTTAAAAGCAACGTGGAAGCTCTTGCCTTTTTACACAATAGTATATTTTACATTTATAACAGTTAACTTCACCAAGTTATACACTCACCTTTCTGCTCCTTATTCCAAAGTTCTTCTCTATATTTATTTGCTATAATTTCTCCTCCAAGATTGCTGTCAAAAAGGGTTTTTTTGTTTGTTTGTTTTTAGATCTGGTAAAATTCTGTAGACTTTGTGAGTCTGGGGATATCCTTATTTCATCCTCACATTTATATAGTAATATTGGGGACTTCCCTGGTAGTCCAGTGGTAAAGAATCCACCTTGCAATGCAGGGGATGTGGGTTTGATCCCTGGATGGGGAATTAGGATCCCACATGACGAAGGGCAGCTAAGCCCACCCACCACAGTTTAGAGAGAAGCCTAGGCACGGCAAGGAGGATCCTGAGTGCCATAACTAAGACCCAACACAGCCAAATAAATAAGTATATTTTTAAAAAGTAATATAGCTGGACATAGAATTCTAGTTCAAAGTTCTTTTTCCACAACACTTCCAGAATCATCATTCCATGATCCTATCAGGAGTGGCTGCTGACAAGTCTGATGTCTGTCTGGTTCGGGGCTGTCTTTAGATTCTTTGTCTCACACACAGTGCATCTTTTTTCTTTTCTCTTTTCCAAATGTCCTTAATGAAGCCAGGATGTCAGATCCCTTTCAAGAGAAGGGTGATGACTCTATGTGATTAAACCCTACCTACAGCTGGGGCTGTAACTCTCACCACACCGTCTGTGGGGCCAGCTGCTGACTGATCACCCTGCAAGATAGATTCTGCAGCTGAGGGAAACTGCAAACCACAGAATCATGGAAAACACCAAGTCCTTTGTCAGTTTGCTCTCAGAGATGAAGACAGAAGAAGCAGCCCCCAAGAGGAGGAAGGTGATGGCCTACAGGAGTCAATAGCAACCCTCAACTTATGGCCAGCAAGCAAACAGGGCCCTGGGGTCTACAACTGCAGGGAACTGAATTCTGCCAATGAGCCAAGCAAGCAGGAAATGGATTCTTCCCTAACACCTCCAAAAAAGAATATAGCCTGCTGAGGCTTTGATTTTTATCTAGCCTAGGAGGAGCCACATATCAGATTTCTGACCTCCAGAATCATTACGTATTCGTGTTTTACACCATAAAGTTTGTGATAATTTGTTACGACATCAATACAAGGCTACCACAGAGCCTTACGCAAATGTCAAAGAACATTCAACAAATTGACATGACTGTGAGTCCTGTAGGAAGGAGACCCTTATGTCCTCAGTCTTGGGCATTACTATGTTCCCAGATCCCTATCTCAAAGAGCAGGAATTTATATATATACCATCGATTGTGAAATGCACCCCTACTTTATAAGTAGTAAATGTGAAAAAGAATCTGGAGTTTAGAACTGATTACATTAGAATTGACTGATGAGTTTGAAACTCATTAAATTCTGTGTAGCCTTCAGGGCCAAAACAAATCCTGAAGAAGGGAAGAAGAAAGATGCCAGGGATGGCTTGAGTGGTGCCAGGCCAGGAGGATGGCCTGTCTACCTGCTCCCCCTTGACTCCCTCGGCCCTGCCCTTGCTCCTCTGACTGTCAGAGCCCCCCACATCTTTTGGCCCAGAGGAGAAAGACAGTAACACTGTATCCGTTGTGTGTCTTAGGTTTAATATCTTCTTCTCTTCTTGCTCAGGAAGAAGGTCAAAATCAAGAGCCCAGAGCCGTGGCCTGCCTCTCTGGTGTAGGTGAAGTTTAGTAATAAAGGAATCTCATAAAATATGGTTTCCCTCATGGCTCAGCTGTAAGGAATCCGTCTGCAATGCAGGAGACACAGGAGACGCCGGTTTGGTTCCTGGGTCAGGAAGATCCCCTGGAGGAGGGCATGGCAACCCACTCCAGTATTCTTGCCTGGAGAATCTCATGGACAGAGGGGCCTGTCAGGCCACAGTCCATAGGGTTGCAAAGAGTTAGACAGGACTGAAGCGACTGAGCACGCACGCATGAGCTAAACTGTAAGTGAAAAACCATTGAAAACCCCACCAGCTTACTCAGAATAAAATAGCTACCTATGAAGGTGGATTTTAGATTTTGTTCCGTCTACATATTTTCAACTTTTTATTATGGGAATATGAAAACACATACAAAAAATAGAGAAACTAATGTTGTGAGTGCCAATGTGTTATCCAGCTTCAACCATCATCAACAATCATCTAGTTTCATCTCTTTCCTCACAGCTTGGTCTTTACGTGAGAATATTTTAAAGCAAATCCCAGCCACCATGTAATTTCACCTATAAATACTTGAGTGTGCCTTTCCACTAAACAAGGATATTATTTTTAGGGAAATTATTCCTTTGGCATTATTATTATAACAAAGTAAACTTAAAACAAAATTACAAGAATTTGATGGAGAAGGAAATGGCAGCCCACTCCAGTATTCTTGCCTGGAAAATCCCATGGACAGAGGAGCCTGGCGGGCTACACTCCATGGGGTCACAAGAGTCAGATACGACTGAAAGAACTTAGCACGCTCATAAGAATTTGAAGTGGACCATTAGGTATGAGGCTACAAAGTGGAATGAGAGGGGAAAGACTAGAAGTAAAGTGTTTAGCTCTGTATTAGTTTCCTGTTGCTGCTGTAACAAATAACTACAACTTTAGTGTCTTTAAACACCACATTTATTACCTCACTTTGCAGTTCTGAGGGTTGAAATCCAAAAACCAGTGTGCGTGGGTCACAATAAAAGTGTCCATTGGCCTTCCTTCCTTTCTGGAGCCCTAGGGGAGAATCTGTCCTTGACTTACCCAGTTTCTGGAGACCACCCACATTCCTTGTCTCATAGTACCCTTCCTCTATCTCCAAAGTCACAAATGTTGCATGGCTCTGACCATTTTTATTTTGTGGCTACATCTCCCTCTCTGTCCCTTCTGCTTCTCTCTTCCACAGTTAAGGACCTGCAGATTACTGGGCCCACCAGGATAATCCAAGGTGATCTCTTTATTTTAAGGTCAGCTGACTGTCAACCTTAGTTTTATCTGCAAACCTGATTCTGCTTTGCCACGTAACCTAACATCATCCAAGATTCCAGGAATAAATTGGGATACAAACATTTTTAGGGGCCATTATTTGGCTTACCACAAGCCCCCTCCTCCATTAGATGTGTGGATGGGGACAGCAGCCCGGAGAAGCAAATAATAGCAATATCTGGAAGGAATTCAAGTTCTATAGAGCCGGCCAAAAAGTTTGTTTCGATTTTTCCCTAAGACCTTATGGAAAAACCTGAATGAACTTTTGGGCCAACCCAATATTGGTGCAGTGGTGAAGAATCCTCCTGCCAATGCAGGAGACTTGGATTCGATCCCTGGGTCAGGAAGATCCCCTGGAGTAGGAAATGGCAACCCACTCCAATATTCTTGCCTGGATAATTCCATGGACAGAGGAGCCTAGCAGGCTAACAGTCTAGGGGGTCAAAAGAGTTGGGCACGACTGAGCAACTGAACATGAACACGTACAAACAATACATAAGAAGCTTCAGGGAAAAGTCTTCCAGTGTCCCTAATCATAAGGAAAGAAATATGAAAGATGCAAGGAAAACTGAGAAGTTCCTTTCCGTGATTTGCCAGCCTTGGCTGTGTGTTTGGAGTAGAAGGGTGGTTGTGAAATCCTCCCCTTTTCTCTCTAAACAGGGATTTAGTTGTGATAGGAAAAGTCATCATGGAACTTTTAAAAATTATAGGACTGTAAACCCATGATAAAGATGAGTCTTTGGCCAACAGATGAGGTGGCTGGCACGTACTGCTCATATGCCTTTGTCAGGAAGGCCCAGGGGCCAGGAGGGAAAACAGCATCAAGATGAGGGGAGGGACCCCAGTGTCCCCCACTGAGAGTCAACTACAAAGAGGCCAGTTGACTTGGATGTGAATCGCACTGGTCTACAAGAGCACAAACCCAAGAAAAAAATATTGTTGAATGAGGTATTGATGACTTCATTTTATCTCTTCTTTTGAAACATTAAGAAATATGTTTGTTTGAAACAGGCTTTCAAGATTATTTAGGAGTTGCATGGAAGAGGGAAAATTTTTAAAAATAAAAAATAAAAAGAAGAGCAAAATCTTGTTCGTTTGGCTCACACCCGTCTCTTACACATCATTTCCAGGCCTGAACTGCATTTTTGTAAATCAGGGTTTACCTGTAAACTTTCCTTTCTTTAGGATAGCTGATTGCCAGAATTTGCTGACACATGTATGCTCACGTGATCCACACCTGCTGCTTGCTGCTCATTTGTAAAACCTCCTGAGGTTTTACAGGAGGCTAACTTGGAAACCATTTCCAAATACTATCACTTTAGTGTTCCTCACTCATATTTTCTGTTTTCTAAAATTGTATTATTAATAACATGCAGCTCTCATGTGTATTTTTATTAAACTAGCAGTGCTTTGTCTGTGTTTCTCTCTGTGTGTACACACTGCACACTTCTACCTGTTCATGGACATAAAGGAACCAACCAGTCACAAAGGAAACACTAAATACTGTTCTGCTTCCACCCCAAAGTGAGGTTTAAGGCTTGTTGAATTATATTATTGTGGATTTGAGTAAGACGTTTGCTGCTGCTGCTGCTGTGTCGCTTCAGTCATGTCTGACTCTGTGAGACCCTGTAGACAGCAGCCCACCAGGCTCCTCTGTCCATGGGATTTTCCAGGCAAGAGTACTGGAGTGGGTTGCCATGTCCTTCTCCAATGCATGAAAGTGAAAAGTGAAAGTGAAGTCATTCAGTCGTGTCCGACTCTTAGTGACGCCATGGACTGCAGCCCACCAGGCTCCTCCGTCCATGATATTTTCCAGGCAAGAGTACTGGAGTGGGGTGCCATTGCCTTCCCCAAGACGTTTGAGTGCACGGCAAATCAGAGCAAGCAAAGCACTGAGGCAGACTCATAACTGTTTTATCTTAATTTTACTGTAAAACAAAGCTGTGGCGACAGCCACAGTTGTGGGTCGTGCTCTCCATATTTATTTATTCAGCTTTAAAAGAAAGGCTCGTCCTGCCTTGGCCATGTGCAGGCCATATTCAATGAGCCACCCACATTCCTTGTGACCAGTTCAGAAGACAGACACAAGGAGCCCAGACACTTGCAGGCTCCTCTCTCAGGGACATGGTGGGGGGGGGTCCCTCTTGGAGGCTGTGTGGGCACCTCCAGCCTGCCCTCCTCACTTTCCTCAGGACCCATCTTGCCAGGGTTCCCGCCCAACTCTGCCAAGAATGTCTGTGAGGCAGAGACTTGAGAGAGTCAATTCCTAGGCAGATTGTTAAGAAGTCCAGGGGTCCCCAAGGAGAGAGGGGTCTGGAATTCTCAAGGAGGAAGAAAGGACAAACTTTTTTTGTCCCTCTACATTCCTTAGGATTATATAACAATAATGTATCCTGCTTGATGACAGTCTCTGGAAAAACCTTCTGGCTAATCCTGTTCTCTTAAGGTGTCAGTTATGGGAGTAGGTCTAGTGAGGTCAATACAACCTCCAGACATTCTTTTGATTCACTGTAATAACTAATTAGAGAGTCTATAACTCCACGGCTAACACTAGCAAGGGGGTACTCTTTTTGCCCCCTTCTGATGCCTATGTCAGAAGCTTTCTCTATCTCCTTTATACTTTACTACACAAAAGCTCTGAGTGATCAAGCCTTGTCTCTGGCTCCAGATTGAATTCTTCTCCTCTGGAGGCCAAGAATCCCAGCGTCTTTGCGTGGTTCAGCAACAACCTTTCAGACTGATGGAAAGAAAGCGGGTGGGAGGCAGCTCAGCTGAGCGTTCACTCCAGGAGTTTCACTGTTGGTTGTGCTCTTTGACTTGAGGACAGACCTGTCCTCTAGCTTCAGGCATTGCTCCCAGTTTGTGCTTCCTCATGAAACTGAGGCTCCAGGGAGAAGGGGAGCCCCTCTGGCAGCCAGGAGGAGCCAAAAGCAGCCCTGGGCCCCGCCTCTGCTGTCATTCATCACAAAAGCTTTCCTTCTGTCTCCTATTTTTCCCAAGGGGAAAGATTAGCAAATTCTGAAAGGTCTCTCTCTTTGCTTCAAAAGGAAAAATAGAACAAGGGCAGAAGAAAGGGAAGGCATCGGTTCATCTTTTGTTTGGGGAAAACAGGCCTGTAACAACAGCAAACATCATTTGCGGCGGGTGGCCTCAGCCTTGTGGAAGGCCATCCAGGCCACATGGGAATCCAGGGAATTTGAAATGGCGGCGTTTGTGGTGGCTTGCAGATTTCCACTGGCGAGTTCTTTAAAGCCAAAGAATTATAATTAAAATAGAAATGGATCCAATTATATCTGCCTGCTGTCTGGAAGGATGGAGCTGGTAATGAGAATCACATGTCTAAACTCCAGCTCCTTCTATTTCCAAGCAAGCTGTCCCATGAGAGAAATTCCTTCTTTTCAGCAAAGCTCAGTACACCACGTTTCTCCCTCCTCTTCAGCTACTGTGGTTTTGCACTGATTTTTTAATAAGTCCAGGCAGTGGAGTTCCAGTCATAGTAAATGCTTCATTTCTCTCTTTCTTCTCTTTATGAGACACATCAGGGTGATATGATATCAATCTTTTTGTTTCAAAGACAGAGGTCAGGAGAGTAGAATGCTGAGTCTCAACCACTCAAGATGCCCCCTCCCAGGAATAACAGACTAGGGTAGCTCAGGCCATTTCCACTTGGGATGTTGTTAGACTGTGAGAAAGTGACTGGGTTATGCAGGTGAGGTAAGGAGCTTACTTAGTACCCAGAGGAGACCCATTGTGGGGAGAATTTTACCCATTGGGTGAGTGAAGCTCAGATAACATGGTGTTCATCAGTGTGCCTTGAAAATGGCAGTCTATACTGGGGCAGAAGGCCATGGTTGCCAGGAATAAATAGATTATATAAGAGTGTCATTCTTGTCACTGTTACTACAACGACTCATGAAAGATTCAGTTTGTGTAGGTCAGATCCATTCAGGAACAGGACATCCGAATGCTATTCTCCTTTCAGGAAGCCCTAGAAGCAAGAACAGGGGCAGAGTCAGCCCCTTGGTGCCCACCTATTGGACACAGCCACATACAAGTCTTTGGGTAGACATATGTTTTCATGTGTTTATTAATTATTTGAATATCTTCTTTGGTGAAATACCTGTTAAAATCTTTTGCTCATTTTTAATTGAGTTTTTTGACTTATTGAATTGTTAGAGCTCCTTTATATCATTCTAGATAAAAAAATTTTTTATCATAGACTGCAATTATTTTTTCATAGACTGTGGTTTGTCTTTTTATTTTCTTAATTGTATTTTTTGAAGAGCAAAAGTTTTCAATTTTGATAAAGTCTAATGGGCTTCCCTAGTGGCTCAGACATTAAAGAATATGCCTGCAATGTGGGAGACCTGGCACTTTTGTTGAAAACAGATTGACTATAAATAGAAGGGCTTCCCTGGTGGCTTAGATGGTAAAGAATCAGCCTGCAATGAGGAAGACCTGGATTTGATCCTTGGGTCATGAAGATCCCCTGGAGGAGGGCATAGCAACCCACTCCAGTGTTCTTGGCTGGAGAATCCCCATGGACAGAGGAGCCTGGCGGGCTGCAGTTGATGGGGTCACAAAGAGTCAGACACGACTGAGCAACTAAGTGCAGCACACATAAATATAAGGGTTTATTGCTGAATTCTCAGTTCTATTCCAGTTATCTTATGTTGATCTGTATGCCAGTATCACATTTTCTTGACTACTGTGGCTCTGTAGTAAGTTTTGAAATCAGATAGTGTGAGTCCTTCAAGTTTGTCCTCCTCTTAAAAAATTGTTTTGACTATTTTAGGTCCTTCACATTCTCATAAACATTTTAAGATTGGCTTGTCAATTGCTATAAGGAATTCTGTTGAGATTTAGATAATGATCCTTTGGCCAGTCTGGGGAGAACTGCCATTTTAATAGTATTGCTTCTTTCAGACCATGAAGATGGAATATATCTCTATTTATATCTTTAAGTTCTCCTGTATTCTCTTTAAATTCTGTTTTTAGTGTACAAGTCTTGCACTTCTTGAGTTAAATTTATTGTTAAATATTTTATTCTTTAGGATGCTGTCGTGAATGGGATTTTCTTAACTTTCTGGACTGTTCATTGTAAGTTTATAGGAAAAATCAATATACTGTATATCAATCTTTTATCCTGAGATTCTCTACATTCTGAGTGATACTGTTTGTGGATAAAAACAGTTTTACTTTTTCTTTTCCAATGTGCATATGATACATTGGATTGATCTTTCTTATTTCATTGTACTGGATAAAACCTTCATTATTATGCTGAGAACAGAGATCCCTTTCCTCTCAGCCTATTTTACTTTGACTTGAAAGCCTGTGTCTTATAGACAACATATGGTTGGTTTTTGCTTTTTATTCAGTCTAACTATCTCTGATGTTTGACTGGAATATTTATTATTACTGTAATTACTAATATGGTTGAATTTGTATGTGTGTTATTTTCCTATTTGTTTTCTATATGCCTTGTGTCTTTTTTATTCCTTCTTACTCCCTTCTTTTGTATTCAACAAAGAATTTTGTATAGTGTTTTAATTCCTTGGTTGATTTTTTTTTAAGTATACTTTTCAGTTATTGTCTTAGTATTTGCTGTAGGAATCACAATGTGCATTTTAACATAGCACAACCTACCTCAGGTTAATATTAACTCAACCGAGTAAAATACAGCAACTTTTTAAAATGTAGTTTTTCTCCCTCCCTCACTTTTCTGCTGTTAGGGTTACATATATATTGCTACAACCTTATACATTATAAACTGCAAAATACACTTGCTTTATATAATCTTATTTCATTTAAAGAAATAATAGAAGAAAAAAGACAATGTATATTCATTAAGTCTTTTATAATTACCCACATTTTTACCATTTCTAGTCTTCATTTCTTCTTGTGGATTCAAGTTACCAATTGAAGTACTTTTCTTCCCTCCTGCTGCTGCTGCTGCTGCTAAGTCACTTCAGTCATGTCCGACTCTGTGCGACCCCATAGACGGCAGCCCACCAGGCTCCCCTGTCCCTGGGATTCTCAAGGCGAGAATACTGGAGTAGGTTGCCATTTCCTTCTCCAATGCATGATAGTGAAGAGTGAAAGTGAAGTCGCTCAGTCGTGTCTGACTCTTCGTGACCCCATGGACTGCAGCCCACCAGGCTCCTGTGTCCATGGGATTTTCCAGGCAAGGGTACCCTCCTAAGGGACTTCTTTTAGTATTTTTTGTAATTTAAGTCTGTTAGCATCACGGTGTCTCAGTCTTTGTGTTTCTGAGAATATCTTCATTTCACTTTCACTTTTGAGTGTAGTTTCGCTGAATATGGAATTCTTAGCTGACAGTTGCTTTCTTCAGCACTGCTGCTTTCTGGCCTCTGGTTTTTCTGATGAGATTTAGCCATTATTTGTATTGCTGTTCCCCAATATATGATTAGTTTTTCTCTTGCTACTTTCAAGATTTCCTCTTAGTTTTTTGATTAGAAGAGTTTGATATGATTAAGTGAAGACCTCTTTGTGTTTTCCCTCCTTGGGATTCAGTGGTATGTTAGGATGTATGAGTTTGAGAGGTTTTCAGCCATTATGTCTTCAATTTTTTTTCTGCTCCTATTTCTTTTTCCTCTTTTTTTGGGACTCCCATTTTGCAGTTGATATGCTTGATGTTGCTTCATAGGTCTCTGAGATTGATTGTTTTTCTTCAATCTTTTTTCTGTGTGTTTCAGATTGGATAACATTCTATTGATCCATCTTCAAATTCACTGATTTCTTCTTCTGATGTTTCAAATTTACTGCTGATCCCATATAATAAAATTTTCATTTTGTTATTCTATTTTTCAACTCTAGAATTTCCATTTGGCCTTTTTAAAAAATTTTATTTTTTTTTATTGATGTTCCTACTTGTTGAGTCATTTTAATAACGTTTTCCTGAAATTCTTTAAATATGGTTTCCTGTAGTTTTTTAAAATACTTAAAATCCCTTTGAAGTCTTTGTTAAATCCAACATCTGGGCCACTCAAAGAAAGTTTCCATTGACTTTTTTCCCCTCAAAGTATGGGTCACACTTTCTTGTTATTTCGCATGACTTGTAAATTTTTTCTTGAATGTTGGATAGTATAGATAAAAAAGAGATCTAGATTAGGTTTTCTTTTCATCTTCTGAGATTCTTAGTTGTACTGCTTTTTGTTTGTACCATGCAACTTGATCTGCAGAATCCGTCACCCCACATTTTGCATCAGTTGACAATTCAGTTCAGTTTTCCAATTCTTTGTATTTTTTCCTTTGGGGGCCTGGGTTCTTTGGGGTCACCTCTGTGTTTGTAGAGCTTAATGGCCACTCAATGATTGGTCAGCAGTTGTGCTTAAACACTCCTCTCTGCTGGTAGATCTGTGTTTGAATTGGGGGATGTATTCAAATTTGTCGATTTTCCACTCTACTCCTGCTATTACTTTAACACCAGGCCCTCTTGGGGCTCCACTGTGCATGCACACAGGCTGCCAGACAGCCAGGATTATGTCAAATGCTTACCAAGATCTCAGTAGCTATCTCATTTCCAGGATTTCCCTATTCAATTTCTGGCCAGTCTTATAAACTCTTCCTAACCAAGACCGCAGCTTTTTCAGGCTAGGAGATGTGCAGACGTTTCCCATTTGCTGTAGACTGTGGGTTTCTACTCTACTCCAGCTCAAGTGAAGGCCAGTCCTATCCTGGAAGAACAGGCTGACTGGGTTGGGATGTCGGATGGACTCAGTCCCAGGCAAGAAGGCCATGTAGCGCCACTGTTCTTACCTGTGTGTCCATGGTTTTCATGGCTATGTGCATGTGTGCTTGGACTTTCCCAGGTGGTGGTGCTGCTGCTAAGTCGCTTCAGTCGTGTCCGACTCTGTGTGACCCCATAGACGGCAGCCCACCAGGCTCCCCCGTCCCTGGGATTCTCCAGGCAAGAACACTGGAGTGGGTTGCCGTTTCCTTCTCTAATGCATGAAAGTGAAAATTGAAAGTGAGGTCATTCAGTTGTGTCCGACTCTTAGCAACCCCATGGACTGCAGCCTATCAGGCTCCTCCACCCATGGGATTTTCCAGGCAAGAGGACTGGAGTGGGGTGCCACTGCCTTCTCCCCAGGTGGTGCTAGTGGTAAAGAACTCACCTGCCAATGCAGGAGACTTAAGAGACGTGGATTCGGTCCCTGGGTCCGGAAGATTCCCTAGAGGAAGGCTTGGCAACCCAGTCCAGTCTTGCATGAAGAATCCCATGGATAGAGGGCTATGGTCCATAGGGTAGTAAAGAGTCAGACATGACTGAAGTGACGTAGCATGCATGTTTGCCTGTGGTTAAATTTTCAGAGCCCTGAAATGATTGGGTTTTTTACAGTTGTGTCCAGTTTTATGGTTTATTTTAGTGGGGCAGATTTGTTGATCTCTTTACTCCTTTGTAGCTGAAAGTCTAACCACATACAATTATTTTTAAAGAAATGCATTTTATTATTCTTAACCGTGATATATTATCAATTGGGCTATGACTCAGTTCTAGTAAATAAACTCAAATTTAGAAAAACTGATCTTTTGGCTAAGATCAAGTGGAGGAAAACCATAGTTCACAATAATGTGACTTTGACATTTTATTATGATGATCAGAAACAGAAAAGCTTTGCAAAAGACATTTTGAAATAATTCCTAAGTTTTCAAGTCCTGGATTTGAAAAGTCTCTCTGAATAATATGTCTCATTTTTTACAGCAGGAAATTATTTCAAATTTTTAATTTAGCAACAAGCATATGAGTGAACCGGAGTCTAAACCGAAGAAGTCCAAATGTATTCCTGACTTGGTTGCTATTGAGGCATAATATAAATATTTTCCAGGTGTCCTGTGAGGGCAGGCACGATTTATATACTTGCCATCCTCTTTTAAATGGATTCTATGGCCTCAGGAGAATGTGGAGGTCAGCCTGTGGACCAAGACTGTGGCCATTTCAGGTGTTCAGCCAGACAACCTCCTCCTTTCCAGCTCTCCTCCTTTTCAGCCCATTTCTCTTGCCCTGCTCTGGGTGGGGGCATGGGAAGAGGGCCTGGGGGGTATCCAGCCTTGGTCTCAGAAGCCACAATGCCCCCAGGGCAGACTGAGACATTCCAGGACCCTGGAAGCAGGGCAAAGGGTCATCCCTCAGGAGGATGGGGGCACATCTGGAAGGAAAGGCTTTCCTACTGGAAGCACCACAAGCTTGTCCCCAGTGAAGTCTGAAGCCATTGACCGTCCCCTCCTTCCCTGGTTTTCCTTCAAGCTCCTGTTTTCATCACCGACCAACTCATCTTTCCTTAAGTCTCAGTCTCTCCTAAAGAGAAGCTCCAAGGTTCACCTTCTTCTCCCTGGGCTCAGGCCATCAGATGATCTGCAGCCTCACATCAAGGATCCCCTATTCTTTTTTAACTCTTTTTTTAAAAGTTATTTATTTATTTATTTTTGACTGTGCTGGGTCTTCATGGCTGCACGAGCTTTTATCCAGTTGTAGCAAGCGGGGCTACTCGGGCTTCTCATTGCGGTGGCTTCTCTTCTTGCGGAGCACAGCTCTAGGGTGCTTGGACCTCAGTAGCTGCAAGAAGCAGGCTCAGTAGTTGTGGTGCACAGGCTTAGTTGCTCCAAGGCATGTGGAATCTTCCCGGACCAGGGATCAAACCTGTGTCCTCTGCATGGGCAGGCGGATCCTCAACCCTGGACCATCAGGGAAGTCCAATGAGTCCCTATTGTTGATCTTTTCCCTCTACTTCGATTCCAGATGACTCTTGGTCTGTGCCCTTCGTCCTCCCCTGCCCAGTCCCAGATACTCTCTGTTTCCCACATGACTGCCCTGCTCAGGAATGAATAGTTCCCTACTACTTACCCAAGGAGCTTCCCTGGTGGCTCAGATGGCAAAGAACCTGCTTGCAATGCAGGAGACCCAGGTTTGATCCCTGGGTCAGGAAGATCCCCTGAAGGAGGGCATGGCAACCCACTCCAGTATTCTTGCCTGGAGAATCCCATGGACAGAGGAGCCTGACAGGCTACAGTCCACAGTGTCACAAAGAGTCAGACAGACTGAAGCAACTTAGCATACATGCATGCACTGCCTACCAAGCTAGTTCAGATTCTGGGTTTTCCAGGACCTGGTCTGGGCTTAACTATTGCACTGCCTGTCCAGCCGGACAGTGTGATGGCTGTGGGGTAAGGAACAGGGAGAGGACCAGTCATTGAGGCCTGCATGACAATAACTGTACCACTAACAAAAGCATCCCAACCTTAGGAGCATAAAAGTTATTTTTTACTTGAAAGCATGCAGCAGAAGCACTGAGAGTAAAGCATGTTTTTAAAGGTACTGGTGGGAGTGATTCAGAGTCAGCAGCTCCAGGGTGTGGACATGAGCTGACGGCATCTCTGGTGCAAAATCTACGACTCAGTCCCGTGCCGCCCAGTCCCTTCCAAGCTCTCTTCTTTTCCTGGCAGAGCAGTGCATTGTGGGTTGAATGTGTGCCCCTAAAGGGTACGCTGAAGTCCCAACTGCAGGTGCCCCAGAATCTGACCTGTTTTAAGGTAGGGTCAGTGTGGATATAGTTAGGTGAGGTCATTAAGTTGGGCCCTATCCCATGTGGAGCTTCCTCGGTGGTTCAGTGGTAAAGAATCTGCCTGCAAATGCAGGAGTCACAGGAGATGTCAACCCCTGGGTTGGGAAGATCCCCTGGAGGACGGCATGGCAACCCATCCCCAGTAATCTTGCCTGGAGAATCCCATGGACAGAGGAGCCTGGAGGGCTACAGCCCATGGAGTCACAAACAGTTGGACACGACCGAAGTGACTTACCACACACGCGCATGTCCCATATGACTGGAAGACGATGTGAAGAGAGACGCACGGGAAGGACATCATGGGAGAGCACAGGACAGACAGACTCAAAGGGAAGACAGCTGCGTGAAGATAGAGGCAGAGCGCTGCTACCAGGGGTCAAGGAACGCGGCGGGCCATGAGAATCTGGACGAGCAAGCGGGGATCGACCCTGGAGACGTCAGAGAGAAGAAAACCCCTGCTGACAACGTGATTCCAGGCTTCTAACCTCTAGAACTATGAGAGAGGAAAGCTCTGTTGTTTTAAGCCCCTCAGTGCGTGGCACTCGGTCACAGCAGCCCCAGGAAACTGATAAACGACGTGTGCGTCCTTGGTCAGGTTGGCCTCTCTGTCCTCACGGTTCCCACGCCCGCTTCCAGCCTGGCACACCAACCTGGCTGCCACAAGGTCGTGCCATGTGTGGGTCAGTGGCTTTGGAAGCAGGCTCATTTTATAGACTTGGATTTTTAAGAGACAGCCTTTTTATTTTTTCCCGCAATTTCTCACACTTCCCAGCATCTGGTCTGTTACAGAGGAAAGTATCTGTGATGCTCACGGTGAGATTACAGCTGTTTCTCGGGCACTACTGAAGAACTGGGCAGGCCAAGTTGACACCCTGCATACGAGAAATGGCAAGAGTGTGTGGCTGGTGTCCTGGATAGAGTGCTGTTCCAGGGAGACGCCAGGCGGGGACCGGGCGGAATAGTGTCAGGCTGGCATCCTTATCTTTGGATCTGGTCCCACCTCCCCGGTGCAGGGCCTTCGAAAGGCTGCTTCCTCTGCTGGGGACTCTACCTAGCTGCCAATCCCACCGTATGTCTCAACCCAAGTGGCACCTTCTTACCCGACATTTGCTGCTGTCAGTTGTTAAGTCGTGTCTGACTCTTCTAGACCCCGTGGACTGCAGCATGCCAGGCTTTCCTGTCCTTCACTGTCTCCTGGAGTTTGCTCAGATTCATGTCCATTGAATCAGGATGCTACCTCCCCCATTCTTTGCTTGCTTCCTAACTTTCATTATGATTTGTCACTCTTTTATTTATTCATCTGCTCACTTGTTTTTTGCCACGGTGAGCATCTCCCAACTCTACCTCTGATATTGAGCACTGGTCACCACACATATCAGGCCCTCAAAACCTCCTGTTAAATGAATGCATTCCTACCTGGAAGGCTCAGGGACATACATGCAGATACTCGACCATCCAGCAGAGTTTTGTTTTGACGGTTCTAAACTGCTAGGCTCCCAGACCTGCCTCCCATGGCCCTGGAGGCTGATGATTAAGTTACAGCCTGATGTTCCCTGTCCTTAGGCGGCCCCTCATTTTCACCCACATGATCCTCATCCTCCACTGTCGACATGCTCCCTGTGGGTTCCCAGTGCAGACTTGAGGTTTTCTAAGAAGAAACTTAAGAAGCTCCTACCAAAGATCTGCGTGTACACATGACCAGGAGAGGCGCAGACAGGGACGCCAGAGAAGGGGAGACGCCAGATTCATCCAGGGAGTCAGCAGCAGCCTCCTCACTGCCTCCCTGCTTCTTCCCTGCCCTACCCCCCTCCCCTCCTCCGCCCTCGCCCAGTCTAGTCTCCAGCCAGGGGGTGGATTACAGGGGAAATCAGCCCACGTCATTCTGCTGCTTAGAACCATCTGAACCTCCCCTCACTGCCAGGAATGAAAGCCCGGGACCTCACCATACCCAGCAGACCCTAGCTCCCTCTCTGACTCATCTCTGTGCCCTGTCCCCTGGGGCCTGCCCTCTGCCCCCGCATGCCACATGCTCTTCTGCATAGGGCCTCTGCCAGAGAGAGTATCCACCAAATAAATGCATCTCTCAAGTCTTCCAAGTCTTGGTTCAAATGGCACCTTTTCAGTGGGTCCACTGGGGCCACTCTATTTTTTTAATTAAACTTTTTATTGTGGGACAATTGTAGATTCACATATAGTTAGAATAAATCATACATGAAGATCTGTACCTTTACCCTGTTTATCTGCCATGGTGATGTCTTACACACCCACATCTTACACACCTGGGACTCCAGCACCGACAGTCAAGGTACAGACCATCTCTAGCCCTGCCAGGATCTTCCTGTTGTCCCTTTCATAGCCACACACACTCCCCTCTGGCCTCACCCCTTCCAGACCCCTAGAAATCACTCATCTGTGCTCCATTTCTAGGACGTTGTCATTTCAAGAATGTTCTTTATATGCAATCATACAGTATGTAACGTTTTGGGGTTGACTCTGGAGATTCCTCCAGGTGCCTGGGGGTATCAATGGTTAGTCCCTTTTTCTTGCTAAGTAGTGTTCCAAAGTGAGGAAGCACCAGTTCATTTGATCATTCAGTCGATGAAAGGCAACTCTGTTATTTCCTGTTTGGGGCTCTTACAAGCAGAGCTGCCATGGAGATTCATGGATAGGTTTTTGTGAGGCCACAAGTTTTCATTTCTCTAGGAGAAATGCCTGAGGGTACAATCCCTAGATTGCATATTAATTGCATGTTTAAATTTTAAAGAAACTGGCATTCTATCCTGATCTATAAGCTCCCTTCTCACACCCAAAACACCCAACACCTTTTATCCCTGCTTTGTTTGTATCTTTTCCACAGCACTTCTCTTTCTAATGTAACATTTGCTATTGTTTATTTGCTCAGTCCTATCTGACTCTTTGCGACCCGGTGGACTGTAGCCCATCAGACTCCTCTGTCTATGGGTTTTCCCAGGCAAGAACACTGGAGTGTGTTGCCATTTCCTTCTCCAGGGGATCTTCCCGACCCAGCAATTGAACCTGTATCTCCTGCATTGCAGGAGGATTTTTTAACAGCTGAGCCACCAGGGCTTCCCAGGTAGTATAATGGGCTTATTTATTTATTAGATGTATTGCATTTGATCTGTCTTACCCATCCCCTCCCCTGTAGTGTTGTTCTGGGCCTGAGCAGGCACAAGAAGCACCCGTGTGGGTACAGACCTGAAGTCAGCTCTCTGACTGGCCGTCTCCACTAGGGAAAGCTCACTGACATCTTGAGGGCATAGAGGCTGGCGAGCCCACGAACCACATAAAGTGGCTGTGATGACGAGGCTGACTGGGTGCACGTTCCCCAGCTGAAGCAGTCCACTGGGTTTACAAGCAAATCACATTGACCTCAAAAAACAAATTAGCACTCTCCAGAAGTAAAACTTTCTTGCAGGCAAAGTTTTAACCCAGAAACTCTTGTTGATTTATGACCTGACCAAGCTGACCGGCAGTCCACACAGACCCTGGCTCCCCCAGCCGCGCTTCTCGGCATCACCAGTCCCAGGGGAAGGAGTCTTTCTGCAAACGAGCAGAAAGGAGTCTAGTTAGAAACATCAGAGAGCCTGAGAGGCAGGAGAAGCAAGACAGAACTGTATTTCAGCCTGAAAAGTGAAAACCAAATAAACAAATCTGCCTGTGATGGCAGCAGGCCAGCTCAGCTGTGTAAGTGAACAGCAAAAACATTCCTCTGCCCTGTGGAAGCCCCTGGAAAAAGTCCAGAACCTTGTGTACTTAGCCGGACCGGGAGGTTGTTTTATTATTATCATCACCATAAATTCATTTCTTTCTTACTACATTGGTTTCTTTCATTTTGAACCTTCGCTTGACATCTGTACTGATCAAGTGAATGCTGGAAGAAATGATTAAGTAGTATTGTCAAATAATGCTTTGGCTTGACTCAAAGTGGAAATGTTTATAGTGTTCTCACTAACATCAGATGATGTCAGCCTGACTATTGTGCCTCTTTCTCAAAAACACACGGAACTGGGGGAAAAAAAAAAACACCTCACAAACAATCCAAAATGAGTCCAGGCTCTCAAAGACTTTTCCTCCATGAATATCCTTCCACGCGACTAGGTCCATGAGGGGGTTGGCAGTGCAGCAGCTCTTGAGTTTTGGGAACTCGTGTCTCGTCATCCAAAGTGTCACCTGGAGAGGTGACTCTGGTGTCACTTGTCCAAGAGCTGCCTCTGTCCCTTCCCTGCCTGACATCTCTGCTCCGATCCTGCAACTCCCAGTCCCCACTTTTCTTCCTGACCCTTTTCCTCCTCCATTTTATCCTTCCTTTTCTTCCTTCCTTCCCCCCTGCTGCTGCTGCTGCTGCTACTAAGTTGCTTCAGTCGTGTCCAACTCTGTGCAACCCCATGGACTGCAGCCCACCAGGCTCCCCCATCCCTGGGATTCTCCAGGCAAGAACACCGGAGTAGGTTGCCATTTTCTTCTCCAATGCATGAAAGTGAAAAGTGAAAGTGAAGTCGTTCAGTCGTGTCCAACTCCTCGAAACCCCATGGACTGCAGCCCACCAGGCTCCTCCGTCCATGGGATTTTCCAGGCAAGAGTACTGGAGTGGGGTGCCATCGCCTTCTCTGCTCTTCCCCCCATTATAGTTCACTTAACCAACTGACCCAACTCAGCCTCAGCCCCGAAGTGTCTATAATGGAAATACAGCTGCAGATAATCTGCCTTCATCACCTGGGAACTGAGACTGCCCAGTTGCCCTGGGCAATAGGAAAGAGGTATGGAGGACCTGGGCATGGCTTGTGCCAGAGAGAAGTCTTCAGTGTTCTCCAAGCAGATCAGCCTGCCCCTGCCCAAGCCCACCCCCTGAAAGTTCCACCTGGTCACCCTGAGCTTGGGTCCCCGAGGGACTGTGGAAGCCACAGGAGACAAGCACTGTGGTCTCTTGACAGTGTCCTGGGATGGAGGAGGGGTTCTGAGGAAGGTATTACTGCAGGCTGCAACATGATCTCTAGGAAAGATTATCAGCTTGTGGGCAAAAAGCAAAACTCATCGCCAGAGAGTCTTCAAAGACCAAAATATAAATTCTCAGTTAACACAGCAAGTGATGGAAAGAACAGGCAAGTGCCTGCCCAGGTCTGCAGCGCTAGGTCAGGGAACCATGGGAAGGACCACTGTCTTCAGAGTCAGAGGCCCCAGGGCCTGGATCCATGGATCAGGTTATACTGGGGCAATCTCATGGTGGCTCCTGTATTAGTCTGCCCAGGCTGCCCTAACAGAAACTCAGCGTGTGGATGACTTACACACAAGAAGTTTATTTTGTCACAGTTCTGGAGGCCAGTTATCCAAGATCAAAGTCCAGCAGGGCCAGTTTCTGGTGAGGGCTCTCTTCCTGGCTTGCAGACAGCCACCTTCCTGCTATGACCTCATGTGGCCCTTCCTCGGTGCATGCACACAGAAACCACTCTCTAGTGTGTCTCTGTATAGGAAATCAGTCCTGTGGGTTCAGGACCCACCCTCGTGACCTCATGTAACCTTAGTACCTTCCTATAGGCCCCATCTCTGAATACAATCGCATGATGGGTTAGGATTTCAACATATGAATTTGGCGGGGCTGGGTCACAGTTCAGTTCACAGCCACACCCCAGGAACTGGAGTCCCACTTTGCTACCTGGAAGAAGGTCAGGACTCCCCAGCATCAGCTTGGCTCATGTCTGCTCAGGAAGCGTGTCTGCTGCTCTGGGAGGGGGAGGGGGCCCCAACGGGATCAATGGGCCTGTCAAGACAGAAGCTCAGCTGACAAGTGGGGAAAGTTATGGTGCATGAGTTCCGTCCAAACTGAGTTAAAGTGCAGATGCAGGAGCTGTGTGCTGGTCCTCAGCCAAGAGAGCCAGATGGGAGGGAGGCGTGGGCCATGGTGCATCTCAGACAGCCAACTGGCCTTCTTGTGAGAAGCCAGGCGTCCCCTCCCCACTTCCCATGCCCATACAAGGAGGATACACAGTGAGCGCTGGGCACGCATGGGGTTGGGTGCTGTTTGCACGTGCTCATGTGGGTGGAGCCCCGAGAAGGAGGGAGGAGCTCTCAGCAGGAAGGGGCGTGAGGAGACCTCCCCACCCTCCTGTGTGCCTCCGGGAGCCAGCCCTTGGATTAGCCGGCCCCTGGGGTAGCCAGTCCCTGGGGTAGCTGGTCCCTCGGTTGGCCGCCCGGCAGCCGTCTCTCTCTCTCTGGCACTATGCCTTCCTGGTATTTGTCTCTAAACCTAGACTCTGAAAGAGTCATCAAGTGCCTTGTGACAAAAATTAGAGGCCTGCTGCCTTTGCCCCTCTGCAGCCAGCTCTCCCAGCCACAGGAGCAGACCTTTGCTTCCACCCCTGGCGGGACAGGGGCAAGAGGAGTCCCACTTCAGGAGAAGGTCACGGTATTTTAAAAGGAGATTAAAAATTACTTAGCTGGAGGCTACAAATAGGCATCAGGGTGCATGCTCCCATTTAGTGCTGGCAGCCTTAACGTGTGTTATATAAGGCAGAGCTGGGCCCTAAATGACCTGTTACTTGGAATATGCTATTGTCAACAGGATAATATTTGGAAATGTCCTTTTCCCCCATGTGGAAGTGGACGTGTCAGTCTCAGTCATGTCTGACTCTTTGCGACCCCATGGATTGTTTGCGACCCCAGGCTCCTCTCTGTCCATAGAATTCTCCAGGCAAGAATACTGAGTGGGTTGCCATTCCCTTCTCCATGGGGGTCTTCCAACCCAGGGATCAAACTGCATTGCAAGCAGATTCTTCACCATCTGAGCCACCAGGGAGGCCCCTTGCACCCATGTAACAGGTATCTGTAGAACCCTCAGCTACACTGGGCCAGAACATCACTAGAGATGCATCAGTAAGCCAATCAGACAGAGTTCCATCCATGCAACTCACATTTAAGCAGGAGGAAATAGACCATGAGCCACTAATAAAGTAAATTAGTAAATTGCACTGTGTACCAGATGTCAGATAGGTGTCAAAGAAGGAAAAAAAGAAAGAAAATGAGAGAAGGGCAGTAACAGGATGGGTGGAGCAGGTTACAACTGTGGTCAGAGAAGGCTCCGTGGGGGAAGGGATGTTGAGAAAAGGGACTCCTGCAGAAGAGCAGGAGTGGGTCAAGTCGAAAGTGGGGTAAGAGCCTTGCCACCAGAAAGAAGAGCCAGTGCAAAGGCCTTGAGGCAGATAAGATAAGCAAGAGTTCATGGATGACGTTTCCAGGGACCCACAAGCAGAGTGGAGAGATGACAGATGCCCACAGGGACAAGGGTCCTCCTCCAAGTCATCTTCAGGAAGTCCCCTCAACTCTGGTTCTCTGAGCCTCAGGCCAGGAGACCAGCACTTCATGAAAATGGGCTTTATTGCACCGGGCGCCCCATTCAGTCTCCAGGCTGGATTCCAGCTTCCTATCTTTAGTCCTGAGCGTCTGTTTCTCAGTAGCTCGTCCCCTCTCCATCATGGTGGTGCTCTGCCTTTGTGTCTGTTTTACCCTTCACTCCCCTTTGAGGGCCTTGGTTCATACACTTCTAGTTACACTCCGCTTGGCTGCCTTCAACCCCACTTCTAGGAAAGGTCTCTAGACTCAGTCCAGATCCTCGTATTTTTCACTTCAGAAACTAGAAAATGCACCCTCAGCCCTGAGTTTCTTCTAGACCCAGAGTCAGTGTCAAGATCATCCAGCCTTCACAGGGCCTTAGATTGGATGGTTCACTAGATATCTTCAAGGCCTGGTACTCCTCGACCCTAAGAGAAATCTCTAAAAATATAATGCACTCCTTACGGCCTTAGAAACTGATGTCCTTAGAAACTGGTGCAGTAGACACATTTCATCCTTTCTGCGAACTGCAGAGTCATAATTTACATTACATGGTATAGAATCCTAACATTTTGGAATTGCTCTTAGGGAGTATTTGTTGTCCTTATCTACAGACAAGCAAAGGGATTATCAGATAATATGTGTGTGGGTCCCAGGAGAGACCCTGAAACATACCTGCTTGCAGAAGCCTATGCCTTGAGCTTGTGTTTTGTTTTTGCCTTTGTCGTTTGACTGGTTCTTACAAAAGCAGAGTGAAGACCTCAGCTCTCTCTGCCTCTGAACAGCATCATCCAGCAAAACTCATTACTGATTCCAAGAGGCTATAGACTCTCCACCAGTGTTCTTCCTTCCCCCGTAGTCACTTTTCTTTGCTGTTGCCAAAACTCCCTGAAGTACACTTGCAGTCACACCTTGTATTGTCCCCTGGGTTTCCCACCTACAGAGATTTTCCTTTCAATTACTCTCTGTTGGAGAAACAGCAGAGCATTCTGAACCTCTGTGTGTGTGTCCTCTGTGTATGAGGAGCCATGACATAACTAGGCCCTCAGCAGAACTAACTCTAAACCATTCCTGATGTTCCCGTCAGAGTAGCCCCAATATTTCATCACTTCTCGGGGCCTAAACTCACAGGCCCCACTGAAAAAACTTGTCAAGTCCCATAGCAAAACCATACAGCGTTACATTCTTTAAGTGGAATTGGTCCTGACACATAGCTCTGCTGTAAAAGTAGATATCTGCAAAGACTCTGAGGCTTAAAAGGACAGAATTTTACTTCTTGCTCATTCTCCAGGCATGCCGTGATCAGCTGGGGCTCTGCTGTGCTCTGCGTCACTCACTCAGAAAAGCAGGCTGACAGCCTCCTCGACTTGGAGGCTTGCTGTAGTTGGGACAGAATGTATTTATTTCTTGGAAATTGGAAAGTGGAAGTTGCTCAGTCATGTCCGACTCTTTGTGACCCTATGGACTATACAGTGCATGGAATTCTCCAGGCCAGAATACTGAAGTGAGTAGCCTTTCCCTTTTCCAGGGGATCTTCCCAACCCAGGGATCAAACCCAGGTCTCCCACATTGCAGGCGGATTCTTCACCAGCTAAGCCAGGAAAGCCCAAGAATACTAGAGTGGGTAACCTATCCACTCTCCAGCGGATCTTCCTGACTCAGGAATCAAACCCGGGTCTCCTGCATTGCAGGCGGCTTCTTCCAACTGAGCTATCAGTGAATTGCTGCTATAACCAGCTACCGGAAACAAGTGGCTGAAAGCAACACAAGTTTATTGTCTTACAGTGATGAAGGTCGCAGTTTGAAATGGGTCTCACTGCGCTAAAAATCAAGGGGTTGGCAGGACTGTTTATCTTCCCAAGACTCTAGGGGAGCAAGCATCTGCTTGCTTCAAGCCTTGCCTCAAGGCTTCCTGTGTGCCTTCCTCTGTCTTCTGAGTCAGCAGTGGGGCATTTTCAAGTCTCTCTGTTACCTCAACCCCGTCATCACATCTTCTCGCATTCTGCCTGTCCTGCCTCCCTCTTGTCAGGATCCTGTGATTACATTGTGATAATCTCCTTATCTAATGACCCTTACCTTAATCACACTTGCAAAATCCTTTCTGTCCTGTGAGGTAACATATTCACACATCTCCGGCATTCTTTACCCTGGTAGTCAGTGGTCAAGAATCCGCCTGCAATTTAGGAGACACAAGAGCTGCGAGTTCCATCTCTGAGCCAGGAAGATCCCCTGGAGAAGGGAAGAGCAACCCACTCTGGTATTCTTGCCTGGAGAATCCTATGGACAGAGGAGTCTGGCAGGCTGCACCCCATAGAGTTTCACAGTCAGATACGACTGAAGCGACTCAGCACAGCACACTTGCAGGCACTAAGAGGACAGTTTTGGGGGGGAGGGGCATTATTCAACTTACCATACAGAGGGCAGTGACCGTGTCCAGCCACACACAGACTTAAATGCACTACCCAGAAACAGTCACACTTCACATTTCATTGGTCAATCAAGTCACATGGCCACATATCACTTCTATGAGGCAGGAAGTGCAATCGCTCATGTATTAATATATAGAATGAGGGAATAGGAATAAATGCCCTGAATTTTTTTTTTCAGGATTATGATGAATGAGAAGGCAAAAGGCCTTCATCACCATAGTAAAAGCAAATTAAATCTACACGAGTGAAGAATCATTTGGTGAATAGGTTGTAGGTGCAAGGAAGCCCTGATTCACTGAATTTCAGGTAGGAATGAACCCCTCCCCCGACTTTTGAACCAATAGCCCCAGATGAGGCAGACGCCTAGTCTGGTATTGGAGACAGAACAGCAGCCCTGCAATAGAGAAAGATGATGAGGGCAGGAGGCAGCCAAGCTTTAAATGATTGAACAAAAGAAACCAAATATAAACCCACAGACCCAAGTACTGAGCAATTCATAAGCAAAGTAAATATAAAATACCATACCCAGTCACTTTGTAATCAAAATGCTGATGACAAATTAAAGGGGAAAAAAAATCTCAGAAGGAGCCAGAAGAAAACAGACACACGATACACGTACACAATTAAGTTGTGCGTCTCATCAGAAACAATTAAGGCCAAAAGAGAAAGGAACAAGGTCTTTTAAGTGTTGAAAGAAAAATGCCTGCAATTTAGAATTATAAACTATACTAAAATATCTTGTAAAATTAAAGCAAGATAAAAGCATTTTTCAGTAAATAAGAGCTGAGTCATCTCCAGCAAATTCACACTATAGGAAATGCTGAACCTTTTCCTTGAGGCTGATAGAAAATAACACCAGACTGAGTAGGGTAACAAGAGAGAAAACACACATTTCAAACAACAGGAATAAAGACGGGCTATCACTAGCAAATACTAAGTTAGATTAAAAGGAAAAATTTTCTTGAAAAACACAATTTACCAAAACTGACACAGGAAGAAATAGAAAATCTGATGTTGATTTAAAAAACTGAATGTGCAATTAAAAACCTTTTGTAAAGAAAACTTCAGTCAAAGATGGTTTCACTGGTAAATTCTATCAAACTTGTAAGGAAGAAATTATGCCAACTATACACAAACTGTTTCAGAGAATAGAGGAGAAAATCATTTCTCAATTTTTAAAATTTTTGGCCAGCCAGCTCTAATACCAAAACCAGACAAAGACATTACAAGAAGAGAAAGCCACAGACCAATATTCCTCTTGAACATAGACACAAACATCCTTAACAAAATATTAGCAAACTGAACCCAGCCTTTTTTAAAGGATAATACAGCATGATCAAAAACTAGGATTTTTTTCCTCCCAGGAATGTAAGGATATTTATTTTTTAAATATTAATCAATATAATTCATCATATTATCAGCATAAAATGGAAAAATCATATGACTGACTCAGTAGATACAGGAAAAGTGGTCTACAATATTCAATACCTATTCATAATAAAAACTCTCAGCATACTAGGAATAAAAGAAAAACTCAGCCTGACGTGCGTGCGTGCTGTTGTCTCAGTCGTGTCCAACTCTTTGTAGCCTGCTAGGCTCTTCTGTCCATGGATTCTCCAGGCAAGGATACTGAAGTGGGTTGCCATGCCCACCTCCAGGGAATCTTCCTGACTCAGGGGCTGAACCCATGTCTCTCGAGTCGACTGCACTGGGCAGGCAGGTTCTTTACCACTATCGCCACCGAAAGTCCTATACCTAACACCATACATAATGATGAAATATTGGAATTTTCACATTAAGAGGGAAAGCAAGGCAAAGCTGTCCACTCTCACTACTTCTCTTCAACATGGCACTGGAGATGGCTATTCACTGGGACAATGGGGCAAAAAAATAACAGGCATATAAACTGGAAAGAAAGAATTAAAGCTGTCAAGAAATAGTGAGTGAATTTGGCAAGGTCAAATTAACAATTTAATAATAAACTAATAATAAATAAATAATCAACCTGTACACCACAATAAATTAATAATAAACTAATTTGGCTAGGTCAGACATAAATTCTATTTTTATATGGTACAAAAATTTAAACATGAAATTAAATATACCATTTGACAAAATGGGTCAGATTGAAGGATGTTGGAATTATGCTTATGGGGGTATTGGAATCATGTTTATGGTGGTAATAATGAATGATCTGAAAATAAAATGAAGAAACCAATTCCATTAAAGTAGCATAAAACGGAGTAACATACTTAGAAATAAATTTAACCAAGGAGGCAAAAGACTTGCAGGCTGAAAACTACAAAACATTGTCGAAAGAAAGGAAAAACTTAAATAAGTGGAAAGATATCTCATTTTCATGTATTGGAAGACTTAATATTGTTAAGATGACAGTACTCTGCAAAAGCAACATAGTTTCAATGCAATCCCTATTAAAATCCCAATGGCATTTTCTTTTTTATGGAAATAGAAATGCAGCTGAATGTTCAGATGGATTCTTAAGGAATTCCAACTCACTAAAATAATCTTGGAAAGAGTCAAGTCGCTGGAATCACATTTCCTAGTTTCAAAACCTAATGAAAAGCCATTGAAATAAAAAGTGTTGCATTGACATGAGAATAGATTTGTACACCAATGGATGGAGCAGAGAGTTCAGAAATAAACCCTTGCATATATGGTCAGTTGATTTTCAACAAGGGTCAGGACCCTTTAATGTGGAAAGGACAGGCTTTTTAACAATTATTGTTTAGTCACTAAGTCGTGTCTGGCTTTGTGACCCCGTGGACCGTAGCCCACCAGGCTTCTCTGCCCATGGGATTTCCCCGGCAAGAATACTGGAGTGGGTTGCCTTTTCCTCCTCCAGACAATCTTCCCAACCCAGGGACTGAACCTGCATCTCCTGCACTGACAGGTGGATTCTTTACCGCTGAGCCACCAGAGAAACCCTTTTAACAGTTAGCAACAGAAAAACTGTATATCCATATACAAAAGAATAAAGTTGGGCCTTTACCTCACATCATATACAAAAATTAATTCAAAATGGATTAAAGGCCTAAATGTAAGAGCTGAAACTTTACAACTCTTAGAAGAAAACATACAGGAATGTTTCATGATGCTGGATTTGGCAGTGATTTCTTGGATATGACACCAAAAGACAGGCAACAACAACAAAAGAGATAAATTGAACTTCATCAAAATTTTGTAAGTTCTGTGCACCAAAGAACATCATTAAGAGAGGAAAAATGCCATCTACAGAATGGGAGGAAATGTTTGCAAATCATATATCTGATAAAAGTCTAGCAACTAGAATATCTAAAGAACTTTATAACTCAACAACAAAAAGATAAGAACCCCAATTTTAAGATGGGCGAAGGACTTGAACAGATATTTCCCAACAAAGATATACAATTGGCCAATGGGCAAATGAAAAAGTGCTCAGCATCGTTAGTCATTAGAGCAATGCAAACCAAAACCACAATGAGGTATCACTTCACACCCACTAGGATGGCTAAATAATTTTTTACAAAAGCCTGTGTGCAGCAAAAAAAAAAAAAGAGAGAGAGAGAGAACCTGTACACCACAATGAAGACTTAGCTCAGCCAAAAAAAAAAAAAAAAGACATGGAGAAATCTTAGATGCACATTAGTACGTAAAAGAAGCCAACCTGGAAAAGGCTACATAATGCATGTGAATCCATCTGTATGACATTCTAGAAAAGGCAAAACTGTGGAGACATTGAAAAAGACCAGTGGTTGCCAGGGGTTGTGGGGGAGGGGAGGAACAAATAGGCAGAGTCCAGAGGGGTTTTAGGGCATCGAAGATACTCTGTGTGATACCATAATGATGGATACATGTCCTTTATCTAAACCCCAACATCATCCTCAAAATAATTAATTCGAGATGATAACAAATCTAAATCAAAAAGGGAATCAAAATGCTTTTAGCAGAGAGCATAGGAAAATATCTTCATGACCTCAAGGTAGGCAAAGATTTTTAAGGACACACACACACAAAACCCCACTAACTGTACAAGAAAAATAGTGATCAGTAAAAGCAAAATTAAAGCTCAGATCATTGAAAGATACCATTCAGAGAATGAAAAGACTGAACAGCTCTGGTGACAACCACAGACTGTTAGTGGCAGAGGGGCCCAGCCACTTCTACCAACCTCCCACTCTCCTGCCCCAAAGTCTTGAACCTTTGAAAGAGCTTGTCAAGTCCTACCCACCTTTTCTCTCTCTTAGATGGATAGGTGGACAGGTTGTGAAGTTTGCGTCTGGCCCTGACGAATTCAAGAGCTTTCTCGCCTAACAGTGAAGCCTACATCTCCAGTAACATTTCTGTAAATGCCAATCAGCCATGGTTTTCTCAGCCTCCTTTTTAATATTCAATTGGTAACCAAGTGGCACGAAAGGCCTGAAGAATTACATTTTTAATATCGTGATGAAAGTGACAGTTTTGAAACTGCTTGCCCCTTACCTCAGCTTGCTCGGGAAGCATCTTGTGTAGACTTTGTACTGTGAAGACTAAAGGCATTTCATATCTTAGCACTTCACCAAGCACAATTATGTAAAATTGCACACAAGCTCCACAACACACAGGGATTATAACTGTCATTTTCTGATGAGCACATTAAGGTTTCTGAGCATTCCTGTAACCTGTCCTTCCCCTCTCTAGTAAGCAAAAGTGTGAAGCTCAGACCCTGACCCTCAGCCTCCAAGTCTAGACGTTTCACTTCCATGTCAGGCCTGGCGCTGAGACATGGTGGAAATAGTCTCAGTCACTCCTTCTGCTTGATCACCATAGGAGTGAATCTGTGTGCAAACATTCGGCAGAGTTTACAGAATGGTGGCTGAACCAAGCAGACAATTTGCCTCTCTCAGGACGACCTTGTGTTGTGTGAGCAGCCAACTTGGAGCTGCCGAAGGCTTTGGGCAACTGAAGATTTTGTTTGGGTAAGACAAGTGCTAAGAACTCCAAGTATGAGCAGACCAGTCAGATTTTACTTAAACTGGGACTCCTTTGATCACTAGTTACCAGTGGAGGGGACGTGAGCAAACTGCTCAAAAGACAAAAGAGCTGAAAAGATGGCAGGTAAAACAAAAACCAGCAGATGCTGGCATTTCAGTGGTGGGGCAGGACTGTATGACAGGGTTCTTGGTACATATTACAGTTTTTCAAAGGCATTTGCCAGCCCATTTATTTTCTATTTTACAGAGCCTTTCATAACTTGATCTCATGGTGGTATCATAATGTGTTCTGTGCCACACATAGGCAAGCAGCTCAGTCACTCAGTCATGTTTGACTCTTTGCAACCCCATGGACTACAGCATGCCAGGCTTCCCCGACCATCACCAATTTCTGGAGCTTGCTCAAACTCATGTCCATCAAGTTGGTGATGCCATCCAATCATCTCATCCTCTGTTGCCCTCTTCTCCTCCTGCCTTCAATCTTTCCCAGCATCAGGGTCTTTTCCAATTAGTCAGTTCTTCACATCAGGTGGCCAAAATATTGGAGTTTCAGCTTCAGCATCAGTCCTTCCATGAATATTCAGGACTGATTTCCTTTAGGATTGACTGGTTTGATCTTCTACTGTCCAAGGGACTCTCAAGCAAACCAAGGCACTAATACTATGTTCGAGATATTTCTTCAGAGAACAAGAAAAGCCTCTCCCCAAATTTCTACTTGATAACACCTCTCTCCCCTTCTCAAATCCTCCCATTTTTCCATAAGACAACATCAGCAAAAGAAATATGTGATGGATGAAATCAGAATAACATGCTTTCATAACTTCACAAATTGCTCCAAGAAAGAAAAGAACAGATTTCAAATTTGCACAATAAGATATGGAATCATCTTATTGGGATGTAAGCCACCTAGCTATTACTGGAAATTACTGCTTCGTTATCACAGTTTCTACAAGGTAGAATGTGGTGGAGTCAGGAAGCATTCTGAGTCATTTCCAAAAATACTTTTAAGAGAAGTTTGCAAATAGTACTATTTTTTATGGGAGGAACAATTTTGCCAACAGTTTCTTTTCAAGTCTTACCAAGTAATATATTACTTTCTGAATCAGAAATAAGTCTAACCAGAATTTTTAAAGGACATAGTAATAATAGTTCTTTTGGAGTATATAGTAGATACTTAAAATAGAAGTAAAGAAAGCTAAGGGCTTCCCTGGTGGCTCAGCGGTAAAGAATCTGCCTGCCAATGCAGAAAATGCGGGTTTGAACCCTGGGTCAGGAAGATCCCCTGGAGAAGGAAATGGCAGCCCACTCTTATTTTCTTGCCTGGGAAATCCCATGAGTAGGCTGAGTAAGGCAGAGTAGGCTGGCAGGCTACTGTCTATGGGGTCGCAAAACAGTCGAATACAACTTGGTGACTAAAAAACAAATAAGGCTAAAGTGGGTGAGCTTTCATTTAGTACTAGTGATCCTTTCAGTTCAGTTCAGTCTCTCAGTGGTGTCTGACTCTTTGCAGCCCCATGGACTGCAGCACACCAGGCTTCCCTTCCATCACCAACTCATGGAGCTTGCTCAAACTCATGCCCATTGAGTCAGTGATGCCATCCAACCATCTCATCCTTGTCATCCCCTTTTCCTCCTGCCTTCAATCTTTCCCTGTATCAGGGTCTTTTCTAATGAGTCAGCTCTTCGCATCAGGTGGCCAAAGTATTGCTGTTTCAGCTTCAGCATCAGTCCTTCCAATGAATATTCAGGACTGATTTCCTTTAAGATGGACTGGTTGGATCTCCTTGCAGTCCAAGGGACTCTCAAGTATCAATTCTTTGGTGCTCAGTTTTCTTTATGGTACAACTCTCACATTCATACATGACTACTGGAAAAACCATACCTTTGATATAGGCATGATAAAGTGATACTTTATCATGGCTATAGTTTGAAAGGCAGAGTTTAGGATCTGTAAGTAAGATTTACCTTAGTAATAAAGGATCCAGCAGCTGCTGCTGTATTAGGGGTTGTAGAATGACTTTTCAAAAAAGCCTTTGTTTTTTTCAAATGAACTTTTTCTTTTAGAACAGTCTTAGAGTCACAGAAAAAATGCAAAGATCATACACGGAGTTCCCACATAGCCACCCCATTTCCCTGATTGTTAACTTTGTGTGTTACACTTCTATATATTTGCTAGAATTAATGAACCTATATTGATGAATTATTATTAACTAAACTCCATATAAGAGCCAACCCATTGGAAAAGACTGGGATGCTGGGCAAGATTGAAGGCAAAAGGAGAGGAAGGTGATAGAGGATGAGATGGCTAGATAGCATCACCAGCTCAATGGACATGAATTTGAACAAACTTAAGAGATGGTGAAGGACAGGGAAGCCTGGCATGCTACAGTCCATGGGGTTGCAAAGAGCAGGACACTACTTAGTGACTGAACAGCAAAACCTTATTCAGGTTTCCCTTATTTTTTGCTTAATGTCCTTTTCTGCTCCAGGGTCCCATGTGGGACACCATGTTACATCTCATCATCATGTCTCCTTTGGCTCCTCCTGAATGTGACAATTTCTCAGACTTCCTTTGTTCTTGATGACCTTGACAGTTTCAAGGAGTGCTGGGTAAGTTATTTTGGAGACTGTTGCTCAGTTGGGATTTGTCTGAGGTTTTGCTCATAGTTAGACCAACCTAGACAGCATATTGAAAAGCAGAGATATTACTTTGCCAACAAAGGTCCGTCTAGTCAAGGCTATGGTTTTTCCAGTAGTCATGTATGGATGTGAGAGCTGGACTGTGAAGAAAGCTGAGCACAGAAGAACTGATGCTTTTGAACTGTGGTGTTGGAGAAGACTCTTGAGAGTCCCTTGGACTGCAAGGAGATCCAACCAGTCCATTCTGAAGGAGATCAGTCCTGGGTATTCTTTGGAAGGAATGATGCTAAAGCTGAAACTCCAGTACTTTGGCCACCTCATGTGAAGAGTTGACTCATTGGAAAAGACTCTGATGCTGGGAGGTATTGGGGGCAGGAGGAGAAGGGGACGACAGAGGATGAGATGGCTGGATGGCATCACCGACTTGATGGACATGAGTTTGAGTGAACTCCGGGAGATGGTGATGGACAGGGAGGCCTGGCATGCTGCAATTCATGGGGTCGCAAAGCATCAAACACGACTGAGCGACTGAACTGAACTGAACTGAACTGAACTGAACTGAGATTGAGCTTATTGGGTTTTGGAAGGAAGATGACAGAGGTGAAGTGTTATTGTCATCACATACATCAAGATACACACTCTCAAAATGACTTACTACCATGGGTGTTAACATGATGATGTTTTCTTTTACTGGGGAAGCAGGGAACTTGCTGAAGGATGGGCCAGAACTCGAAACTCCAGGCATTTGTAGGAGAGATTGAGGGGGAAGGGGCCTGAGCGTCAGACTCCATGACAGGAGGAAAAACCAGAGAAACCTGACAAAGCAGGGATCTATGGTGGCTTACATGCACGCACGCTAAGTCGCTACAGTCGTGTCCAACTCTTTGTGACCCCATGGACTGTAGCCCACCAGGCTCCTATGTCCATGGGATTCTCCAGGCAAGAATACTGGAATGGGTTGCCATGCCCTCCTCCAGGGCATCTTCCCGACCCAGGGATCAGACCTGTGTCTCTTTTGTCTCCTGCACTGGCAGATGAGTTCTTTACCACTAGCACCACCTGGGAAGCCCCCATAAGTGGTTTAAACTGCCTACTAATGAGAGCGCTTCCCAGGGGCAAGAAATTGCACCCTGTGCCTGGTCTCACCAGTGGTCTCGTGAGTGGATGCCCAGGAAGGGTTTTGATCATGCTGCAAGGAAGCCCCGGGATCCTCTGTGTGGAGTTGGAGGGTGGAAAGGGAAGGAGAGCTGGTTCAGGTGGGAGTAATTTATGAACAAGAGTATTTGCTGAGCAGGCAGAGGCCATATTTAAAATGGGAGCCCACTGAGGGGAGTAAATTAAAGCACAAGCATTACAAAGATGTGGCACAAACCTGGCTGGAAGGAGAAACAGGCCTGAGATTTGAATCCAGGGGTTAGAAGGCACAGAGCAGGGGGACATCCAGGGCAGCTCAGGGGCTGCAGGGCTGGAAGGTGGAGCCAGCGAGTCTATAAGGAAGCTGTGGGCACAGCACACTGGGCCTTAGCCTCGCTTCCCTCCCTTTGTCCACTGTAGCTGGGTGATGGATGTTTCCATTTCCACTCTTCTCCGCTTGCTCGCCTTCCAGGACTCTGCCTGGCAGGCCTGCCAGAATTCTCATGGGCCCTGGGCTTGTGCCTGTGCTCCCGATTGGAAGGTCCCCTAGGCTGCTCCAGGATGTCCCCTGCTGTGCTCCATCCTGTCCTCCTTATCACAGCTGCAGGCGGCCCTGAGCGGCATTCCTCTTGCCTGAGTCACGGCCCCAGGCCCCGGGCTGCCTTTCCTCAACTTGGCCTAGGGGCCAGCCCCCACCCATCCCACCTTGTTGCTTGTCCCTTCACTCATCAAGAATATTGCAGATGTATTCTTACTGCCTACATGGAATGGCAGTTATCAGCCAAAGCAAATCTCCCATACTTAAGGTGGCCCTTTTCCCTTTCTGCCTCCTTCTCAAGATCTAGCCTATCCCATCCCTACTGGGCCCCACCCGTGATCATAGCATTATCTGTATTGTTGTTTTTAACCTAGGTTTCCTTGACTGTTACAGCACCATTTGAATGAAAGTCTATGCTTTAGGTTTGGTTGATGCACTCTATCTACCCTCTGTGGACTTCTGAATTTCTGAGGGGAGAGATCCCATACAGGCCATCAGTGTGTGAGTACTCAGCTGTGTCCAACTCTAGTGACCCCATGGACTGTAGCCTGCCAGGTTCCTCTGTCCATGGGATTTTCCTGGCAAGAATACTGGAGTGGGTTGTCATTTCCTAGTCCAGGGGATCTTCCTGACCCAGGGATCAAACCCGCATCTCCTTCACTGGCAGGTGGATTCTTTACCACTGAGCCATCAGAGAAGTCCTCTGACCTTCTCCTTGCTTATTGAAGTCTTATCTCCTTGAGCACCTTCAACCCTCCTACAGCAGGGGACTTCCATTCCCCACGGGAGCGGATGAATGAATGAAAAGGGAACAAGCACCGTGTTGCCTAATGTGTAAACCAAGTGATTTTGAATTTGTTGAATTAACTGGAAAATTTGAGACCAGGTGGATTTTATTTTTCTAGATAATTAGCTGACCCCCAGAATCCTGCCTTATTGAATTTCAAGTTGAAAACACCTCTAATACCCTCTAATTTGGGGCTAAATTTTGTGCTAATTACTAGATTGTAGACAAGCAACTGGAGAAGGCAATGGCACCCCACTCCAGTATTCTTGCCTGGAAAATCCCATGGATGGAGGAGCCTGGTAGACTGCAGTCCATGGGGTCGCTAAGAGTCAGACACGACTGAGTGACTTCACTTTCTCTTTTCATCTTCATGCATTGGAGAAGGAAATGGCAACCCACTCCAGTGTTCTTGCCTGGAGAATCCCAGGGACGGGGGAGCCTGGTGGGCTGCCGTCTGTGGGGTCGCACAGAGTTGGACATGACTGAAGCAACTTAGCAGCAGCAGCAGACAAGCAACAAGGCATTATGGTGGTTTTAGAAAATGTCTGGAAGGAGAACTTAAAATTGAAAGCATTCTCTCCATGGCCATTGACGTTTTTACCCAGAAATGACAGTGAGACTGCCTATTATCCCCACAGCACAGCTGATGTCAGGGGCTATTTATTCTGAGCATAACCTTCTCATTTTTGAGAATTATTCTGTAAACACTGAATGCCCATTATGTATCAGGCAAGATGAGTAGGAATTTCTAGTCATTTTTCCCTAAAAGGAAATATTTCCTAGTGTATTTATTTCTACTATCCCCATGGTTTAGCCAATAGATGTTTACCAAGCTCTACCATGTGTCAGATGCTCTCAGTGTCAGCCTCCATGCCCTGAAAGGGCTCAGCCTGTGGGCTGCCAGACTCCAAGGGGCACTTGTGGGGGGTGGGGGCAGGGAAGGCACAAGGAAGCTTTCTGGTGGAGGCAACGGCTAAGCTGAGTGCAGAGGGATTAGGGAACTCTCCAAGCCATAGGGTAGGACTTCCCAACCTCCAGGATCTCACACCTGAAGATATGAGGTGGAGCTGATGCAATAATAATAGAAATCAAGTGGACAGTAAATGTAATGTGCTTGAATCATCCTGAAACCATCTCCAACCCTGGTGCCTGGAAAAACCGGCATAGTCCCTGGTCCCAAAACTATTGGAGACCACTGCCATAGGGGACAAGGAATGAGCTCACCATGCTGTGGGAAATTAAATGTGGTGTTGGACTCAACTTTTTTTGAAAGGAGACACTAGGCTGGAAATTCAAGTGAAAATTAAGAAGCACTCTTCCATATCTGGGTCACAGCTCTGAGGAGAAGCCAGGATACCAGTCTCCATCCCTCCATCAGGCCCTGCTCCTTGAGAAGGGGTGAGGCTTGGTGAGTGGCAATTCCAGAGAAGTCAGGACACATCCTCCCAGACCCCTTTCTTCTTCCCAGCAGCCCTATGACCAGCTCAGACCATGACTCCTAGGCAGATAGCCCAACGTCCCTGGGCCTCAGTTTCCATCACAATTAAAATGGAAGCACTGACGCTCTCTGATTAGGAGCTGTTTCTGGGTTCTTCTTCCAACTCTCATAAAATGCAAACCCTGCTGCTGCTGCTGCTGCTGCTGCTGCTGCTGCTAAGTCGCTTCAGTTGTGTCCGACTTTTAGCGACTCCATAGACTGCAGCCTACCAGGCTCCTCCGCCCATGGGATTTTCCAGGCAAGAGTACTGGAGTGGGGAGAAGGCATTGCCTTCTCCTGCAAACCCTGCTAGGCACCTCAATGAGTTCATGCTGGTCTCAGCATTGTGCATATGGTGGCAGGATGCCTCTGCCCGTGGTGAAGGGTGTGTAGACAGAATGGGGTTGGGCCCCTCCTTACAGAAAGGACCTGAGCCTAGGACGGGAGTTGAAAGGAAACAGTGCCAGCCTTGGAGTTCTGTTGCTGGCCCTACCAGTCCCCCGTTTACTCTGATTCAAAAGACAGAACAGAAGCTATAGTTTCTGAAATGATCCTAGGTCACAGACTTTTCAGAAAAGGAAGGCACCTCACCTCTCATCACTCCTACCCACCCAGCCTTGATTTAATCAAGATGATTTCTGTTCTTTTCCATTAGATTCAGTGACTCAGACAGGAACAAAACAACAGTTTAAATAAATATCCTATCCGGCAAAGCCATCGAGTATTTTCAGCCTAGCTGTTGGTTTTCACTCAATCACTTATGAAGCATGTGAGTCTCAGAAGCCTCACTGCCCAGTGTGGTAATGCCCGTGGAAGGTAGTTTAGAAGGCATGTGTCCACCCAGTCTCCTTTAGAGAAGGTGTGTTGGTCAGAGTTCTCCAGAGACACAGAGCCAGTGGGATGTGTGTACATACATGTAGAGAGAGATTGATTTTAAGGAAATGACTCATACGATTGGGCTTCCCTTGTGGCTCAGCTGGTCAAGAATCTGCCTGCAATGTGGGAGAGCTGGGTTCAGTCCCTGGGTTTGGAAGATCCCCTGGAGAAGGGAACGGCTACCCACTCCAGTACTCTGGCCTGAAGAATTCCATGGACTGTATAGTCCACGGGGTCGCAAAGTGTCAGACACAACTGAGCGACTTTCACTTTCACGTGATTGTGGGGCTGGCCATTCTGCAATTTGAAGGGCAGGCCAGCAGGCTGGAGACCCAGGGAAGAGCTGAGCTTGCAACTTGAGTCCAAAGGCAGCCCGGAGGCAGAATTCTCTCTTCCAAGATTGCTTTCTTTTTCTCTTTAAGGCCTTCAACTGATCGGATGAGTCCCACCCATATTGTGAAGAGTAAAGTGCTTTATCCAGTGTTCACTGGTTTCAATGCTAATCTCGTCTGAAAAATACCCTCACAGGGACATCTAGGCTGCTGTTTGACTAAATGTCTGGGCACTGTGGTTGAGAGGTCGCAGGTGACTCAGCGCTAAAGAATCTGCCCACCAGTTCAGGAGACACAGGAGACATGGGTTCACTCCTTGGGTCGGGAAGATCCCCTGGAGGACGAAATGGCAACCCATGCCAGTATTCTTGCCTGGAAAATTCCATGGATGGAGGAGCCTGGCGGGGCTGCACGCCATGGGGTCGCAAAGAGTTAGATACAACTGAGTGTGCACACACAGACACACACCTGTGGCTGAGGCATGTTACACAGAGAGCTAACCACCACAGAACAGTCCTGGCCATTTCAGCATTCTGATGGTACACCCAGGCAGTCTCTGTGCTCCGTCTCACCCTCCTCAGGTAGCTCCAGGCCAGCCATCTCCTGCCAGAGGACGCAGGGCTGAAAGGACTCTGCATGTGGACAGAGGAGCCTGGCTCACTGCCCTCACTGACTCCCAGTAGCTGAGCAGTTTCTTATCTTGGACTTCAGATTCCTCAGTGTAAAGTGGGCGTGCTTCTCTACTGGCCTCACAGGACTGTCATGGGCATTAAATGGAAATAACATTTGCACTCTGTTAGGTACAGTCATTGTGCTGTGAGAAAGAGCCAGCGTTCCCTGCCTTGGAGTAGAGGGTTGGGGCAGAGAGGGTCCTGCGTCATCCAGGTGGGGAGGGGGG
The DNA here is from genome assembly GCF_014754425.2 of Oryx dammah. Lineage (NCBI taxonomy): Eukaryota > Metazoa > Chordata > Mammalia > Artiodactyla > Bovidae > Oryx > Oryx dammah. The sequence continues at coordinate 40,042,647 of NW_024070206.1, forward strand.
CTTTCTTTGTGGACCAAGGCAGCCTGGGAAGGAGCGCCCAACCTCCAGGACGAAACTGAGTTCTGCAGGAAAGTGACTTCTCCCCACCCAACGATCCTAAATTGAGTTTTTTGCTCTTTTAAAATTACTTTCTCTCCAAAAATTCCTAAATTTCAGAGTGAAAACTTCCTCTCCTTCATCACTCCTTACCCCAAATCCACTCCCTTCTCCAAAGGAGGCAGCTGTTAACTTGTTGGCATGAATCATTTCACACTCTTTCTCATTGATTTTTTTTTTTTTTTGCTGTTGTTACTATAAAAATGGAGTTTGGGAACTTCCCTTTTGGTCCAGTGATCAAGACTGTGCTCCCTGTGCACAGGGCCTGGGTTACATTCCTAGTCAGGGAACTAGATCCGCATGCTGAAAACAAGAGTTCGCTTGTAGCAGCTAAAGCTCCTGCATGCTGCAACCAAGACCCAGCACAGCTAAAAGTAAATCATTTTTTTTTTTAATGGGGTTTGTGTATGGCTTTGTGATTTTTAAAATTCACTTAGCAATATACTATGCATGATTTCTCATATCTGACTCTTTGTATGTGTACATGCTCAGTGGTAACTGCCTCTTTGCCACCCCATGGACTGTAGCCCACCAGGCTCCTCTGTCCATGGGATTCTCCAGGCAAGAATACTGGCATGGGTTGCCATGCCCTTCTCCAGGGGATCTTCCTGACCCAGGGACTAAACTCATGTCTCCTGCATTGCAGGCAGATGCTTTACTGCTGAGATACTGGGGAAGCCCACGTGTAATGGGTTTCCCCCCGTTCTCATTAAATTAGAGAAAAAAGATTTAAAAGGAGGGGAAAAGTAAATTAAATAAAAAGGCTTTTTACAAAATAAAGGATGAACCTCGCTATAGACCCAAGACATCAGCTTTCTGAGAGAGTGTCTGCAGTGTTCTCTGCAGAGGGCCCTGACTGGGTAGTTCTACTGCCAAGGCTGCCTTTGCCCCTCATACCCACCGTGTGCCTCCAGTCCCCATGGACACCTTCCTTCCCTGGAGTCCCTCCTTGCCCTCCTCCTCTAACCCTGTATCCACATTTGCCACTGAGGCTGAGGAACAGGTTGGCCGCCTGCCACTCCATAAGCCTAGAAAGAACAGCATCAAATTTCAGAGAGAATGGTAACGAGTGGGCACAAATATTAGTATTTAGGTTGTTGTCTCTTTAACAGAAACTTCCAGCGGGGCAAGCAAAGTGTTGGGGGGAATTCTGCCAGTAGGAGCTTTGGGGACACCTCATTTTCAAGGTCTGGTGTTGAAAACACCAGAAGCTCTCTTATCTTTATCTCTCACTAGCAGCTTCCTCCCCAGTTGTTATTAGGGGAGATATCAGTCACCAAGGCCTCAGCTGGATCACATTCAAAAAAGCCCCTGCAATACTCCACATTGCAAAAGCCCAGGCTGCGCCCCCCGAGTTCACTGGGGAGACCTAAGACTCTGCGGTCCGGGGCCAGTGGCGCTGACTCATCTTCCTGGCCCCAGCGGAGGAGAGCAGCGTGTTTGGGGCACACTGTGTGCCTGTCAGCCATCAGCATCCTGTTAGCCAGGAAAACGCTGCCTCTTCCCAGGAAGGCCTTTGTCTGCAGCTGGAACAGAATCACCAGTGGACAGAGGCCGCCAAGTCATGGAAGAAAACCGGGCTGAATCCAGGGTCCCGTGTCTGTAGTGGGAAGAAGGATGCCTGTAGTTTCCCACTGAATCCTAAAACAAGCAGGCAACTTGGCCCTTCTTTTTTTTTTTTTAATTGGCTGCACTGCATGGCATGTGTAATCTTAGTTCCCTGACCAGGGATCGAACCCAATCCCCCTACATTGGAAGGCAGATTCTTAACTACTGGAAGGAATGAAGCTCCTGAATGATTGCCAGGGAAGTCCCCCTTTTTTTCGTTTTTGAGGGTTTCCTGGCCCAGAGTTACAACACACTCATTTACTTAGTTACTTACACCTTCCCTTGCTCCATTAAAAAGCTAAGCCAGCTTATCAAAACACACAGAATAAAGGATGGAAGAAGTGACCAAGATAGGCAATGAAGAGAACAAGGAAAAGAGTGATGGAGGTAATTAGGATGAAGACACAGGAATATCTTTCAGATGAGGCTGTTCAGTTACTGCAAGCAGGCTGCAAATTTGGGTCCAAGAGTCCTAGCAGCCAAAGAAAAGAGACAGAATAATCAAGCAGAGAGTGCACGCATCAACAAGTCAGGAGAAGACCCACCTTTTGAATGCAGAGACCATGGGGAGGTGAGGACCACCATTCGCACTAGCTGGGCATGTGGGCCAGGGGCTGAGTTAAGTGCTCTTTAAAAAAAAAAAAATTATTTATTTGGCTGTGCCGGGTGTTAGTTGTGGCACATGGGATCCTCAATCTTTGTGGCAGCATGCAGGCTCTTCAGTTGTGGAATGTGACATCTAGTTCCCTGACCAGGGTTTGAACCCAGGCCCCCCTGCCGCGGGATCATGGAGTCTTAGCCAATGGACCACTAGGGAAATCCCTAAGTTAAATGCTTGTCTGACGTTTTCTCATTTGATCTGGTAACCATGTCGGGTGAATGACAATGATCAGATAACGAAACTGAGAATTTGAGAATAAGTTAGTAATTTGCCCAAGACCAGAGAGTTAGTCAATTGTAGAAATGAGATTCAAACTCAGACTATGAGGCTCCATGTTTGGGTGGCAAACTAGAAAGCTCACCTCACAAGGCAATGGGGGGCCGCTGGGGTATTTCTGCAGCAGATGCAATAGAGATTTTGGTAGGACTGTGTCTCCTCACCTCTTTCAGAACAATTCCTAAATATAGGCACAAAGGCATAAATGCCGTTAAAATTCTGTGGAAGCAGTGTCTTCAACTAAAACTGTTCAGGTGCTTAGCTCTCTGATGATTTAATTCCCATCTCTGTATAGATGTATAAACATTGCAGAGCCTACCAGGAAGTATATCAACAGTTATTTTCTCAAACCATAGTCATTTTAACACATCCCAAACCCACTCTAGTATATTTTATTTATTCCCTGGAAGAAACTAGAAGCTGATGTCTTTAGTTTCTCCACTCCCACGCCTGCCCCTACATGGGAAATACTCTTACAGTCTTCCAGGCTAACGGAACCCACAATGAAGACCTCTGTTAACAACATCTTGAGGACAACTCCCTCTGACTTGTGATTCTTTTCTTACAACCCATCCTTTGTGAAATGCGAACTGGATATTCCCTCTATTCAAGACCGTATAGCATTTAGCAGTTTCTCAAACTTTCAGTTTCCATAAGCCCCTTTATGCTCATGCAAACTGCCAATTTAGGTAAAAAATCATCACAATTTTTAGTAATAAAAATGTTATTCTTAAAAAAACCTTTTATTGTAAAGAAACTCAAATACCTATGAAAGCGGAATAGTATAATGAACCTCGGTGTACCTACCACTCAGCTTCAACAGTTACTAACTCCTGGCCAATCTTCTTTCAACACTATTCCCGTCCCCTTCCTGGCTCCTGAATTATCCTGAAGCAAATCCCAGATAGCACATCATTCCATCCATTAATATTTCAGTATGTGTTTCTAAAAGATATGAATCCTTTCTTTTAACATTACAAGACCATAATCACAACTCAAAATACTCATAAGAGTTCCTAAAAACTATTCGATATCAAATTTCCAGTTGTCTCAAAAATCTTTTTGTTGTTGTTTGAACCAGAATCCAAATAAGGCCTGAACATTCCTACCAGATAAAACATTATTTTAAATATTACTAATCATTTCTTACACTTGTAAGAGGACATTTTCAGTCTCTCCCCAGGGTATCTGTCCTCTTTGTTCTGGTTTCTTTGCTCTGTACTCCCCCAGTTTATTTCCTTCCTTTTTAGCTTTGCTAAGTTAAGACCCCCAATTCACAGTTATAGGTCGCTGGGTACAGCATCTGGTGCTGATGTTGCTTTCTGATGGCCCTGGATTCAGAAGGCACAGATATCTCACTGATAGTACTTTTGGCCCAATTAAAAACCACATTCAAAATCCAGAATGATGCATGCTTTTACCTGGGAGATGGGTACCCCTCATCTACACAGACTGCCCCCAGCTCTGGAAAGCATGTGCCCAACATTCCAGGTCATTCTAAACTGTGTCTAGTAATAGATGGCTTTCTTCTCCTCTCAAAGACAAGTGTCAGATACTGGGAAGAGTCAAACTTAGAGCAGACTGGACCTCAGGTTGGTTTTATGAAAATAACCTGGTTTCTCAGCTACTTGTTTTCTCTTTCAAAGGACTGAGTTCATCGTTTGAACACTACAGGCCAGCACCAGAACTGACAAGGTATCTCAGACTGATCACCAGTGGATGTGCTGTGATGCATAAAGTCACGTGTCATCCAAAGATGTGGAAAGGCCCTCTGCGGGCAGACGCGGGGTCAGACTCTTGGAAAAAGCAGTTAAAAGGACACCAAGAACGTCCAGGCAAGAGGCGATACTGGGTAGGAACGGGGCTGATAGGAGAGAAAGGAATAGTGTGAGAAAAGGATCAGAGACTGGGTCCAAATTGAACATGAGGAATAAATATAGAAGAGGGAGGAATCTTCAGTGACATTCAAGTTTCTGACTCTAGGGCTAGTTGTTGTTCAGTTGCTCAGTCGTGTCCAAGTCTTTGCGACCCCATGGACTGCAGCACGCCTGGCCTCCCTGTCCATCACCAACTCCCAGAGCTTGCTCAAACTCATGTCCGTCGAGTTGGTGATGCCATCCAACCATCTCATCCTCTGTTGTCCCCTTCTCCTCCCACCTTCAGTCTTTTCCAGCATCAGGGTCTTTTCCAATGAGTTGGCTCTTTGCATCAGGTGGTCAAAGTATTGGAGCTTCAGCTTCAGCATCAGGCCTTCTAAAGAATATTAAGGATCAATTTCCTTGAAGATTGACTGGGAATCATGAACAGACACACACACACATACATAGGAACCCCCTTCCAAACTGCTCGTGGGCCCAGGGTATACAGAGATGGCTGATCTGTGAATCAGAAAACATATCTCATGGGAAATACTCTCTTTATAGTTGCAGCAAGAGTCTCAACACTGACTGCACAACTAACTCATACGGGGAGTTTAAAATAAACACCATGCCAGCCCTCCTCCTGTATTACCTAGCCCCAGCTTAGAAGAGCTGAATACCAATCTCTGTGTACTTTGACCCCTGCCCACTGCAGAGGTGATGCTATCACACAGCAGGACTGAGAATGCTGGACCAGGCGTGCATAGCGAGGGCACCAGGCTACCTGCCTGTTCAGAACTGCTAGGAGGACTCCTTGGAGCTGCTCACAGCCCGAAGCTTAGTTTGGCTCAGCCTGGATCCCCGTTGCTTAGGGTGAGAGAAGTGACCTGACCTTCAGAACTCAGCTATCTGGCCAAAATAAGGGCTGGCAAGGAAGACCTGGCAGGGGAACAGGAAAGAAGGGAGCCAGGTGTCCGGCATACGTGCTTCCCCTCTGGCTGCGGAAGGCGGCGGTCTCACCCTCCTGTCCCTCACAGTCACGACGGGATACGAGTCAAATGCAGATGCCCCGGCCGCAGTCCCTGCTTTGGTTAGAAGTCTAGTGTGTAGCCCAGGAATCTGCATTTCATGGGTCCCAGGTGACTTCCAGAGAGCAGGTGGCACACATCCACTGCCCATCCCCAACCTTGAGAGGCCCACAGGGGTCTGTGGCCCCCCCATGGACATGCACCCGGTGGGGGCCCTCTTTCCTCCTGGACACGGCCCAGGAGAGTCTGAAGTCAGGACTGAGGTAGCGGCCAGCAAGCAGGGTTAAAAATGATTAGAACTGCCATTTCTAGACATGGTTAGAACTGGAAAGTGGGCCACTAACCAAACGGGGGACCTTCCTGGAAAAGAAGTGCACTCGCCCCAGGTGTCACAGACGGTGGAAGTGGGGCAGGAAGGTCCCGTGACTCACTGGCTCCTTGATTTCAACAGAAATGTGGGTTTCCCAGGCTGAGTGCGGGAACCCAGGGAGCAGCCTCTGGCCTTGCAGACAACTTCTGTGTCAGCGGTGGGTTTCAAAGTGCGGTTTCTGGGTCAGCAACATCAGTCTCATTAGTTAGAAATGAAGATTCTCAGGCCCCACCCCTGATCTATGGCTCAGACACTGGGGCTGGCCGGGGTCGGGGGGCGGGGGTGCATCTGAGTTACACTGAGGCCTCAGATGGTTCTGTTAGCGCTGAGTGCCTCAGCGAAGCCTTGAGGGCTTCAGGGCTCAGAGGCTTAGGAAAGGTCCCTGCTCTCCTGGCTGTCAGCCAGTCCCTTTTCATGGGGGAGGGGGAAGCACACAGCACCCCTCCCACCCCTCTCACCCCCTCCCCCCAGCTACAGGGCAGGGGCTGAATGACACAGGATTCCAGGCAGCTGCCGCTGGCCCTGCAGGCAGCCCCCAGCCGACTCTCAGTCTTGTTTTCCCTTTCTCTCCTCCAATACTTTGGCCACCTGATGCAAAGAGCCAACTCATTGGAAAAGACCCTGATGCTGGGAAAGATGGAGGGCAGGAGAGGGGGGGCGACAGAGGATGAGATGGTTGGATGGCATCACCAACTTGATGGACATGAGTTTGAGCAAACTCTGAGAGTTGGTGATGGACAGGGAAGACTGGCGTGCTGAGGTCCATGGGGCTGCAAAGAGTTGGACACAACTTAGCAACTGAAAAACACCACCACCCAGAGGGGCTTTCCCTCAGAAAGAAAAGGTACTTGGGGACCTAATCTTCAAAGCAGAGCCAGCCCCAAGGCCTGGTTCCACTGTCCCCCCCAGCAAAGACTTGCAGGAATGGGGCTCAGAAGGGCTCGGAGGCCATCTCCTCCCGGCCCAGAGTGCTTTCCTCTCAGAGGAGGGGAAGCGGGTGGCTTCCCGTGCCCGGACAGATGCCCTCATGGAAAGGGTGACGAGGGTCACACCCCACACCTCCAGAAACAGGCCAGGGCTAGTGTTTTAGTCGGCTCAGGCTGCTCTAAATGCCGCAGACCAGTCAGTGGCTTACCTAACAGGATCTAGAGGCTGAGAAGAGAGGCTGATTCAGAGACCACGGCCCAAGGCGAGGACCGAGCCAGGGCAGCAGGGTGAGCTCCTCTGTGCTTTCTCCTCCAGCCCCAGTTCTGGACCTCTTCCAAGCATTCTGATCAGAGACAGAAATGAACGTGCTCAAAGCAGGAGTCACAGGGATCAGGGACAATCCAGCCTTACTGTCAGGACGCATCGTAGAGTCTTAAAAGAGATTCCACAGCTTTGAAGCCAAAATTCGAGGATTTACTTGGGTTAAACTAAAAGCACAATTTTCTACTTTCTTGTCAAACAACTTTATTTGAGGCAACAACTGAAGTATAATTTAATTCAACAGGAAATATCACACTTGGAGGGAAAACAGAAAAAAAAAAAAAAAACCCTCCTTCAATGAAAGCCAAACATTCTTTCCAAGGCACAGCACTGACATTTCCAGATTGACAGCAGGAGTTTGTTTCCATAAAACAAAATCTTGAGCCCAAAGTCTGCCTTGGGAAATGGTTTTCCACCTCATCTCCGTTTCTCCAGGCTCAGGGAACGATGCTTGTGGCTTTCCTCAGGGCCAGGTAGCCCGTGACCACGTCGGACGGCAGCCGTCGAATGTAGGAGAACTCTTCGATGGTGCTGAAGCGCAGCTTGCTCTGCGGGTCCGTGTAGTTGGCCTGGGTGAGAAAACAGGCAGACAGAAGGGTAGAGAGGTGTTGTTGGCAGTGAGATTCAAGTTCAAGTTAAAAATTAGTTTTCTGGTTTTTACTCAAAGTGCAATCAACGTATCTTCATCATGTCTGACTGTGTCACCAAGAACGCCCAATCACTCACTGTGGGAAAGACACGTTAATCTCCCCAGACTTGCGAGCTGCTTCAGGGTACGGACAGGAAGGAAGGGGAATAACCACAGCAGACAGCTGGGGAATCTTCTGCTTGGTGCCTCAGGGTGGCAGGCACCCGTCCAGACTGCACTCGCCCCCACTCCATTTACTCCAGGGGTGCTCCTCTCCTGCTTCCCCCCTCACCGCTCCCAAGGCTCTCCGAAGGGCTCCCCTGCAGGGCTGGGATGGCCACCCCACCCCCTTCCACTGGAAGGGGCTGCCATCAACACCTGCAGCCAGGTACATCATCACAACCTGCAATTCTGATCACGTCTTTTCTCGTGAAGTCTCTCAACGGCTCTTCTCTCTGCTCTCAGGACAAAGGCCCAAGGCCACAGCACAGCTCCTCAGACACTGCCTGGGACCCCCCCTTCCCGAGTCTCTTCCTCAGCCACGTGTCCCCTACTCTGTGGTTCCAGTTACCCTAGCTCTGACACCCTCCTTCCTGTCCTGCCCATTCACCCTTTTCTTGCTCAGCAATCAGTCTATCATCTGGGAAGCCTTATCTGTCCCTGTAGGCGGGTCAGGACCCCACCCTGGCGTTCACCTCAGCACCTGTCTCTGGTGGAATGCATCTCTCTGCTGCTTTTATTATCTGTGTGACTCTGACTGAAGTCTAGGCTGGGAGGCTCCATGAGGCCAGACCCCCATGGTCTGCTTATCACTGGATCCCAGCTGCACTGTCTCCTGACAGATGCAGAGCACACAGTGGGCCTACGGCAAGTGCGTGTCCTACGAATGAGGGATGGGTGGGTGAACAAACAAACGAACGATCAGGACGAGCGTGGAAAAGAGTTGTTGTTTCCACTGACATATCAAACCTCTCTTTTGGCCTATTCTCCCCATATGCAAAGTGAAGAAAATACTCACTGTCTACCTCAGGGCACACGGCTCCTACAGACTTTGAAACAGAAAACATGAGGGTGAGTCATTTGGAATTCCTTTAAGAAATTAGAAAAGATGCCACTAACGTCTAGACAGATAACAGCCAATTACTCAAGTGTGGATTGCCTGTGCCAGCGCTGGTCGACTGTGTGGACCCAGACACTCAGCGATGCGATGATTTCAGGAGGGAGGGAGGCTGGGTGAAGAGGCAACAAGCTGAACAGACTGAGTCATGGGTTTCTCAATCTCTAAAGAGTCTCAGTTCCACCACGGGGAGCTGCCTAAAGCGTTAAAGGTCTGCATATCTGGAAACTGAGATTATTCCTAAAAAGCTAAGATTAATTAAAGCTCTATACAAAACAAGGCTTTGATCCTTTGGCTTAATCTAGCGACGCCTCTCTGTACCACATTTCCTTCAGCGACGCTCGTGTAAAGGAAGGCTTAACTAGAAGAACCGCAGCGGGTCCCTTCAGAGGGACCACGAGGTACTGAGATGCACTGACTGGCAGGGGAGGCTGCCCCGCAGTTCCCAGCAGAGGTGCTGGCGAGTGCATCTGGCTTTCATCATCTGGCCTTTGCGGATGAACCAGCCCTGGCCTGCCTCCATCTCTGCGGCTGCCCCGCTCCCACCATCAAGCTGTGCTGAGCCGGCCCGCCCAAGTTCAGGCCTTACTGCCAGGAAGGCTGACTGACTGACTGACTGACTGGTCGCTCAGTCGTGTCCGACACTTTGCGACCCCATAGACTGTAGCCTACCAGGCTCCTCTGTCCATGGGATTCTCCAGGCAATAGTACTGGAGTGGATTCCCATTTCCTTCACCAGGGGATCTTCCCAACCCAGGGCTCGAACCTGGGTCTCCCGCATTGTAGACAGACGCTTTTACCGTCTGAGCCACCAGGGAAGTCCAGGCTGCTGAGCCGATACTGCGGGACTCAGGGCACCGCTGCACCGACAGGAAGGTTGACGTAAACTTGCACAGACCGGAGCTGACCAAGTGTTCTGAACAGAGGGAAGGAGGCCGGTGACCCCCCAGACATGAACGAGCAGGGAGCTGGACTCCTATGGTCTGTCCTCCTCTGGACTCCGTCCCTCCAGCCTGAATGAAGCCAAGGCCCCCTCCCCAGAAGGCAGGGAGCAAGTGGCTTTAACGGCTCCCTTGTTGCAGGGAGCTGGGCAGCGAACGCTGGCCCCCACCTCCCCCAGGACCAAAGCACTTTCCACAGCCTTGTAACCAGGGCTCAACACAGGTGTGACCCTGCGGGCCTTCCGGCCAGGCCCCCACACAGGGAAATAGCCCCTCACTGGAACAGACGCGTCAGTGTAAACACAAGCCTGGCTTTATTTTTTAATTACGTAAGTTTAATTTATACAAGTAGCAGGTGAACATATTCTTTTCTTAAAAAAAAAAAAAAGAAAGAAAAACATTGCCAATAAGACTAAAGTCTCCTTTTACAAGTCTGCCTGCCTGCCAAGCAGGAGACTGGGTTCGATCCCTGGATTCGGAAGATCTCCAAAGAAATGGCAACCCACTCCAATGTTCTTGCCTGGGCAATCCCATCAACAGAGGAGCCTGGGGGGCTACAGTCCATGGAGTTGCAAAGAGTTGGACATGACTTAGTGGCCAAACAACAACAATAAGTCCTTTATCTTCCCCTGTGGAAACCACTGCTAGGCGGGGACCTTTCCAGACTTTATATATATATATATATATATATACACACTCTTACACACACACACACACATATGCCAGAGAAGCACCCAGTGACTGGGTATTGATTCTTACTTGGTAGTACCGTGCACTTACACTGCTTTGTACCACATCTTAAAAGTTTATCCATGTTTTTACATATACATCAACCTCACAGAACAGGATGAACCCCTGACCCCTACCCCACATTGAACGTGTGCTCAGTCACTTCAGTCATGTCCGACTCTTTGTGGCCCTATGGACTGTGTAGCCCACCAGGCTTCTCTGTCCATGGGATTCTCCAGGCAAGAAATACTGGAGTGGGTTGCCGTGCCCTCCTCCAGGGAATTTTCCCGACCCAGGGGTTGAACCGCAACTCTTAAGTCTCCTGCATTGGCAGGTGGGTTCTTTACCACTAGCGCCCCCCGGGAAGCGGCCCCGCCCTGCCCCGCCCCAGTTGACCTTTATGTTGCTTTCAATGTTTTCCTTGCACGTTTTCTCCCGAGCATTTCTGCATGAAGCTCCTTGTACATACTATTTCTCTAGGGCACTGGCTGGAAGACAAGTTGTTACATTGTAGGCCTCTACTTTTCTGTCTCCCTAGGTAGTACCATTTGTTTCCCCAAGGATATGCGCCAATGTAACGCCCATATCAAAACAACCATATAGGAAGTTGTCCATTTCTGTATGTTGGTGGCAAGGCATAGAAGCCAATGTCTTCATTCCTCCCCTATCCAATGGGTCTTTTTTCTAACTATCAGTGAAACCAAACATCTACTTATCAGTTTCAGTGACTGAATATCTGCATTTCCTCCTTGTAGTTGTCTATTCATGATCTTTTAGCTGATTCTTCTAAGGGATTGCTCCCTTCTCCAAGGGAGCTTCCTGACCCAGGGATCAAACCTGAAACTGCAGGCAGATTCTCTACCATCTGAGCCACCAGGGAAGCCCCACAGTGATTTGGTAGAGTTCTTTGTATATTCAGAATGTCTTAATTCTTACATACAGTGGGGCAAGAGGTTATGAATAACATGACAAGTCCTTTACCAATGGCATAAAGAGGCCTGGAACAATGCTTTTCAACATGAACAAAATTCCCTGGTGGCTCAGACAGTAAAGTATCTGCCTACAGTGTGGGAGACCCAGGTTCGATCCCTGGATCAGGAAGATCTTCTGGAGAAGGAAATGGCAACCCACTCCAGCACTCTTGCCTGCAAAGTCCCATGGACAGAGGATCGTGGTAGGCTACAGTCCAAGGGGTCACAAAGAGTCGGACACGACTGAGCGACTTCACTTTCAACGTGTAAAAACCACTGTGCTAGCAGTGGATGAGCTGCCTGGTAACGGTGATGATAAAGCTATGTTCCAAGGGGCCACCCTCCAAGTCGTAAACCATGGCTGCTACAAGCTCAGCACAGAATGGAACAGGGAGAAATTTCCACTTTGGGCCAGAAAAGAATAACTGGTGCGAGACTAGTTCTCCTTCCATAAACAACTATTAAAATGGGTCAAATATACAAGGCAACTATTCTCTGGCAGGAGACAGGAGATAGCCTAAAACTACACTTCTCTCAAATGGAAGCTCCCTCAGGGGACCTTTTGGAAGAGACACACGCCCATCAGTAGAAGAAAAGGAAGAGCCCACCAGACACACAACCCACACACACTGCTCCCTTCCCCCACCCCCACATACTTCTACTCTCCGTTTCTTAGGCTCATTATATTTAAGGTCTGTGTTAACAAGTCTGAAGAGTATCTGCTCCTCTCTGGAAGACAAGCTAAAAACATACAACTAATCCAGAGAGGAAAATAAAAAAAAAAACTTTCCTAGTGTAAAATGTATATCATTAATTTAGTTTGTTACAGAGGTTGGAGTCATATATTTTCATAAAAAAGTAAAGAATTTAAATGAGGTATATGGGCTTCAAAAAATGAAGGGTCTCATTATTTCCACAGTTATGAGAAGAAGCCCACCTTCCAACTTTAATAATAATGAAAAAGCATGACGAAGTTCTAGGAACTTCTATACTTCATCCACATTCTGAAAATAAGGAAACAAGATTCTCTGGGGTACACTGAGGTTCATGGACTTGCCCAAGTCCCACTCATCAAACCACACTGCTGGTTTTCAAACTGCGTCCCCAAGAAGCACCATAGGGGTCCCTTTTTTGGGGAGTGGGCAGAAGGACAGAGGACCAGATCCACATGGGCCCACAGTGAGCAGGTGGGCTCCAGGGGATTCTGTAAAAGCTTTCATTTGGAAAAGTGATTCTGATGCTTAAAAATAAATATGAAAATCACTATCTTTACCATAGTGCCTCTTTAGAGAAGTTTAATTTTTTTTTAAAGTACAATCATCTCTAAGATGCAGGGAATTTTTTAAACTTTAGCCAAAAAATAAAATGTTTCTTTCATGTCATCTCATATGGTTAACAAGGAGAGGAAAGGAAAGTAATACTCGGGTCTCCTGCTTTCTGGAGCAATGCCTGCTCCAGGCTGCCCACACGGATGCCCCAGGTTGCTGCTGCCGCCTTTTAGTTGCTAAGTCATGTCCAACTCTTTGCAACCCCATGGACTGTAGCCCACCAGGCTCCTCTGTCCATGGGATTCTCCAGACAAGAATACTCAGAATGAGGTTGCCATGTCCTCTCGGGGAGCTTCCTGACCCAGGGATTGAACCCGTGTCTCCTGCATGGCAGGCAGATTCTTTACCACCGAGCCACCTGGGAAGTCCCCACTCTTGGTTGCTGCCACTCTTAACTTCTGTACAAACCCATCACCTGTTCCCAGTACACGAGCTCCAGGCAGGACCAGTGTTGCTATTCACCACGGTCTATATAGAGGGTACAGTGAAATTTCCTTTTCGGTTCAGTGTTATATGACATAGAGGTGTGATGATACTCACAAGAAGACCTGAAACATCAGAATACTTCTTAGCTGGTTTAAAGGATGGAGGAGCATCAATACTGAAGTCTGGAAAAAAACAAGAAGAAGAAGCAGCTAACTAAACTGGCTTTAAAGCATTCAGATCCCTTCCCCCCTTTTCCCTAAAAATATTGCTTGACAATATTCCCAAACTTTCTACCTTGTGATTAAGTGCTCAGAGAATTCTCAGGGGAAATAATACAAGATGCCATAGGCCAAGCACAGGCTTCAGGTATGGCTCTGCCTTGTCCCCGGGGACCCTCCACTCCAGCAGAGCCACCAGAAAGCTCATCTGCCCACCAGCTGCTTTCGCGGTCTCTGGCTACACGGGCTGATGGTGATGAGGTGTCAACAACCCACTAATTGGATCTGAGCATCCGGACACCGGAATGTCCACACCCAGGCATCTGACTAGCTCATCTGTCATCAGTCTGAGTCACCCCCGAGAAACACATGCCATGGGGCAGGAGATGGAAGGAACTTTGAACCTGTACTTTCCACTAAAGTTGAGCAGAACATACAACAGACATTCGGAAATACTGTAGTATAAAGCGTTAACTCTGAAAAACACTGGCTTGGAGAGTAAAACAGAGCAGGCCTTTAAGCTGCTGGTGAGAAACCCTTTGGGCAACCTTTTACTTGGAAACACATTTTAAGAGTAGACTTTTGAATAAGCAGTTTGTCTAACAGCAACACCCATATCATCATATCTGGACCTGCTTCTCCAGATTGAAATGTTAACAGCGACACTAAAAGCCACACATCCATGACAACGCCAATACACAGATTCAACACAGAGTATAAAGCTATGAGGAAATACACACATAATCTCCCTATATTGATACCACTGTAAAATTCCTAAGCTAGAAAGTGTTTCTCCATCAATGCAAACACAATAAGATAACGCGGGTTTGTTATAAGAAGGTTCCTAGTCTGAACATTATGAACACATAGGAGGGTCTAGACAGCTCACAGTTGGGATCATTCAGTTGCCATGGCAATGCCCTTTCAGCAGCCAGGATCTGTTTCAGGTTCTTCCAGGTTCTGTTCTTCTTGCCAGCCACTGCACCACCATGGCCAGAATGCTCGAGGCGCAAGCGTGGATTAGAAGAAACAAAAATCAATGGAGACGATCATTTCAGAATCTGACATTTATGCTTATTCATAACTGTAATAAACCCTTCATTCAATCAACAGTCAGTGTACCCTAAGGCTTTAAAAAAACATATTACACCATATACCTTAAGCTTACTTATAAAAAAACACAGCTTTTGGATTTTTAAAACGCATGAGTTAGTCTCTGATGGAATAGAAATAAGGGGTTATTCTTTTAATATGCACATAGAAAATCACATCCTTTATTGGGTCTACCTTTATGGAATTCACTCATGAATTTCTCACTACTTTAAAATAAGTTTACTACAAAGTTAGATTTAAACACATGACCACATCTCTCAATTCCCTTCTGGGGGCCAATCTCCACCTTGTAAATTACTGGAGCTACAGGAAAACCCAAGGAAGCCTCCCTCATGACACAGCAAGCTTTCCGGAAATTTTTTTCTTTTTTGTCTTGTGAAGATGACAAAATGAAATGGGAAGAACACAAAAGTTGCAGGCATTATCAATGCTGTATTTTCAAAGGTAATTAGTGAAAAATAAACTGTAATGGTATAATCAGAATCATGGAATTTATCCTACCCCTCAAGAACAAAAGAAAGAGGCACCTATATCTACTTGATAGCACAAGACTTTAGATGTACCTAAAGAAACTAGCAAGGAACATTCCTCCTTTAGTTAATTACTGCACACCTCATCTAAATCTCACAAAAAAAGGAAGGCAAGCAATCATCCTGGAAATGACACCCTAAAAACAGTATCACTGAATGAATTCCACAGAATCCTTGGGAACTGGGAGAGCCACAAGAAGGGCTCTCCTGCCCCCAGACCTCAAACCACAGTCCCCGGTGGAGGGTGTGGTGACGCAGACTGAAGGAGAAAGGCCACCAGCGCTGCCCGGGCTCCAGACCAACTGAGTGAGATCAGAAGCCGAGGCATGGTTGTTTGGTTTTTTATATATAAAACACGTTAGATGCTTCTGGGGCTCAGAGCGTAGTGAACCCACCCAACGGTGCAGGAGACATGGGTTCAATCCCTGGATCAGGAAGAAACCCTGCAGAAGGGAATGGCAACCCACTCCAGTATTCTTGCCTGGAGGAGTCCACTGACAGAGGAGCCTGGTGGGCTACAGTCCATGGGGTCGCAAAGAGTCGGACATGACTGATCAATGGACACTTTCACTTTAGATGCTTACCACAAAGTTGGGATCCTTAAATGGCAAAGGTTTGGCAGCTTTCTCCATGGGTCCTGTGCTAAAATCAGAGGGCACCATCTTATTCTCACTCACACCATCCATGCTGATACCCTTAAAACAAAATAAGAATAGTATGAGGTCAGTGTCCTTTAGCTGAGCTCCCTAACTCAGCTGTCAACAAGAGGTAAGATGACAGCACCAGACACAGGAGAGGAGACAGGGTGCCTGGAGCCCCAGCAGGTGGTCTGCATGGGGTGGGGTCGGGGGGAGAACCTGCCAGGCTGGGGGCCGCACCTGTCCGTGCAGAGGCCACAGTGGAGGCAGCCAGGACTCCAGCTCCAGACGTCCTGGCTCCTCTGTGTGCCAAGCATGGTGTCCTACCACTACAAGGTGAAAACTGAGGCTCCGGCGGACAGGTTCAAGGCCCCACAGTAACTGCCTCTGGATTCAAATCCAGTTGGGGCCAATGCCAAAGCCCCACCATCCCTCTGACTCCATGTGGCCCCTGCTCCTACTGATCTTGTTAAATTGTGTCTTGAAACATTAAGATGGAAAAGATCCAGTCCTTTGAAGGGTCTCCAGTCAGAAAACCCAGGCTGGTGCTGGTACGCTTCAGGGCACAATAGAATGCGGGCATTTTGAGTGAGGAAAATAGACAGAGAGGAGGCAGGGGGCCTCCGGTCAGCTGGCTGCAGCAGAGTTCTCTGACAAGCAGGCTCCTGGACTTGAAAACAAAATGCCTTTTAAGCTAAGAATCAAGAAGAAAAAAAAAAAACAAGCCAAAGCAAGAAATCACTTCTGATTTGTGAGTGAACTCCGGGAGATGGTGATGGACAGGGAGGCCTGGCGTGCTGAGATTCATGGGGTCGCAAAGAGTTGGACATGACTGAGCGACTGGACTGAACTGAACTGAACTGAACTGCAGTTTCCAATCTTCCCAGACTGCAACAAACTGTTTTTTAATGGATACATAATTTACACACAGTGAAAGGCACAGATCTTAAGTGTAGGTTTCGTGAATTTTGCCAAATATTTCCATTTGTGTAACCCAGGTCCCTGGGGAGACAGACTATTTCCATCTTTCTCAGAAAGTTCCCTCTGGCCCTCTCCTGGTCAGTATCTTCCGCCCTCATGGACCACCACTGTTCTGAATCCCACGTTACTTTGGCCTGTTCTAGAACTTTATGAGTGGAATCCGACAGCAAGTGCTGTTTGCTGTGTTTGGCTTCTTTAGCCCGGCATAAAGTTTTTGAGGTTTATCCATGTCACAGCATGGACTGGTGGTTTGTTCCACAGAATGTGTACACCACTCTTAAGAGTAGTATTCCCCTGTATAGGATGTACCACAGTGTGTTTACCCATTTTCTTGCTGATGAAATGTGGGTTGCTTTCAGCCTTCAGCTATTTTATAAATAAAGCTGCTGGCAACATTCTGTACAAGCCTCTGAATGGATGTACGTCTTTTATTTCTCCTGGGTAAGCACCTACATGTGATACGATCAGGTTACACAGTAAGTACGTGTTTAACTTTGTAAGAAACTGACTAGTGTGTGTGTGTAGTCACTCAGTCCTGTCCCATTCTTTGTGACCCTTTGGACTGTGACCTGCCAGCCTCCTCTGTCCATTGGATTTTTCAGGCGAGAACACTGGGGTGGGTTGTCATTTTCCTCCTCTAGGGGATCTTCCCAACCCAGGGATAAGAAAACTGACATACCACTTTCCCAAATGGGCTGCCCTCTTTACACTCCTAGCAGCAGAGTTCGAGAGTTCTGGTTGTATGTATAGATTCCACCCCTACCTGCCCCCCTAAAATGGCCTTCTTGTGGGGGAAGGAGGGAGGGGGAGGCGGAGACCACTCACTCTGTTGCAACAGTCCCCTGAAGGGTTTCTCCTCAGACACTTCCCAGACTCCTCTCCAGGGTCTCCCCTCCCTTCCCCCTCCCCCCCACCCTGGGCCTGTGCACCCTCTCCTCTGCTCAGGACCCCTCTGCTATCTGGATGGCTCCTCCCCTCATCCGTCCCCCCATTCATAGTTTTTCCTAACTTTTCTTCCCTCAAAGGCTGCTCAGATGTCCACTCTCTAAGAACTAAGATCCCTCCGATTCCTCATCCTTTCCCTACCATTTGTAGCCATAGTTCTCTTCTCCTTTCCACCCCTCCCTCCCACAGTCCTTCCTTTATCTGGCCCTTCCTCAGCTCTGGGGTTCAGAGGAGGCCTGAGGCCCACTCCGTTCTCTGCAGCACACTCAGCGACACACTGTTAGATGTAAGTTTGATGTCTATCCCCTGTTGACAGCTGCCTAGGGCTTCCCACCACCCTTGGGATCAGGAGCAAATGCTGGCCTCCTCTCCAGCCTCCCCTCTCACTCCCCCTCCCTCTTGTATTTTGTATTTTCTGGTCCCCAAACCCATGGAGTCATTTTCTGCCAGCATAAATGGTCTTCAGTGTTTTCCATTTTTTATTTATGCTTCATAAAAATTTCCGTCGGGATTAGCTCATGTCAGTTTTAATTTTACAAGAAAGATAAGATCTAGCATTTTGTGTGTAACTAACTTCTATTACCCTTGTGATTTTTCCTTCATGGTCCTAAAATTTCTGTAGGTATTAATATATGTGTCCTGGGAGACCCAATTTGATGGAGCTTTGATTTTTTTCCCATCACATTTAATCAGTAACCAACATTACCTTGTGTAGTTTTGGCCAGTTGTCAATGCTATTTTGTGTTGACTATTTGTAAGAGTAATATCATAAATTGGATACATAATTAACAGCTGTATTTAAGTCTTGGTTAGTCAATGAAGGGCTTCTCAGGTGGTGCGAGTGGTAAAGAACCTACGTGCCAGCGCAGAAGACATAAGAGGCCTGGGTTCAATTCCTGGGTTGGGAAGATCCCCCACAGTAGGAAATGGCACCCCACTCCAATATTCTTGCCTGGAGAATCCCATGGACAGAGGAGCCAGGTGGGCTACGGTCCATAGGGTTGCAGAGAGTCAGACATGACTGAAGCGACTTAGCATGCAAGTAGTCAATGAAACGATAGCAGCTTTGTGAAACAGGCAGGGAACGACAGACTGGAACAAGGAGACACAGAGGAGAGAGGTGAACAGATGAGGAGAGGAGCCGATCCGGGAGTGAGAGGGCACAGGGGCCTAAACATCCAGCTTCACCAACTGGCCCAGTCTTCTGTGCCTGCATCTAACCCAACACCTAGCACACAGAAGCACCAAATAATCACTGGCTGATTAACTGATTAACTTCTTCCTTAACTGAGTTAAGGAAGAAGACAATGCAGCATAACTCTGTCAGCATCCTTTTTTGAGATGCATATGTTCAGGAGTTCATCATAAGGAATCGCCTCTGGATGGGAAGCAACAGCCAAATCCAAAGAAACACAGGAAGGCTAATTCAGAAATGACTGGGTTTGGTTACCTGCGGGTGCAAGGGAACAGGGTGGAAGTAAAAGAGGAGTAAACATCTCCGAGTATAGCTGTCCGTAGTTTTGACCTTTTGAGGCATGTTAAAGTTTCACATACAAATAGATGGACAAATCCAACAAGCATGGGGCAGCAGATAGAAAAAATGGAATGCAAACAAGAAACCAAATCAACCTGAGGTTTGAGTGAATAACACAGACACACTAAAAGAGAGGAAGGGAGAAATAACGTTAGTGATATGAACACAGTATTCCGAACATATAACTCAAGGTGACAGGCAAAAAGAACCATGAACAACTGGGAGGTTTGTTTCTCCCAAGAGGACAGGTTAATAGTTCCGAAACTACTTAATATGCGTTCTAAGATGAGGCAAATAAGGAATGAGGCACAGCTAGAAGGAACCGCGTGCTACTGGGCTGAAATCACAGGTTAGTGATATGAATTCATGAGTTTAACATATAGATAGAAAGATAAACATGGAAACGGGGACTTCCCTGGTGCAGTGGTTTAGAATCCACCTTCCAATGCACGGGACGTGAGTGCGATCCCTGGTTGGGGAACTAAGATCCCGCATTCCACAGAGCGACTAAGCCCACACGCCACGACTAGAGAGTCCGCGAGCTGCGGCTCCTGAAACCTGCGTGCTTCAGCGCCCATGCTCCGCAACAAGAGAAGCCTGCACATCACCACTAGAGAAAGTCCACATGCTGAAATGAAGACCCGGGGCAGCCAAAATAATAATAATAATAAAGAAATGGATACAGGGGCATGGGGGACAGTCATACACACACTCACACACATGACCCCCTACATTTCCTAATTTTTTCCATGAAGATGGCTAGAAACAATGAACATGTCAACCGCAAATCGGCTTGCCAAGGGCATTTGCCATCTGCCTCTGAGAAGGATTGAACCCCGTGCTGCTGCAGCTGCACATGCCCCAAGGGAGTTCAGGGTAAAGAACAGCAGCGAGGCCCTCTGTGCTCCAGGAGGACTGGTGGACAGCTCCTTAGATATATATTTTCAGGAACTGAGTTCACGGTCCCAATCCTTGCACCTCCTCCTATCTACAAAAACACTAAATCCCTTCATGGTGACATCAGCTCCTCTTGACCAGAGGAAAACCTTTTGTAAGATAAGCATTTGATTGCGTTGAACTCCTCTTCACCAAAATCTTATTTATTGACCTTCCCCCACTACCTCTATGGAGCAGCTTCTCAGAGCTCTTTGAGGTGCTGTCTCCCAGGCTGCGGTCCTCATTTTGCCCCAAATAAAGCTTAACTCACCACTTTCACATTGTGCATCTTCTATTAGTCAACACACAACAGGCACACCAGTGTTCGGATCCTGGTTTCCAAGTATTGTTCTCCAAGAACAAGCGATCTTTGAAGAAACGGCTGATTCCAGGACTGGGGCAAGAAAGTACATCATGAGTTTTTGGTGCCAGAAGGTAAGAAATCACTTGCATCAGTTTGCTAGGGCTGTGTAACAAAATATTAATACCACAGACTGGGTGGTTTAAATAAGAGAAATTTAGTTTCTTAAGGTTCTAGAGTTTTCCAAATTTGCTGGCATATTGAGTGCAGCACTTTCACAGCATCATCTCAGCAGTGGCCAGAGGACTGGAAAAGGTTAGTTTTCATTCCAGTTCCAAAGAAAGGCAATGCAAAAGAATGCTCAAACTACCGCACAATTGCACTCATCTCACATGCTAGTAAAGTAATGCTCAAAATTCTCCAAGCCAGGCTTCAGCAATACGTGAACCGTGAACTCCCTGATGTTCAAGCTGGTTTTAGAAAAGGCAGAGGAACCAGAGATCAAATTGCCAACATCTGCTGGATCATGGAAAAAGCAAGAGAGTTCCAGAAAAACATCTCTTTCTGCTTTATTGACTATGCCAAAGCCTTTGACTGTGTGGATTACAATAAACTGTGGAAAATTCTGAAAGAGATGGGAATACCAGACCACCTGACCTGCCTCTTGAGAAATCTGTGTGCAGGTCAGGAAGCAACAGTTAGAACTGGAAATGGAACAACAGACTAGTTCCAAATAGGAAAAGGAGAACATCAAGGCTGTATATTGTCACCCTGCTTATTTACTTATATGCAGAGTACATCATGAGAAATGCTGGACTGGAAGAAACACAAGCTGGAATCAAGATTGCCAGGAGAAATATCAATAACCTCAGATATGCAGATGATACCACCCATATGGCAGAAAGTGAAGAGGAACTAAAAAGCCTCTTGATGAAAGTGAAAGAGAAGAGCGAAAAAGTTGGCTTAAAGCTCAACATTCAGAAAACGAAGATCATGGCATCTGGTCCCACCACTTCATGGGAAATAGATGGGGAAATAGTGGAAACAGTGTCAGACTTTATTTTTGGGGGCTCCAAAATCACTGCAGATGGTGATTGCAGCCATGAAATTAAAAGACGCTTACTCCTTGGAAGAAAAGTTATGACCAACCTAGATAGTATATTCAAAAGCAGAGACATTGCTTTGCCAACAAAGGTCCATCTAGTCAAGGCTATGGTTTTTCCAGTGGTCATGTATGGATGTGAGAGTTGGACTGTGAAGAAAGCTGAGCGCCGAAGAATTGATGCATTTGAACTGTGGTGTTGGAGAAGACTCTTGAGAGTCCCTTGGACTGCAAGGAGATCCAACCAGTCCATTCTGAAGGAGATCAGCCCTGGGATTTCTTTGGAAGGAAAGATGCTAAAGCTGAAGCTCCAGTACTTTGGCCACTTCATGCGAAGAGTTGACTCATTGGAAAAGACTCTGATGCTGGGAGGGATTGGGGGCAGGAGGAGAAGGGGACGACTGAGGATGAGATGGCTGGATGGCATCATGGGCTCGATGGACATGAGTCTGAGTGAACTCCAGGAGTTGGTGATGGACAGGGAGGCCTGGCGTGCTGCAATTCACGGGATCGCAAAGAGTCGGACACGACTGAGCGACTGAACTAACTAACTAAGGTTCTAGAGACTAGAAGTTCAAGATCAAGATGTCAGCAGGGCTGGGTTTTCCTGAGACTGATCTCTTTGATTTGTGGATGACTGTCTTCTGAGTGTGTATACACGCCCCTATGACAGCCTCCCTCTTCTTATGAGGACACCAGTCAAATCGGATTAGGGCTCCACCCTATGACCTCATTTAACCTTAACTACTTATAGCCCTATTTCCAAATACAGCAACTTTCTGAGGCATGCTGGGGGTTAGGTTTTTAACAAATGAATCTTGAATGAACACAGTTCAGTCCATCATGGCACTTGAAAAATGCCACAGGTAAAGTAAAAGACACAAGAGTCAGTTTGAAGAGGTTCCCACTAGCCAAACCTGGACAATTTGCTCAACATCATCAGTCATTGCTGCTGCTGCTAAGTCGCTTCACTTGTGTCTGACTCTGTGCAACCCCAGAGACGGCAGCCCACCAGGCTCCCCCGTCCCTGGGATTCTCCAGGCAAGAATACTGGAGTGGGTTGCCATTTCCTTCTCCAATGTATGAAAGTGAAAAGTGAAAGTGAAGTCGCTCAGTCGTGTCCGACTCTTCATGACGCCATGGACTGCAACCCACCAGGCTCCTCTGTCCATGGCATTTTCCAGGCAAGAGCACTGGAGTGGGGTGCCATTGCCTACTCCGTCATTAGTCATTAGGGAAATATAAATCAAAACCACAATGAGATATTACTCCATACCCACCAGGATGACTCTACTCAGAGGCATAATAACATGTGTTGGTGAGGATGTGGAGAAACTAGAACCCTCACACACTGCTCGTGAGAATGTACAAAGGTGCAGTTACTTTGAAAAACAGTCTGGTGGGTCCTCAAAAGTTAAGCACAGAATTATCATATGACCTAATAATTCAAGTCCTAGGTACTTACCTAAGAGAATTAAAAACAAATGTCTGTGCAAAGACTCGTACATAAATATTCAGAGAAGCATTATTTATAATAGCCCAAAAGTACAAACAACCTAAATATCCATCAACGAACGAGCGCATAAACAAAATGAGGTCATCCATACAATGGAATATTCTACAGTTGTAAGAAGGAACAAAGTACTGATACATGGCACAACGCGGATAAACCCTGAGTATACTACGCTGCTGAAAGAAGCCAGACACAGAAGGGCACCTATTGTATGGCTGCATTTAGCTGAGGCACCTAGAGTAGTCAAATGCACAGAGACAGAGAGTAGGCCAGGGGTTGTCAGGAGCTGGCAGGACAGGGGACTGGGGAGAACTGCTAACGGGCAGGGCGTTGCTTTTGGGGGTCATGACACCAGTGAGGAGCAGGCTGGTGGGTGTGGACTGCCAGGACACAGGGGCTATAGGGCAGCCTATGTTAAGGGAGAGAGAGGAAAAACAACTCTAAGAACTACATGGTGAGCATCAGGTCAGACCAGAAAAGCCCAGCCAGCTGGGGCCAACTCGAGAAAAACAGGTGGAATGTGAAAGAGGTTTCTTGGGGCCAGATCCACTTTAAGATCCAACTTCACTGAGTTTTTCATAAAGAAAATGATTGCTTACATAATGCTGTTTCCACCTGGGAGAAAAGAAACAAATGAAACTGCTCAGAAGCAAAGAGGAGATACTAGAGGGCAATGAAGAACCAGGCCCAGAGGGCTCTGCTGGTGATTCCAGAACCATCCATGGAACATGCCTGGCTCGCAGGGCACCGTCCTCAGGAGGGGCATCAGCTTTTTCTTCTGGACCAGAAGTGTGTGTGGTGTGTGCTAAGCTCCATCAGTCCTGTCTGACTCTGTGCGACCCCATGGACTGTAGCCTGCCTGGCTCCTCTGTCCGTGGATTCTCCAGGCAAGACTACTGGGGTGGGATGCCATGCCCTCCTCCAGGGATCTTCCCAACCCAAGGATCAAACCCGAGTCTCTTATATCTCCTGCATTGGCAGCAGGGTTCGTTACCTGGGAAGCCCCCAACTCCTAAGTGGGGAGGCTCAGAGGTGCTGGGTGCACAGTGAAATCCCGGCAGGGAACACAGAACATCCCCTTTAATATGGGTTGTTTGCTCCCAGGTCCTGGGAGGCCCAGGAGGATGCGGCAGGAATGCCTCACTAGACTTGGGCTGCTGAGGAACACAGGTGCTTTGCAGCCCACGTGGGTTGTGAGGGCAGGGACCCCACCTGGGAGACAGACAGAGGCCAGAGGGAGGGAGGCAGTGGGAGGAGAGGGTGGGGGCCTCTGCACCGGCCACTCCAGCAGCAGGAAGGGATTGACAAGGCTGCACTCCAGCCCCGACTCCAAAACCAACCGAGCCCTCCTGTTTGTCTGATCACCTTTTCCTCGCCACTTCCCAGTCCACAGGTCAGACCTCCAGCAGCTGAGGCGGGGACAGGAAAGGAGACCATTCTGACACCAACTGGGCCACTGTCGACCAAGAGCCGCTTCCTGACCCTGAAACAGTGACTGCTGGCTTCCCTCTCTGAGCAGGTGCAAAGAGCACGTGGCTCTGGGCCCAGGGCTGGGTGCTCTGCTTTTCTTTAAAACCCACCCCCTTTAAACCCACCCTCTGTGGTACTCCACCCTCGGTCTTCCCTTCCCCTGGGCTTCTGCCAAGCTAGACTCCTCGGTCTGTTAGCGACGAGGTGAGAAGGAGAGACCTTCTGTCCAGGGGAGGATCAAGTCCGGGAGGCAGGGCAGAGATGAATACATGACTAGACCATTGTTAACGCTAAGAGACTTCAGGAGCTGAACTGCTGGAGACATGACTGCCCTGCGATCAGGAAAGAAGTGATGCCTGGCCCTAAGAGGTGTCCACTCTCTGCAACACAAAAAGAGCTAAAAAGACCCTGGTGCTGAGAAAGATTGAGGGCAGGAGCAGAAAGGGACGACAGAGGACATGAGTTTGAGCAAGCTCCGGGAGTTGGTGATGGACACGGAAGCCTGGTGTGCTGTAGTCCATGGGGTCGCAGAGTCAGACACGACTGAGCGACTGAACTGAAGTCCCAAGGAAGAGAAACCCAACCCGCCAACAAAGGAACACCTGACGACCCCTAAGTGACTTCAGAATCAGCCAGGCCTCAGCTCGCCTGCCTGGAGATCCCAGACACACAGCTTCGTGTCTCCAGGGCAGCTCGCAGGGTCCTGACTCCGACCGAAGGGTAACTGGGGCCTTCTCTCTGTGTTTACACAGAAAGAGACAAATGTCCTCTGTCTTATCATGTAAGAACCCAATGCCCAGTTACATCTAATAGTAACCTAGATTCAAACATCTGAGCCTAGTCTACAACTGCAGGGCTACTGTAGGGTTATTACTTGAAACAGCAAAAACGTGAGATGCAATCTAACATCCAATCAGGTCAATTAAGAGCACTTAATTCCTTGTGAAGACAATCAACACAGAGAAAGGGCCAAGAAACAATGCTAAGCGGAAAGTAGGGCCCACAATGTTATATACCAAATACAGTTTATGAAAACCTGTATCTACACGTAGAAAACACAAATTATCATAGTTGTGGGGGAAGAAGACTGGCTGGCGTTTTATGGCCACTTTAAAAATAGAAAAAAGAAAACTAACAATATGATTTTTTCGGAAGGTGAGGTAGAATGATTACTTTCTTAAATGAATAAAGCAAGCCAGTATAGTGTTCTCAAGCTGCCTCCAATGACAGAAGTCTCCTGTCTCCTGTACTCTGCACTAGCCTTCTAAAGAAGCAACTGTTGCCTCTCACCTTATATAGATGTTATGATAACTGCGTCACCATCATAAATCAGCCTATTAGGTAACCTACTACCTAATTAGGTAACCTATAGTCTATAGGTCAATTAGGTTTCTCTGTAGATTTTATTAACCTGAATAGCCACTTGGAAAATATAAACTGCCCTGTATTCATAGAGACGGACTTGCGGACACAGAGGGAGGAGAGGGTGGGACGAATCGAGAGAGAGTATCACTGACATATATATATAGACTACCATGGGACTTCCCTGGTGGCTTGGTGTTAAAGAAACTGCCCACGATGCAAGAGACTTGGGTTGGATCCCTGGGTCAGAAAGATCCCCTGGAGAAGGGAATGGCAATCCACTCCAGTATTCTTTCCTGGAGAATCCCATGGACAGAGGTCCATGGGGCCACAAAGAGTCAGACACGACTGAATGACTAACACACATATACACATAGACTACCATATGTAAAATAGATAGCTAGTGGGAATTTACTGTATAACAAAGGGAGCTCAGCTCAGGTGCTCTGTGATGACCTGGAGGGGTGGGATAAGGGTAGGAGTGGGAGGGCAGCTCAAGAGGGAGGAGATGTATGTATACTTATAGCTGATTAAAAAGCACCTTAAAAAGCAGAGACATTACTTGGTCGACAAAAGTCCATCTAGTCAAAGCTATGATTTTTTCCAGTAGTCATGTATGAATGTGAGAATTGGACCATAAAGAAGGTTGAGAGCCAAAGAACTGATGCTTTTGAACTGTGGTGCTGGAGAAGACTCTTGAGAGTTCCTTGGACTGCAAGGAGATCAAACCAGTCAATCCTAAAGGAAATCAACCCTGAATATTCATGTAAGGACTGATGCTGAAGCTGAAGCTCCAATACTTTGGCCACATGATGCAAAGAGTGGACTCATTGGAAAAGACCCTGATGCTGGGAAAGATTGAGGGCAGGAGGAAAAGGGGGCAGCAGAGGATGAAATGGTTAGATAGCATCACTGCATCAATGGACATGAAGTTAAACAAACCCCAGGAGACAGTGAAGGACAGTGGAGCCTGGCGTGCTGCAGTCCATGGAGTTGTAAAGATTCAGAAACAACTTAGCGACTTAACAACAAGTAGCTGATTCACGTTGTTGTACAGCAGAAACTAAGGCAATATTGTAAAGCAATTCTCCTCCAATTTAAAAAAATGCCCTGTATTGATCTAATAAAGTCTTTCCCCCACCCCAAAGCATTTCTCTGCACCTGGGATATGGTTATATTAGAGATCTAATTATATCTTCTCAGATGTAGAGCAGTGAGAGTGATGTTAAGACAGGCAGTCAAGAAAAGGAATGTAGATGCTGGGTAGTCCGTTTGTGTCTTAGTACCCATTCTATCACTTGTCAGCTGTGTGACTACAGAAAAGTTACTTAACCTTTCTATGCGTCTGTCTTTTTATCTGTAGAATAACAATTCTCAGAGGGTTGTTCTGAGAATTAAATGAGATAGCAATTAGAAAATACTTAGAACAGTACTTGTTATACATAGTAAGTACCCAATAAATATAACTATTATTATTTATCATGATTTCTTTCACTTTAGCACAGTGTATCTGTTTTTCAACCCAACTTAACACTAGTCATTCAAAGTATCAGGACCAAAATGGATGGGAGGTGGCACTTTCCAAATTATAATGTAAGTAATCAATAAATATGTTAGTTACACTGAAAATCTAAATCCAAACAGAATTATAGTTTTGTGACAGATGTACTACTTAGCAAGCACAAACACTAATGATTTCTGCTGAACTAAAGATTCCTCTTGATGAAATAATAAAACAAAACTGTTTTAGTACTCAAAGTATTTAATATCATTTTACATAGCTGACATAAATGAGACTTCTATAAATGCTTTGCTCCAAATACTTTTCGGTCAAAAATATTCCCTTCAACCCCTGAGGATTTCCAAGCAGTAAGCCCTTTATATTTCATCCATTCATTCAATTTTACTTCAGAAAAAGCATGCACCTTCTGGAAAAGTAAAACCCACCTTAAGAATCCATCAAGTTATTTTCACTAATTTCAAAAAGCACTCATGTCTATGTGAGTGTCCTTTGTAAATTTTTAAATCCCATGAAAGGTTAACAGACACTGGTTTTTTTTTTTTTTTGGTAAGACACAAAATAGCTGAAATAACTGAAGTAGGGAAATTTAAGATACTGAAAAATCTGTAAATTTCCTTTTAACTCAATAACTATGATCATTTATATAGAAAAACACTCATTTCCCACTGATGACACTTTCAGCATCCTGACACTTGGGCATAGCTCCGACTCTGGAAGGCCTTCCCCAGTCAAACCGTCCACTCCTCAAAGGCCACCTCTAGTCCCTCTTCTCTCCACCTCTCCTTCTCTGGTGACCATCTCTGGCTCTGAGTCTTCATCTTCCTGTGTCCCACCACTAAGGCACCAATACCAGAAAAGACCCATAACTCGCTTTGGGGCATGGTTAGAAATGATGAGATTTTCCCATTTCAGATATGTGACAGGTAGAATTCAGAGATGGCCCTTAAGATACCAGGTCTCTGGTGTATACACACCTTGACCCCGTTTTTAGGCAAATGCTAATGTATGTACCACTGTGAAGGGATCTGTGATATACTGAAGGGAAATGCAACATATATCTTATATTTGAAATATAATTAAGGTCTCAGGTCAGCTGATCTTAAAGGAGGCTATCCTGGTGGGCCTGCCCTAATCACATATGCTCTCTAAAGCTGGGCTCAGAGTCAGAGACAAGAGAAATCAGAGATGTTTGAGGAGTGAGAGGGATTAGACACAAAAGAGATTCTCAACATCTGGCTTCAAAGATGGAGGAGACCGTGCGGCAAGGAACCTGGATGGGGACGAACTGACAGCCAGGGGACAGGGACTTCAGTTCTACCACTGCAAAGAACTGAACTCTGCCAACGATCTCAATAAGGCTCAAAAAAGATCCTCCTTCAGAGCATCTACCCAACAAACCAGCCCAGCTGACACTTTGATTTCAGGGATCAGGGAACCAAACCTATCTCGTTGTGCCTGGGCTTCTGACCTACAAAACCAGGAACTGATAAACCGGTGTTATCTAAGTCACAGAATTTGTGGTCATCTGTTATGATAGCAGAAGAAAACTACTATAATATATGTAGGTCATTCTCTCCTCCTGGAAGGATTTTGGGAGGACAGGAACAAGCGATAATCCACTGAAATAACTTAAGCATACTGCTGGAGACAGAACAGATATAAATACTTGGTGACTGAACTCAACAGAAACATAACTGAAGGCTGAGGACAATTTAGGAAGATTCCAGGCAGCCCTCAGGGCAGCACTGTGCTAATGCCTACATTTGCTGCGGACCAGGGAACGAGGATGCAACGTTATGTTGGTGGTGGTGGTGGTTTAATCACTCAGTCGTGTCTGACTCTTTGTGACCCCATGGACTGTAGCCCACCAGGCTCCTCTGTCCATGGGGATTATCCAGGCAAGAATACTGGAGTGGGTTGCCATGCCCTCCGCCAGGGGATCTTTCCAAACCAGGGACTGAACCTGTCTCCTGCCTTGCAGGCAGATTCTCTAACACTGAGCCATTTGGAAAGTCCTGGTGCTATGTTAGAACAGGGGGAATATCTAAGATTTCTGGAGACAGAAGACATTTTTTTTTTTCCTTCATGAGATACTGAGGGTGGGAGTCAGGTAACTGGCTAGCCACCTCATTAGTTAAACACCAGCCAGGGAGAGGTGAACAAAGAAGTCACTGTTCCCGGGAATGCCCTTCTCTTTCCAGCCCAAGAAAGGGCTGAGGCTGCTGAGATGGGGGAGACCCACAGGAAGAACCTAGGCAGCCCTTCCCATTACTGAGAGCTCTAAGACCAGCAAGGTTGTGATGTCCACCCAGTGGGGTACTGGAAATCCCCAGAAGGCATTCATCCACTTTCTGAAGCTTGCTGTGGTGGTGGGAATTGATGAGCAGTGCTACCTTGGGTCAAGACAATCATTCCTCTCAAAAGGTACTGACTACATTCTTTGGTCTTGGCACAGCTGGATATCAAAATGCACTGAGCACATACTGGGAGAAAGTACTCACAATGCATATATCTGGCCGAGAACTCCATGCATGTCTGACTCTTGGCAACCCCTTGGATTGTAACCCACCAGGCTCCTCTGTCTATGGGATTCTCCAGGCAAGAACACTGGAGTGGACTGCCATTTCCTCTTCCAGCCAAGAATATATAAAGAACTCTTATACTTTAGTTCCCTGGTGGCTCCGTGGTAAAGAACCCGCTTGCCAATGCAGAAGGCTTGGGTTTGATCCCTGGGTCAAGAAGATCCCCTGGAGAAGGAATTGGGGAAATACTGTTTCAAAAACACTGTTTCACAGAGAAATCCAAACCCACACAAAAGAATATGCTCTGTAAGAAAAGAAACAGTGTTAGTCACTCAGTAGTGTCCGACTCTTTGTGACCCATGGACTGCAGCTCACCAGACTCCTCTGTCCATGGGATTCTCCAGGTAAGAATACTGGAGTGGCTTGCCATTCCCTTCTCCAAGGGATCTTCCCAACCCAGGGATCAAACCCAGGTCTCCTGCATTGCAGCCAGATTCTTCACTGTCTGAACCACCAGGGAAGCCCTATGCTCTGTATGATTCCATTTATATTCTGCTCAAAAAGACAAAGTCAGTCTATGGTGGGAGAAGTCAGAGTAGCAATTACCTCCAGCTGGAAGGGAAGAAAGTACCAACTGGAAAGGTCACCAAGGAGTATTCTGGGGCTCTTAGAAATGCTCTCTATCCTAATCTAGATGGTGGCCACATAGGCCACATATGTAAAGTCACTGGTCTATACCCTTCAGATTTTGGCATGTGACTGTATGCAAATCGTACATAAATATTTTAAAAGGAAAAAAGTGCACTGCCAATTACCAATGGAGAAAACCATAGACAGCTAATATCGCCAGACTATCCTTCTGGGTGAAGGATGCTACTACACCTTGTGTTGGAGAGCACAAAGTTAACACACTCCATCTTTGCTCTCTCGCGGCTTTAAATAAAATACAGGAGCCAAGAAAAACACTTATCTAACCAAGCTACTTTTGTGCTGCAAATACTTTTCTGGAATCGTGGAGCCCGGATCGCCCAGATGCGGTGAAGTCGTGCCAGGCGCTGTGCTCAAGGGCTTTACGACCATGATCTCATTGAATCCTCATAACAACCCCATGAAGTAAGACCAAACCCACTCTGGGGCAGGGAAACTAAAGGTCATAAAAGCACTTTCCTGAGGATGAGGGAAACCATCCATAGCAATACATCTTTATATTCCTCCACACGGTTCATTAGGGCGCTCTGTACCTCACAGGCATCTGGTAAATGTCTGAAGAAAGGACCAAGGCGAGACACACGCGAACTTCTGCTTAACTGAAACTCACATTAAGAAGTCCAGAGCCTCGCTCCAAACGAGACTTAGACGGGAAGAGGTGGCCTTACGATTAAAGCAATAACAGCCTCCCCACCTCCCCTGCTCTCCTTCTGGACAATGCAACGCGGGTGGTTCTTTAATCAAACCCCACGTAGGCAAAGTAAGAGGCTGCGGAAAAAAGTTTCACTTGCACCAGAGACCGCATCTACCAAAGAGGCGTGAGTGTACGGGCCCCGCCCACACGAAACGCCCAACCTCGCTGAGCCCCACCCACTCGGGCCCGCGCATGCGCCCTCGAGCCCCTTGAACCGCGGCGGGGGGGGCGGTCAAGGGGGTGGGCTTCCGCGCACGCGCAGATTAGGCAAGTGACAGCGTACCTGCGCAAAGCCGGAGGCGGACACCTTTTTCTTCTTGCTGGCGCTGTAACCCCCGGCGCTGCTGCCGTTGTGGGAAGGACTGGCCGGCCTCTTCTTGCTGTTCCGGGCTATCCCCGGCGTGGACGTGGTGGCCACAATGGGAATCTGAGCCGCCATTCCCACCCTGAGCCTTGCTCCTCCCCCCTCCCCACTCGGGTCCCGGTGCAGGCCCTGGAGCTTCCGGCCCGCTGTGCTTCCGTCTCAATGGTTTGAAAACCTGGCCCGGACTCGGAGAGCGTGCGTTACTTCTCTCTGGGCCAGATCTAAAAGGCGGAGCTCGGAGTAGCCTGTTCCTTCCGGGCGGGACGGCGTCTGCCAGGGCCGAATGCAGCTCCTCCCGCGTTCCGACGCCGGGCACGTGCTAGGAAGTCCCCAGGGATGGAGGATTAGACCATCCCACGATCTGTTCTGATGAAGTGGATTTTTTAAAAGTTATTCAACACGTTGTCTCTTCTCAGGTCAGCAGATTGATCCCTTTTGTTGTCTGTAAGTATACTTGTAAGTGTACACTTGTAAGTATACAAGTAAGGGCATTGACTGTGGACCAGTACTGCCAGGCTCCTGGCTCTCCCCTTGGACGCAGCCTTGTTGCTCAGAAGTTTGGGTTTCATGGTACCCAGATAAACTTGAAGGGTAGAGTGGCTGCTAACCTTGTAGGGGTCACCGACCCCACTGAGCATCTGAGCTCCCCCTCCACACCTCCTCGTGCAAGTGTACAGTTCAGTTCAGTCGCTCAGTTGTATCCGACTCTTTGCGACCCCATGAACTGCAGCACGCCAGGCCTCCCTGTCCATCACCAACTCCAGGAGTCCACCCAAACCTATGTCCATCGAGTTGGTGATGCCATCCAACCATCTTATCCTCTGTCATCCCCTTCTCCTCCTGTCCCCAATCTTTCCCAGGATCAGGGTCTTTTTCAGTGAGTGAGCTCTTCACATGAGTGAACTCTTCACATGAGGTGGCCAAAGTATTGGAGTTTCAGCTTCAACATCAGTCCTTCCAATGAACACCCAGGACTGATCTCCTTTAGGATGGACTGGTTGGATCTCCTTGCAGTCCAAGGGACTCTCAAGAGTCTTCTCCAACACCACAGTTCAAAAGCATCAATTCTTCGGTGCTCAGCTTTCTTTATAGTCCAACTCTCACATCCATACATGACCACTGGAAAAACCATAGCCTTGACTAGACGGACCTTTGTTGGCAGAGTAATGCCTCTGCTTTTTAATATGCTGTCTAGGTTGGTCATAACTTTCCTTCCAAGGAGTAAGCGTCTTTTAATTTCATGGCTGCAATCACCATCTGCAGTGATTTTGGAGCCCCCCCCCCCCAAATAAAGTTAGCCACTGTTTCCACTGTTTCCCCATCTATTTGCCATGAAGTGATGGGACCAGATGCCATGATCTTAAGTTTTCTGAATGTTGAACTTTAAGCCAACTTTTTCCACTCTTCTCTTTCACTTTGATCAAGAGGCTTTTTAGTTCCTCTTCACTTTTTGCCATAAGCGTGGTGTCATCTGCATATCTGAGGTTATTGATATTTCTCCTGGCAATCTTGATTCCAGTTTGTGCTTACTCCAGCTTGTGCTGACTCTAGCCCAGCATTTCTCATGATATACTCTGCATATAAGTTAAATAAAATGAAAGTGAAGTTGCTCAGTCATATCTGACTCTTTGCGACCCCATGTACTGTAGCCTACCAGGTTCCTCTATCCATGGGATTTTTCCAGGCAAGAATACTGGAATGGGTTGCCATTTCCTTCTCCAGGGTATCTTCCCGACTCAGGGATCGAACCCAGGTCTCCCGCATTGTAAGCAAGACTCTTAGACGTACTCCTTTTCCTATTTGGAACCAGTCTGTTGGTCCACGTCCAGTTCTAACTGTTGCTTCCTGACCTGTATATAGGTTTCTCAAAAGGCAGGTCAGGTGGTCTGGTATTCCCATCTCTTTCAGAATTTTCCACAGTTTATTGTGATCCACACAGTCAAAGGCTTTGGCATAGTCAATAAAGCAGAAATAGATGTTTTTCTGGAACTCTCTTGCTTTTTCGATGATCCAGCAGATGTTGGCAATTTGATCTCTGGTTCCTCTGCCTTTTCTAAAACCAGCTTGAACATCTGGAAGTTCGCGGTTCACATATTGCTGAAGCCTGGCTTGGAGAATTTTAAGCATTACTTTACTAGCATGTGAGATGAGTGCAACTGTGCAGTAGTTTGAGCATTCTTTGGCATTGCCTTTCTTTGGGATTGGAATGAAAACACCTTTTCCAGTCCTGTGGCCACTGCTGAGCTTGCCAAATTTGCTGGCATATTGAGTGCAGCACTTTCACAGCATCATCTTTCAGGATTTGAAATAGCTCCACTGGAATTCCATCACCACCAGCTTTGTTCGTAGTGATGCTTCCTAAGGCCCACTTGACTTCACATTCCAAGATGTCTGGCTCTAGGTGAGTGATCACACCATCGTGATTATCTGAGTCATGAAGATCTTTTTTGTACAGTTCTGTGTATTCCTGCCACCTCTTCTTAGTATCTTCTGCTTCTGTTAGGTCCATACCGTTTCTGTCAAGTGTACAGGCAAACATTAAAAAGTTCACAGATCTGCTAAAACCTGTATAAACTTAAGTGGAATACCACCACCACCTCCACCCGCCTCAGTTACTAGCCATGTACTACTTTATATGTCTTCAAAGTTTTATGACATAAGTTACCTGGTTTATAATTGGTAGGCTAATTTATTTGGCTTCTGCTGGAACATAAGCTGTATGAGGGGAAACCAGTTATGTTTTCCTCACTTTTCTTTCCCAGGTTCACAAGTACCTTGCAAGTCGTTGTTACATTATATGTATTTTTATAATGAAGTAATTAAAAACTGAATGAACTCCTTGTAACTGGTTGAAGCTGCTGTTTTCTGATAGAGGAAAGGGATATTTGTGAATCTGGATATTGGAAAGAAATAGGCTGAAATGACTTAAAAGTGAGCGAAAGAACAGTTAGGAAACTAGTAGTAATGTTATTGTCATCTTTTCTCCTTTAGAGAAAAGAATAGCTTACCACCGTTGAAATGTTCCCTTCGGTGCTCTAATCTCCACCCCCTCTTCACCTAAATCTAGTCTTCCTCATTCCTTATTTCAGTAACTAACACCTCCAGCGGGCTAGTCACCTAAGCCAGAACCTAGGTAGTGATCCTGGCCTCCTTGGTCTATTCTCTTCTCATTCTGGGTAATGACTCCCTCACTTCTGTTCCTGTCCTGGTGAATCCATTGACCCTCATCTGGATCCTGCAACACATTCTTTTTTTGTTGTTGTTTTAACTTTTTTTTAATTCAATTTTTATTTTACATTGGATTTACAGTGTTATCGCACAAAGCCCCTTTATATCAGTTTGAACGTTTGTCTTTTCCGATACCACCCTGACCACAGACCACCCTTCATACTGGTTTTCAGAATGGTCTAACTAGATCACAGAACTAACCACATCACCTGTGTTCTTCAGGGGCCTTTTACTTTGGCATATAAGGTTCTTACGGAGGTGATGGAATTCCAGCTGAGCTATTTCAAATCCAAAAAGATGATGCTGTGAAATTGCTGCACTCAATATACCATCAAATTTGGAAAATCAGCAGTGGCCACTGGACTGGAAAAGGTGAGTGTTCATTCCAGTCTCAAAGAAGGGCAATGCTAAAGAATGTTCAAACTACCACACAACTGCACTCATTTCACATGCTAGCAAAGTAATGCTCAAAATTCTCCAAGCAAGGGTTCAATAGTACATTAACTGAGAACTCCCAGATGTTCAAGCTGGATTTGGAAAAGGCAGAGGAACCAGAGATCAAATTGCCACCATCCACTGGATCATAGAAAAAGCAAGAGAATTCCAGAAAAACATCTGCTTCATTGACTACACCAAAGTCTTTGACTATGTGGATCACAGCAAAGTGTAGAAAATTTTTAAAGAGATGGGAATACTAGACCACCTTACCTGCCCCAGATAAACCTGTATATGGGTCAAGAAGCAACAGTTAGAACCAGATATGGAACAACAGACTGGTTCCAAATTCAGAAAGGAGTATGTCAAGGCTGTATTTTGTCACCCTGCTTATTTAACTTCTATGCAGAGTACATCATGCAAAATGCCAGGCTGGATGAAGCACAAGCATTAATCAAGATTGCTAGGAGAAATATCAATAACCTCAGATATGTAGATGACACCACCCTTATGGCAGAAAGCAAAGAAGAACTAAAGAAGCTCTTGATGAAAGTGAAAGAGGAGAGT
The DNA here is from genome assembly GCF_014754425.2 of Oryx dammah. Classification (NCBI taxonomy): domain Eukaryota; kingdom Metazoa; phylum Chordata; class Mammalia; order Artiodactyla; family Bovidae; genus Oryx; species Oryx dammah. The sequence continues at coordinate 40,078,616 of NW_024070206.1, forward strand.
GAAAAAGTTGGCTTAAAGCTCAACATTCAGAAAACTAAGATCATGGCATCTGGTCCCATCACTTCATGGCAAATAGTTGGGAAAACAATGGAAACAGTGACAAACTTTATTTTCTTGGGCTCCAAAGACACTGCAGATGGTGACTGCAGCCATGAAATTAAAAGATGCTTGCTCCTTGGAAGAAAAGTTATGACCAACCTAGATTGCATATTAAAAAGCAGAGACATTACTTTGCCAACAAAGGTCCATCTAGTCAAAGCTATGGTTTTTCCAGTAGTCATGTATGGATGTGAGTTGGACCATAAAGAAAGCTGAATGCTGAAGAATTGATGCTTTTGAACTGTGGTGTTGAAGACTCTTGAGAGTCCCTTGGACTGCAAGGAGATCCAACCAGTCAATATTAAAGGAAATCAGTCCTGAATATTCATTGGAAGGACTGAAGCTGAAGCTCCAATACTTTGGCCACCTGATGCAAAGAACCAACTCATTGGAAAAGACCCTGATGCTGGGAAAGATTGAAGGCAGGAGGAGAAATGGGTGACAGAGGACGAGATGATTGGATGGCATCACAGACATGACATGAGTTTGTGCAAGCTCTAGGAGTTGGTAATGGGCAGGGGAGCCTGGCTTGCTGCAGTCCATGGTGTTGCAAAGAGTCGGACACAACTGAACAACAACATATGGTTCTTAATAACTGCCCCTGCCCCCTTCTCTTGTTTCATACTGAACATTTAATTCTGTGTGCTCTGGCTGGGTCTAACTCTTGCCTAGAGTGAACATTCATTCTGATAATTCTTCATAGTTTCATTTCCACTGTTTCCTAAGAATGCTGCAGTTCAGATGCTACTTCCAGTGAAAAGCTCCCTGCCGCCTGATGCCCCTTTGTGCCCACCCTGTGCATGCCTCCCGGAGGGCATCGAGCACAGTGTGCTCTGCTGGGCACCTTCCCATAATCCCCTAAATCATAAATGTTTACTGAGTTCAAACACCTGTCCCCTGCTTCCGAGCAGTCAGACAAGTGGGTACCTTACCATCTGGCTTCCCAGCACAAAATTCAGTCCTGATTTTGTCTCATCCTTTCTTCCTGAGTTCCTTCCCTTGGGACTCTGAAACACCACCATCCTTTTTTTTTTTTTTTTTCATTTTTCCTAACCACTGATCCTTTCTTTGACAGTTTTTTTCTTTTACCAAATGGTTTCTAATCACACTATACTTTTTTCAAAATATAAGTTATGTAGACATGCTCCCTGGACTTCCCAGGTGGCCCAAGTGGCAGTGAATTTGCCTGCCAGGGCAGAAGGCTCCAGAGACACGGGTGTGATCCCTGGATTGGGAAGATCCCCTGGAGAAGGAAATAGCCACTTACTCAGGTATTCTTGCCCGAAGAATCCCATGGACAGAGGAGCCTGTCAGGCTGCAGTCCTTGGGGTCACAAAGAGTCAGACACAGCTGAGCACACGTACACCACACTAGGCATACTCCTCCTCCAGCAGATAGGTTTTTACAGTTTCCCAGGTGATTCTAAAGATCAGTCGGGTTTGGAAGCAGCTCCTCCCGCTCAGTCCTTACTTATTAATAGTTCCTCACTGCTTGGTTAAAGGCCCTCTGCCCCCCACACTTTGTACTCTCCCCAGACATTTCACCAACTCACAGGGGGTTCAAGTGCCATCTAAATGAAGATGACTTTCAGATTTACATCTCTTATCTGGGTCTTTCTCCAAAGATGCATATCCAGATATAAAATTCCCCACCTGGATATGAATTCAGATGCCTACCGTCATCTCACAGTCAACATGGCAAAAACACAATTTGTCTTCCTCCCTGCTCCTCCAAAGCACACTCCTCCCTACTGTTTCCTATCACAATAAATGACACCATTATCCACCAGTTGTTCAAACTGGAAACCTGGACGTCATCCTTGACTCCTCCCCTTTGGCCACCTCCACACTGTAACCCCATTCCAGCCACCATTGTCTCTCTCTGCTGCTGCTAAGTCACTTCAGTTGTGTCCGACTCTATGCGACTCTATAGACGGCGGCCCACCAGGCTCCCCCATCCCCGGGAGTCTCCAGGCAAGAACACTGGAGTGGGTTGCCATTTCCTTCTCCAATGCATGAAAGTGAAAAGTGAAAGTGAAGTCGCTCAGTCACATCCAACTCTTAGTGACCCCATGGACTGCAGCCCACCAGGCTCCTCCATCCATGGGATTTTCCAGGCAAGAGTACTGGAGTGGTTGCCTTTGCCTTCTCCGCCTCTAGGACTCCCATGTTGCCTTTTGTCTTTTGGATTCCTGGGGTCCCTCCAACCCAATTCCCGAGTTCAATTCCACTTGACCTTTTGTACAGTACAGAAGTGCATGTGTTATCATGCCCTCTGCTTGAAACCCTTTGGTTGCTTCCCCTGGTCCCTAGAGTGAAGTCCAGTGTCCACAGCATGGATTAACAGGTCTTCAGGGAGCTACCCCCCTCTCCAACCTTGCCTCTCACCAACCTTGCCTCTCACCAGCTCCCTACCCTCCAGTCCAGTTTTCACTTTTTTGTTGGTTCCACCAATCAGCTGTATTCCCTCCTCCCTCAGGGCCTTCACCCACGTTGCTACTACTTCTCCCTGGAAGTTGCTTTTCTCCCCACCCCACCCTCATTTCTTTCCACTCACCCTTCCTGTCTTGGCTGACATTCTATGATTTTAGCCCTCACCATCTCTCTGGTTTGGTTAAAAGTTCTGTTCTGTGTTCCCATCAGTCATTCAGTATCTATGAAGCAGTTGTAATATGTCCAGCCCTGAGGATGGAGCCAAGGACAGACAAAACAAGAGTACTCCCTGCTCTCAGGAAGCCCTCAGTCTAGCTGGGGAACAGACATTAGATTTGTCTTCTCAGCTGGACAGAAGCTGTCTGTGGCAGTGACTAGAGCTATCGAGGATCGAGTGGCTGAGGAGAAGGAGAGAGATGCAGGAGCACAACCACTCAAGGGAGCAAAAAGGTTCAAGCTGGGGAGAAACCTGTCGCACGTCCACCTTGGTAGAGCCATCGTTGCACACCGTGGGCACATGCAGGGGCTCCATGCCCTGCCGTGGGCGTGGCTTCTGTGTGCTCAGTCATTGGTCAGGCTCCTCTGTCTGTGGGATTCTTCAGGCAAGAACACTGGAGTGGGTTGCCATTTCCTCCTCCAGGGGATCTTCCTGACCCAGGAACTGAACCTGTGTCTCCTTGCTTTGGCAGGCAGGTTCTTTACCACTGAGCTGCCTGGGAAGCGCCTGGATGTGGCTCACACATGCTGGAGAGGAGATATGTGAACACTGATGACCTGTGTTCTGCTAGGTTTCATGTGGAGGCAGGGCCTCAGCCTTCCCTAAGTCCCCTCCCCAGTTTTTCTTGAGAACTTGCAGGCTCGTCTGATGTAGCATGAGGCCTCTCTATGGACTTCCTCTGCAGCCTTCTTGCTGGTACTCGTAGCTCCCGTGTTCCTCACTGATGCCACCTTTCCTTTGGTGAAAGCTGCTGGTGCCCTCACTGTGACTGCCAATTAAGTATCTTTAGCCAGAGTCTCGGTCCCAGTTAAGACATAATAATTAAGAATAAATACAGTTGAGACTTCCTTACTGGTTCAGTGGCTAAGACTCCACGCTCCCAATGCAGGGGGCCTGGGCAGAATCCCTGGTCAGGGAACTAGATCCCGTGTGCCACAACTAAGACCTAGCGCAGCCTAATTAGTAAATGTTAAATAAAAAGAATAAATACAATTGACCTTGAACAACATGGGTTTGAACTGTGTGAGGCCACTTACACAACGTTTTTTTTTTTTTTTTTTGGATAAATGCATACTACGGGTACTAAGGCTGAGCACTGAAGAATTGATGCTTTTGAACTGCAGTGAGGGAAAAGACTCTGGAGAGTCCCTTGGACAGCAAGGAGACCAAACCAGTCAATCCTAAAGGAAATCAACCTTGGATATTCATTGGAAAGACTGATGCTGAAGCTGAAACTCCAATACTTTGGCCACCTGATGTGAAGAGCCGACTCATTAGAAAAGACCCTGATGCTGGGAAAGACTGAGGGCAGGAGGAGAAGGGGACGACAGAGGATGAGATGGTTGGATAGCATCTCTGACTTGATGGACATGAGTTTGAGTAAACTCCAGGAGTTGGTGAGGAACAGGGAGGCCTGTTGTGCTGCCATTCATGGGGTCACAAAGAGTCGGACACGTCTTAGTAACTGAACAAGAAAACAATACAGTCTGGGCTGATAGAATCTACAGATGTGGAACCGTGCATCTGGAGGGCTTCCTGTAAAGTTATATGCAGATTTTCAATGGCTCGTGGGTGGGCCTCCCCTCCCCCCAGCCCCCATGTTGTTCAAGGCTCAAGTTGATGAGCTTTTAAGCTACTCCATCTCACCTGAGATATAATGTTATCTACTCAATCATCTCATCAGTCTCAGGAAGAATGGTGGGTGTTGGGATCATGTTATAGGATGGATGACACGCTGTCTGTCTTCTCTTGATAACTCGTGTAAAGTACAGTGGGCGTTGCTCTTTGTATGGTCAGTGGCTGCTCCAGTTGGTATGGGACTCTTTGACACAAATCTTGAAGCTGCAGTCAAGACCCTCAAAATCCCCAACTCCCAGCTGCCAGGAGAGGAGCAGAGTGTGCAGTGCCTGTCCCAGACTATAGAGGTATGCAGGCCAAAATAGCCCAGAGCTACCAGAAGTCTATGGAGGCCCTCGGAGAGGGTCACAGTCTTATCTGGATTTGTTCTTTGGACATCACCTCCCAGAAATCACCTCTGATCTCTCTGTTCCCACCTTTAAACCAAGTGAGATGTCCCTGAAGGACATGCTCCCAGCTGCCTGTTTCTTCCATCACAGACATGTTGTGTAATGTGGATTTTAGGCTCACTTGGCAGAAACAGTTTCTTCTCCATCATTTTTCGGAGCTTTGCACGCCCCGCAGTGATGATCTGCCGAGGGCCTTACTATACCGGCGTGCTGTGGGCCTGCCCTACTTGCCATGTACCCGTGGGCAGGCTGCGCACAGCTCAACTCCTGATGCACCTTTTATATCAGCTATGAGATGGCAACCCCTCTAGCCGGGCATTGCACCTGTCACACAGTCACACCTGGCAGCCAGGCTCATGCAGTCTTCTCTCTGAATTTTGGCCTCAATAGGTAATATTGCTTTGCAAAGTCTGAATGAGAGAAAATAGTTTTAAGGGCCTCTGTGTTTACTGGTGGAGAAAGAGTTGGCAACCTACTCCAGTACTGTTGCCTGGGAAATCCCATGGACAGAGGAGACTAGTGGGCTACAGTCCATGGGGTCACAAAGAGTCGGACACGACTTGGAGACTAAATAACAGCAACAACATGGGTTTCTGGAATTACTCCTTAAACCCATTCATGTTATATAAACATGAATTTAACATTACAAATATGCCCCCAAATGCTGACATATGTCTCCCCAAAATGCTGACATATGTCTCCCCAAATAGTGGGGTTCTTCCCTTTAGTTCTGAGGGCTAGTGTCATGCTCCAGGGATAGTATTTTCTCATCCTGATCAGCCCCATACCCCTTCTCTGAGCACTGGTCCTGCCCTCGTCTCTTACCAGAGGCCCCACCCATTACTTAAAATGAATTACTTAGCATTTAGCATTTACTCTTTGTGCATATTATAGAGAAAGAAAACAATTGTGATTACTATAATTCTGTGTCTCTGAGGTTGCCTCCCTATTTTGCTCTCTGCAAACCTCAAATTTGCTAATCCCTGGGCTGTGGCAACACCTGCCTTAATGTCAGCCGGCTTCAGTTTTCCCCGTGTGTCATGGTTCCGAATTCTGCTGCGATGTTGTTGGGTTTTGTTTGTTTTTACTCACCCATGACATTTTGTTTCCACCAGCATCAGCTGTACTTGTACTTTGAGGTAGCAGTGGAGACAGTCAGTCCAAAATTTTGCGGATAGTTGGTTGCAGAATAAAACAGGGATGATACAGAGGCCCAGAGATGTTCATTTTCTACGCTTGCAAAGAAATCCTCAGAAGACTCTAAGGAGCTGAGATCTCCTGCCAGGTGTTCTTCATTCTACGTCCTCACAAGACCTTGATCTTCCTGCTCCAAGGCTGGTGAACCGGCCAGCCCAGCTCCCAGAGTGTGCCCAGCTTGGGGACGGTGGCAGGGCCAGAAGAGCACATGGTCGGCCGAGGAAGGGAGACCCATTCCGGGCAAAGGGCCAGCAGCAGCCACCTTTCTCCGTGGGCCACTGGGAGGCCCCAAGAACTGTGGGGGGCACAGAAGCCCCCACCCCCGCCTTGCCCAAGGAAGTCTGTCTAGCTGATGGGGTTTCCTCATCAACCCAATAATGGGTTGCCATTATTTGGAAGAGCAGAAATGGAACATGTGATGTTACTCACAGTTTTTTAGAAAATTATTCATTCTATAAAGTCTCGAACTACTTACGAGGCCCTATGACCAGTCTCATTATCTTTTCTTTTTAACTCTTACTGAGGCACACTTGAATGGGTGCTGACCAAGTCCAGCTGCCCTGGCCTCCCATCTTGCTCGTCTCAGGGTTCCTGGAGCCTCCACCCCCACCCCACCTCACCCCAGCTCCTGAAGTGGCTACTCTGAGTCCATCCCTGAATCTGAGTGCAAATGGCTCCTGACCTCTCACCTGAGCCCACATTTACCTTTGCAACTCTGACCCCATTGTGGAGCCATTTCTGAAATAGTCCATTTGATTCCCCACCTACTTGCGCTAAGGATCTGAACTTTTGCTAAGGATTGGGAATCGTCGATGTGAATGGAGCATCTGAATGTTTGTATGCCGCTCTAAGACAAGGAACTTCTAGTGAGTTGGAGCTGGTGTGTAAGGCGTTTTCCCTGTACTGAATGGCCCTGTACCAATACTCACTTGGAATGCTTGCCTTCTGTTTTTCACTTCTGCCATTAAAGAGTTGGCTTTAGATTTCTCTCCTAGCACATCCATATGCTTAGCAGATTGTCTCTTTTTAATATGCTGTGGACTAAAGTGACAGATCCCCAAAGGTGTTAGAAGTATATCTAAAATCATCACAGATGCCCTTGTGGGAGGCCTTGGGGTGAGCATTCATGGACCAGGGCATGTGCTTTGGTGTATGGACTTTGAAGATTTCGTTTGGTGAATCAAGGACTTTCTTTTTTTAAGTCTTATAACTTTTTAAGTCTCTAAAATGAGTTAGCCAATCCTGTTTATCTGAGTTTTCAGAGATTAAAATAAAAATAAACATTTTTATTAAAGCATAACTCACATACCAAAATTACTCAGATCATAAGTGTATAGCAAGATGAATTTTGGCAATCTGGTTCAAGAAGTAGAACATCATCAGTGCCTTAAAAGCCCTCTGTTTTATGCCCATTGCTAACCCCTTCTCCTCCCCAGTACTCAAAGAATCAGTCATGCAGCTCTGCTTCATTTTCATTACTGTATAATTTTCTATTGTGAGAATACACCACAATGTATCCATCCCTCTGCTGGAAATTTAGGTGGTTTCCAGGGTTTGGGGGTTCTGTTGGATTACCCTGCTATGAACATTGTGCACACCTTTTGATGCACTCATGTACACATTTCTGTTGGTAATGCCAAGAATGGAATTGCTGGGTCATAGGCTATGGCTTAATAAATCCCGCCAATAGTTTTGGTAAGTGACTGTACCAATTTACCTTCCCACTAGCAGCAAATTAGAGTTCCAATTACTCCAAATGATCAAGGAACTTTTCATTGAATTTTACAATAAGTTACTGTGTTGCCAAGTAAATGCTCCTAGTAAAACAAGAGGCAGTGGAGTGTGGCAGAAATCATGATAAAGGGAAACCTCAAGCAAAGTGTGAAATCATTCTGGACCATGAAGTCCTCATTTCTGAAGCAGAGCTAATCTCTAAGGTCACTTTCATCTTTAACTCTCTTGGCTCATTTTCTGATTCTCTTAAGAAGTGCTTCATTTGTCATATAATTTCTGGTGTGGTGGACACTAAGCAACAAATGTATACGTGTGGGCCATCAGTGTCTGGCTTCAAGTGCAGAGGCTGCCCTGGAGCAAGGATGCTGACTGCCGAAGGGCTTAGGAAGGGCAGGTGAAAGAAATTTGCAAGAAGAGTTCTTGGGTCCAGAGTGTTCTAGGCAATGAGGCTGAGCTATCAGAACAAATGGTCCGAGTCCAAAAGTAGCCAAGGAAGAGGCAATGCTTGAGCCATTTTGGGCGGGTCACCTCACTGCTTGGCCACACAAACCCACCTCCTCTGTGCCCAGCCAGACGAGGCAGGTGGCTGCCCGCCTTCTGTTTCAATGCTCCACTGCATCAAAGTTTGGGCTCAGTCTTTGGCTTGATGGAGCCTTTGGCTGTGCTCAGGCCCAAGCTGCAAAAGAGACTTGGAAAATGAGGACCTGGCATTTTCAGCTTCTGTAGAGGGAATGGTGCCCTAAACCTGAGTGGTACTACTAGGATATTGTTACTGATGGTAACAAGAGCTGGAGCGATAATCAGTTGTCACCCTTCCTGGATTTTTTTTTTTTAATCACAAATAAAGAGGATTAAGATATTCTTTTATTCCTCATTGTTTTCTTTTTTTTTCTTTTTTTTTTAAATTTTTTTAAATTAATTAATTAATTTATTTTTTATTTTACTTTACAATTCTGTATTGGTTTTGCCATACATTGACATGAATCCACCACTGGTTTACATGCGTTCCCAATCCTCATTGTTTTCTAAAGTTAAAGCTCCAGGATCTGCACCTTAGATCCACTCCACAACTGCCACATATTCAGAAGTGACACAGCTTCTCAAAACCATGCAAGGTATGTGGGAGGACTGAGTAAACCAAGTGGCGGCTGAATCAAGGCCCTACAGCTCCCCACTGTCAGAAGAAGCTGTCTAACAGGGCAAGTGTTTGTTCCCAGGCCTGGAGCTCAATAATTTACAAGTCCTCAGTTAAAAGTTTGTCTCCTTCTAGTAGTCATGTATAGAGGTGAGAGTTGGACCATAAAGAAGACTGAGTGCCCAAGAACTGGTGCTTTTGAACTGTGGTGTTGGAGAAGACTCTTGAGAGTTCCCTGGACTGCAAGATCAAACCAATCAACCCTAAAGGAAATCAGTCCTGAATATACATTGGAAGGACTGGTGCTGAAGCTGAAGTTCCAATACTTCGGCCACCTGATGCAGAGCTGACTCTTTGGAAAAGACCCTGATGCTGGGAAAGATTGAGGGCAGTGGGAGAAGGGGACGACAGAGGAGATGGTTGGATGGCATCACAGACTCAATGGACATGAGTTTGAGCAAGCTCCAGGAGGTGGTGAAGGACAGGGAAGCCTGGCGTGCTGCAGTCCATGGGGTCACAAAGAGTCAGACAGGACTTAACAAACCAACTCCTTCACACAAAGACTTGATCAGGGACTCATTCTGACAGTGGTGGAGATGTGCTTTCTTCCCACTGAGCCCAGGTGCTCAGCTGCAAACTGACAAATGCACATATGCCCGCGTCTCCCTCCTTAGCCCCCAGCCCAGCCCTCCCGGCCACTCTCCTGCGGCTGGGCAGACCTGTGACAGGACGGAAAGTGACGGGCACAACTTTTGAAAGGATGGCATAGCCCAAGGACACAACATAGGCTGATTAGAATCAAATAGGACAAGACTTGACCTTGATCCTGAATCAGCAAGTGAAATGACACACCCAGAGGTGCCATGCAGTTCCAAGGCACTCTTTAAAGTCCAAGCAGTGGGCGGTGGCCCAAATCTTGGAAATCTCTGCCCTTTACCCAAAATAGTTGGAATAGTCCTCCCACTCATTAGCATGTGAATTACCCAGCCTATAAAAACTAATACCTGAACGGTCTAGTGGTTTTCCCTACTTTCTTCAATTTAAGTCTGAATTTGGCAATAAGGAGTTCATGATCTGAGCCACAGTCAGCTCCCGGTCTTGTTTTTGCTGACTGTATAGAGCTTCTCCATCTTTGGCTGCAAAGAATAGAAGCAATCTGACTTCGGTGTTGACCATCTGGTGATGTCCATGTGTAGAGTCTTCTCTTGTGTTGTTGGAAGAGGGTGTTTGCTATGACAAGTGCGTTCTCTTGGCAAAACTCTATTAGCCTTTGCCCTGCTTCATTCCATATTCCAAGTCCAAATTTGCCTGTTACTCCAGGTGTTTCTTGAAGTCTACTTTTGCATTCCAGTCCCCTATAATGAAAAGGACTTTTTTGGGGGGTGTTAGTTGTAAAAGGTCTTGTAGGTCTTCACAGAACTATTCAACTTCAGCTTCTTCAGCGTTACTGGTTGGGGCAAAACTTGGATTACTGTGATATTGAATAGTTTGCCTTGGAAACGAACAGAGATCATTCTGTTGTTTTTGAGATTGCATCCAAGTACTGCATTTCGGATTCTTTTGTTGACTCACTCAATATGCCAAATTTGGAAAACTCAGCAGTGGCCACAGGACTGGAAAAGGTCAGTTTTCATCCCAATCCTAAAGAAAGGCAATGCCAAAGAATGCTCAAACTACCACACAATTGCACTCATCTCACACGCTATTAAAGTAATGCTCAAAATTCTCCAAGCCAGGCTTCAGCAATACATGAACCGTGAACTTCCAAGTGTTCAAGCTGGTTTTAGAAAAGGCAGAGGAACCAGAGATCAAATTGCCAGCATCCACTGGATCATCGAAAAAGCAAGAGAGTTCCAGGAAAACATCTCTTTCTGCTTTATTGACTATGCCAAAGCCTTTGACTGCGTGAATCACAATAAACTGTGGAAAATTCTGAAAGAGATGGGAATACCAGACTACCTGACCTGCCTCTTGAGAAACCTGTATGCAGGTCAGGAAGCAACAGTTAGAACTGGACATGGAACAACAGACTGGTTCCATATAAGAAAAGGAGTACGTATATTGTCACCCTGCTTATTTAACTTCGATGCAGAGTACATCATGAGAAATACTGGGCTGGAAGAAGCACAAGCTGGAATCAAGATTGCCGGGAGAAATATCAATAACCTCAGATAGGCAGATGAAAGCACCCTTATGGCAGAAAGTGAAGAGGAGCTAAAAGCCTCTTGATGAAAATGAAAGAGGAGAGTGAAAAAGTTGGCTTAAAGCTCAACATTCAGAAAACAAAGATCATGGCATCTGGTCCCATCACTTCATGGGAAATAGATGGGGAAACAGTGGAAACAGTGTCAGACTTTATTTTGGGGGGCTCTAGAATCACTGCAGATGGTGACTGCAGCCATGAAATCAAAAGACGCTTACTCCTTGGAAGAAAAGTTATGACCAATCTAGATAGCATATTGAAAAGCAGAGACATTACTTTGCCAACAAAGGTCCATCTAGTCAAGGCTATGGTTTTTCCAGTGATCATGTATGGATGTGAGTTGGACTGTGAAGAGAGCTGAGCACCAAAGAATTGATGCTTTTGAACTGTGGTGATGGAGAAGACTCTTGAGAGTCCCTTGGACTGCAAGGAGATCCAATCAGTCCATCCTAAAGGAGATCAGCCCTGGGATTTCTTTGGAAGGAATGATGCTAAAGCTGAAACTCCAATACTTTGGCCCCCTCATGGGAAGAGTTGACTCACTGGAAAAGACTTTGATGCTGGGAGGGATTGGGGGCAGGAGGAGAAGGGGACAACAGAGGCTAGATGGCATCACCGACTCGATGGATGTGAGTCTGAGTAAACTCTGGGAGTTGGTAATGGACAGGGAGGCCTGGCGTACTGCAATTCATGGGGTTGCAAAGAGTTGGACAGGACTGAGCGACTGAACTGAACTGAACTGAACTGATAAAAACTAACCTAGCCACATTTCACGGCCAGAGTCACCCTCTGGGATGGCGCACACTCTGTCTGTGGAGTGTGTGTCTCTCTGTATCTGAATAAATCCACTTTTTACCTGTCGCTTTGTCTCTCACTGAATTCTTTCTGTGATGAGACATCAAGAACCTAAGTTTCATTAGGCTCTGAAACCAGGTACAGTGGATTTTGTCTGGGTTTGAGTCCCAGCCATGTGGGTTCAAGTCCCAAGCAGGTTTTGGCTGGGTCTGAGTCCCAGTCATGTGGGTTCGAGTCCCAAACTGGTTTTAAGCTGGGTTTGAGTCCCAATCTGGTGCGTGCTGCAGTCCATTGGGTTGCAAAGGGTCGGACATGACTGAGCGACTGAACTGACTGTGGCAAATGGTTTCAGACTGGCTGGCTTTTGTATTGCCTAGTCCTCCTCACCCTACCAGTAACAACTGTGAACTAGCTGCATCTGTCCATCCTCTCCGCATCCTCACCCTTCCCCCACTCCTGGTGCTTCCTCTGGCTAGGTGGCCTCATCCTCTTCTGAGCTCTCCCTCCACCCCTGCTGCAGGGCAGGCAGGCAGTCAACTCAGTCTGAGAGGAGGAAACTCTGATGCCGAAGACTGAGAGACCATGACCTAAAATATCTCCTGGGCAGGAGCCCAGCCCTAGCCCTCCCCAGGCTCCTGGTGAGTCACGTTAGGCGCCGCCTTTGTCCTGGGCTCTTTTAAAAGGCAGATACTCCCAGAAGAGGTCAAGTGTTGAGTCATCACCCCTGGTGTCTCACTGTAGGTTATTTTCATCAGATTGCTTTCCTCTGAATTAGAAGGAGCCTCTAGAGGTGGGCTTCCGTTGTGGTTCAGATGGTAAAGAATCTGCCTGCAATGCAGGAGGCCCAGGTTTGATCCTTGAGTCAGGAAGATCTCTTGGAGAAGGAAATGGCAATCCACTGCAGTATTGCCTAAAGAATTCCATATACAGAGGAGCCTGGTGGGCTACAGTCCTTACGGGCTCAAAGAGTCAGACACAAATGAGTGACTACACTTTCAGCTTCACTCTTTAGGGGTGGAGGGAGCTTCTAAAGGTCAGCAAAGGGAGCCAAGCAGTAAGGAGGAGAACCCCTAAACAAATCTGATCCAGGGCTCTGGAGCCCCCTCCTCTCTTCCACTGGCCTTCAGGCCCCACCCCCACCCCGCAGGAGAGGAAGAGGCCCAGCCCTGCTGGGTGCCCCAGCACTGCTCCCGTCTGGCTCTGTCCTACTTAGCTTAGGAGGTGAGGGCCTACACTTCTAGCCCCAGCCCCTCCTTCTGTGCACTTTGCTCCTCAAAGCCCAACCCCCTACATGTACCTACCTGCATTCTTAGCAGATCACATAGTTCCCCAGCACTCAGCATGAATGTAGCAAAACCAGAGGCTGGAATGGCCCTTTGTGGTTTACTTTTATGTACTTAGTCCATGTAGTCTTCTTGACAGATCTATAGCAGAGTGCTATTATACCCATTTCATCCCTTAGGAAACTGAAGTTCCAAGAGAATGAAAAATGAAATAATATCCAAAGGTGAGGAGGGGCGGGAGGAGATGTTTTAAGTTACATAGTGGTCAAGCTGGCTTGAGTCAACATCTTATCCGGTCATGTGCTGGAGGACATTAGAGGCATTCCCAGAGGACCTAGGGCCCTGCCCAGTGTCAGGCCTGAGCCACTCAAGTTTCTAATTGGTTTTTTTTTTTTGCTTATTGCACAGATCAGAATCTCCAGTGCAATACTGAATAGAAGGGATGCGAACAGACATCCTCGTCTCATTCCTGATCTCAGAGGGAAACCGTCTTTAATCATGAAGGCTGAAGTTTGCTGTGGGGTTTTCATTAAGTCTGATGCTACTTATCAGTTGAGGAAGTTGCCTCCTATTCCTGGTTGACTGAGAGTTTTTAATCAGGAATGGGAGTAGGATTTTATTAAATGCTTGTTATGTATCTATTATGGTCATCATACCCTGGAGGAGGAAACGGCAACCCACTCCAGCATTCTTGCCTGAAGAATTCTGTGGACCCAGGAGCCTGGTAGGCTGCAGTCCACGGGGTCTCAAAGAGTCGGATATGACTGAGCACGTGCACACACCACACAACGCAAGGTCATCATATAGTTTTTCTTCTAGTCTGTTAATACGAGGAGTTAAATTGAGTACTTTTTGAACGTTAAACCAATCTTGAATTCCTGGAATAAATCCCACTTGGTGGGAATGTATTATCCTTTTAGTATATTGTTGGATTTGATTTGCTAAAATCTTGTTAAGAAGTTTTGCATCTGTGTTCATAATTCGTCTCTACTTTCTTTTCTGGTCATGCCTGTGCCTGGTTTTGGTATTAGGATAACACCGACCTCATAGATTAAAGTTATTCCCTCCTCTTCGATTTTCTGGAAGACTTTGTGTATTATTTATTCCTTAAATGTTTCATTGAATTCACCAGTGAAATTATCTGTGGCTATTTTGAGGCTTTTTGGTGGTGATTAAAAATAATAATAATAACAGTACAGAAAATGTTGACAATAGGCAATCTCAGTTGCTAATGTTGGCGTCAGCATCTTCACCGGCAGCAGACAGTATCCTTATTGTTTATCATCCCTGCCAGCTCCCAGGAAGATTGAAACTGGTATCTGAACGATGATCTAGTAATACTTTATGGGGCTGAAGTCAGCAAGAGCTTCTTTCTCATTTGACCCAGACATTGCAGAAACCAATGGCTTCTGAGAATTAGTACTAACTCTTCCCAACGCTGACCCCCAGCCCCTCACACAGGACCCCCAGCCAGGCCTGTGCCCTGCGTGCAGCTGGTTCGCACACCTTCCTCTGTGGCCTCACTGCCCCCACCCTTCAAGCACTACATTCTCTCCGTCTCACTATGCAGATTCTTTCCATCCTTCCAGGCCCAGCTGGCATCTGTCTTGATTTCCCTGAGAATCTGTCAACACTACCCAAGGCTGCCTGAATTCCTGCCACCCTGACAGCCAGAACTACACAGCTGAGACCTTTGTGAAATTCTGCCTGTGTTATCTTCTCATTGATTTTTCTATATGTTTCTCTCTAACTACATTATAAACTACGTATCTTATATTGCCTCAAGCACCTGCTGGAAGGTTGATTTAGGGCTAGTCATCCTAGCAAATGGCATCCGAATTTCTTACTTCAGTGTCTGCTCGTCCAGCATTGATTCTACTAGGAGACAAATACGAGGGAAAACATCTTTTCATGTACAACTTGCTCTCATAAATGATTGCATGCGTTCTATGTCAGTTCTGCATATCTCCTAAACACTGCCCAGTTTTCCTATTGGCAAAATCGTGAGCTTGATTTTTTACTCTAAAAGCATAGATGACGGAAGTTAGTATCTCTTAGTAACTGAAGCCTGTCTGCTTCTTTTCATTACACTCTACCATGAGGTGGAGAGAGCACGTTTCATGCTCATATTTTACAAGCCCTGGCTCTGTCCTGCCCCCCCTTTGGCCTCGACTCTCACTCCCTGGGCCCAACCCCATGCTGTTCCGTGCCCCAGGCCTCACACCATGCCCTTGACCTGGAAATCCACTGGAGTCTAATTCAGACATAGCCTCACATGAATACTATCCTGCCCCCAAGCTGAATTAATTACTAGAATGTAAATTTCTAAAACCACCTTTTTATTTGCTTCATCACGTTCTATTTTTAAAAATCTTTAGAACTCATTAATCAAAACTCATTCATAAAATATGCCTTCATTTCAAAAATAAATAGTAAAGTTGATAGTCATTCCCATCATTGGAGAGTTTGTCAGCATTTCCAAGGGCAGAGAACATTGATTCTGATGGCCCAAACCCAAGCTATTAGCAATTGTTAAAATAAACACGTTTACCACCAAAACCCAGGAAGTCTCTAAATACCGTCTAGGCTCGCTGTTTTCCAGTTCCCCATTCTTCTGATCCTCATTTCTCTGGGTATGCAGTCTCAAGTGTCTCTTTGTTTCTGCTTGTGGTTCTGCCTTGGCCCTGGGGCTCCTGACTGTTTATTTTCTCTTCCCTTTTCTTGCCTTTCTTTGTCGCTTTCCTCATTCTTTTATAGTTGCCGTAACTGGGGCTGACTGGACATTAGGTCCCAACAGGTCTTGGCAATCAGGAGTCAGAAAGGACAGTGACTCTCAGAAACTTCCTTAACCACAGAGCCCAGCCCTGTGTCATGTAGACACTGCATTTTCACTTCTTGTCCCAGAGGGATCAAGCACAACTGTGTGTCTGTGTATTACTCCTTTCTTACCTAATTACTGGAGACCAACTGTCAGCCTACGACTGGGTAACACACAGCAGGTGCCCTGGACCCCAGATCCTGAGTGTCAGAGCTAATGAGTTCATACACCCACCCCCAGCTTCAGGGGGTACCAGGTCATACTGCTGGTTAACTGACATGGTGTTGATGTGAATTTTTTGTGATTATATTTTTGACCAACTCAATGGACACGAGTTTGGGTAAACTCCAGGAGACAGTGAAGGATAGGGAAGCCTGGCATGCTACAGTCCAGGGAGTTGCAGAGTCAGACACAACTTAGCAACTGAACAGCAACAAGATCAAAATCTAGTTTGAGATAAAATAACACTTTAGCCTTAAAAGCCCAACATTGTGATTTTTGCAACTCCAGTTTACCAGCCACTCAGGTTTTTTCAGTTCTTCTTCAGATGTTACCCCCTTTATATGTTAATCCCAAATAGGTGGATCTAAAATTAGAAAACACACCCTTCTCAGACTGATGACCTTCCAAGTCTATCTTCTGCTCTTCTTCCTCCTGCCTTCTGCCCACGTGCCTGACCCAGAACAAGGGTTCTCTCTCTAGCCCTCTGATGCCCAGGTGAGTTTAGCCAGCAGGGAGCCTGAGCAGGAGATGGGTGGGAAGAATGATGTCGGGTATTTATTCTCTTAGCTCCTTCAGGACGAGGTCATAGCTATCAACTAGAGGACCCAGTGTTGTGGAATCCAGAGTCACAAAATACACTTAGAAGGACACTCAGGATAGTGGAGTACAATTTTTCACTCCAGTGGATCCAAAAGGAATCAGTTCCCAACAAGGACGCTGATGTTTCTGAGAGGCCCAGTTTCATACCCCCCACTACGTGACTGGTTACATGTTAGGAACCTCTTTGTTGTATATGATTGAGTTTTACAACAAGTAAAAGGAGGGAGAAGGCAATGGCAACCCACTCCAGTACTCTTGCCTGGAAAATCCCGTGGATGGAGGAGCTTGGAAGGCTGCAGTTCATGGGGTAGCTGAGGGTCAGACACAACTGAGCGACTTCACTCTCACTTTTCACTTTCATGCATTGGAGAAGGAAATGGCAACCCACTCCAGTGTTCTTGCCTGGAGAATCCCAGGGACGGAGGAGCCTGGTGGGCTGCCGTCTATGGGGTTGCACAGAGTCGGACACAACTGAAATGACACAGCAGCAGCAGCAGCAGGTGCTAGGAGAACAAACAATTAAAGTTAAAGGAGGGGAACAATGATTATACATCAAGGGGGGGATGTCACAATGATTATACATCAAGGGGGGGATGTCTTCATGGTTAATCTAACAGGGGCAGCCTGACCTCAACTGCAATCTCCGTTTGTCATCTGCAGGGAGGAAAGTCTCCAGGAGACCTGGTTTTCCCTAGCAACGGTTTCCTCACTCTTGGGCAGGATTCAGGCCCAGTTTACATCCTGTCTTTAAGAAGGATGACAAGCTTCAAGATGGAGTCTCTCCTGCTTTCCTCACACTGGCCCCAACACCAAGTCCCCTCGAGGAAGCCTGCTCTGTGAGGCTTTCTCCTTCAGAAACAGCCCCTGGAACTGTACTCTCCCTTCTGGTTTCCTGACACCCAACCACTCCTCTCTAAACTCGTTCTTTATTGAATCCTTCATGAAAGTGAAAGGGAAAGTCGCTTAGTCATGTCTGACTCTTCACAACCCCATGGACTATACAGTCCATGGAATTCTCCAGGCCAGAATACTGATGGGTAGCCTTTCCCTTCTCCAGGGGATCTTCCCAACCCAGGGATCGAACCCAGATATCCCACATTGCAGGTGGATTCTTTACCAGCTGAGCCACAGGGAAGCCCAAGGATACTGGGGTGGGTAGCCTATCCCTCTCCAACAGGTCTTCCCAACCAGGAATCGAACTGGGGTCTCCTGCACTGCAGGTGGATTCTTTACCAACTTACTGGATTCTTTACTACCAGGGAAGACCTTTTTCAGGAGTTTTTCCTAACTCAAGTGTGCCACTGATTTCCTGCTGAAAGACTTGGAAAAGTGTTTGAAATCCTCATTCAGAGATAATGGTTGGTTGACAGTATCATACCACATTTGGTTGACAATATCATACCACCTAGATATAATCTCATATCCAAGGAGAGTGGCAGACTCAAATGAGAGCCTGGGTGAGAAATCTTGATCTCACTCAAGGAAGTTGCATCTCAAATACAGCATTTCTTTAGGGCAGCCATCCTGTAATGACCATAACTCAGCACTCTATCACTGCAAATCCTGTGTTGGAACTGATGAACATTTTAGATAGTGAAAATACTAGGAAAGAAGTAAATAGCATAAAACTTGTTTCAAAACGTGTTTTAAATCACCCCTGAAATTTGGAATCCTGGCAACCTTAAACTCTTTCCCCGTTTCTCCATGTCAGGGTAAGTTACATTGTGATTTTTACGCCACCACAATAAACAACTCCATTTCACTCTGCTCGGCCAGTTGGTGAAGTTTAGAGGAGGCCGAGGTTCAGCCTGAGAACCGAACCTGCAGTCTCCAGGGGTTCTATGTCCTGAGGATGTCCCGTATGCCAGGCCTGCGCCTAGCATGTCACATGCAGCATCCCGGCCGTCCTCAGCTCAGTCCTGGGACGGGGCTGCTGGCCTCTCTCCTTCACCTGCCCCAGGCCCCTGCTATGCTTTGGGCTCCCCAGTTCTGTGATGTCCTTGCAGGCTGCTAGGCCAGCAGACAGCGCTCACTTGAAAGAAAACATCCAGGGGATGTCATTAATAGCTCCCATGGGCCTTCCTATGTGTGACCCCAGTCACTGACATGTCCAGGTTATGAGCCTGGGATTGCCCTTCGATGCCCGGCCACTCCTTGCCCATACATGATGTACCTCTCAGAGGCTGGTGCCCCACCTGCTGAGTCTCTTTGAGCGAGAACGGTGTCTGCAGAGGTGTGTGCTCCTCTTTCTCACTTCTGCAGGGTGACTCACTCAGGCAGCAAGCAGGAAATAGGATCTTACTGTCTCTCCTACATGGAGGGGTTGGGGTTGTTCCTGCCTCCCGTTGTCACAGACCATCAAGATGACCTCACAGGAGCTGCTATGCAGGGCTGAGCCCACTGCTCCTCCCAGACCACCCTCCTGCTGACCCCCAGGTCAGGCCAGGCCTCTCCGCTGACCCAGGACTGCACCTGTGGAGACCTAAGCCAGGTCAGCAGTTGTCTGTTAGCTTCACAGGCCATCCTGATTCCCTGGCTATTTCCTCATAACTTGGCCCTGTGTTTCACAGCCCTGAACTCTGGAGAACAAGCTTCCCCCCATGGCATCATAGCAGGTGTTGTGAGCGTTATTTAGTATGAATCAGGCAGTCTCAGATGGTGTCCCAGTGAAGGAGATGCAAATTTGGAGGTTCCAGCAGCCCCATGGGGCGGGGGGCCACCTTTCCAGGCCTGCCCTGCCCTCTGACCTGGGCCAGCCTATCCACAGGAGCACCCTGTCACCTCTGGAAACAGGCAGCGTCCCACAGTCAGGGTTCCCACCCAAGTTCCTAACAGTGCTCTATGGAATGCAGGGCACTCGGGCTTGGCCTGGCCAGGCCAAGCCTCCAGGAGTGTGTGATCCGGGCCTCAGCCCATCAGGGACACATGAGCTGCACAGAGAGAAGGAATCATGTTCTCAGAGGCCCCTGAAGCTGACCCCACTGGAGAAGAGAGGAAGATGCTCCTACTGGCGGCTCCAATTCTTCCCCAACCCAAGCCTCCCTAACTCTAACCATTCCCTCCCCTAACCCAAACCCGAACCTGCAGCCCCACTCTAGGCTGCATTTCTGTGCTGTGGGGCTGAGAAGCTTTATCGCTCCGTGACCCGCCTTGTCCCCAGATTTGGCATCATATTAATACCTTACACACACACACACACACACATCCGATACACACACATGCACAAAATATTAGGGTGGCCCCAAAAGTTTGGGTTTTCTGTAACAGCTGATGGAAAACCTGAATGAACTTTTGGCTAATCCAATCCGTAAACACCTCTATACACATAACATCTGCATGTTCATACATACTTTATGCATAATGGAAACAATTACCCATAACATACTCTTACACACTTACGCATACATAACACACACTCTCACAGACATACACACATGCAACCAGCCATTAACCATGGCTTTCTCTGTTGCTCAGGCAGAAAGGCACCAGCTCTGATTCAATCCTTTCCACCTCATGTCTCTCTGATGGGAAGTTGGGGGTCAGAGATAGTGGCCATTGGGCTGATTCACCCCATCACACTGAAACTGAAAGTGTTAGTCGCTCAGTTGTGTCCAACTCTTTGAGACCTCATGGACTGTAGTCCCTTAGGCTCTTCTGTCTACAGACTTCTCCAGGCAAGAATACTGGAGTGGGTTGCCATTCCCTTCTCCAGGGGATCTTCCTGACGAGGGATCAAACTGTGTCTCCTGCATTGCAGGTGGATTCGTTACTGTCTGAGCCACCAGGGAAGCCCAGTTCACTCCCATCACATCGCTGCTGCTGCTGCTAAGTCGCTTCAGTCGAGTTCGACTCTGTGCGACCCCATAGACGGCAGCCCACCAGGCTCCCCCATCCCTGGGATTCTCCAGGCAAGAACACTAGAGTAGGTTGCCATTTCCTTCTCCAATGCATGAAAGTGAAAAGTGAAAAGTGAAAGTGAAGTCGCTCAGTCATGTCCGACTCTTAGCAACCCCATGGACTGAAGCCTACCAGGCTCCTCCATCCATGGGATTTTCCAGGCAAGAATACTGGAGTGGGGTGCCATTGCCTTCTCCGCCCATCACATTGAGGTGCTAATAAATAAGTAACTTCTAGATGAAGAAGCAGAATGGTCATGATTTAGGATGTGTCTACCTGTGGATGAAATGAATCTGTTTCTGAGGATCATACTTTCTCCTTCCTCTGGCTGTGGATTCAACCAAGGCTGGGGTGCTTTCTCACTTTTTATTTTTATTTTTTGGTGGTTTGCTTGTTTTTATCCCAAGTCCTTATCACAGGCAGGTTGTGAGTGCTTGGTTTTAACGAATGGATGAAAGAATGGATGGATCAATGCGTCATTCATTAAAAACAAAGACTGTGGACAATGATGAAGATGACCACAAAAGATAAACGTTTGACCGGATGGATGACATTCGGTATGAGGAATAAGATAACTTGATAAATTGTTAATTTTGCCTTCTAATTTTTTTCTCTCACCAACTCAAGTCGGCAAAGAAAAGTTACTTGATTGAAGTGGTTAATTACTTGCTGGCTCCTGGCCCCAGATCTTCCTGGCTGGTGGAGAACACAAGCTGTCCTTGCTGAATGTCCTAATCCCAGGTTACATAGCACCAGGGTGTGTATGGTCGGGGAGAACAGGCTCTTGTCTTCTGTCCCCAGATGGCCCCTTCAGGACCTGGGTTCCTTTGCATCATCTGTTCCCAGGGTGCCTTGGGGGATGGCATCTGTTTTCCTGGTTCCCAAGCAAGGTCACAGGCTCTAGGCCTTCAGGATCCAGGCTGTGAGTGGGCCTGAGTGGAGCCCACTGAGACAGACTATGACAAACATGGGCTGACGACAGACCGGAGTGACATTCAAGTTGCTCACGGCACCATGCTAACCAAGATGTCTCCCTCTACAACCAAGTCTGGCTTGTGGTCTCCGGTTTCCACCCTTCACTCTGGAAGGAAGGTGCAAACCTTGCATACACTGGTTCCCTCTGTAATTCTCCTAAGGGTATAGTTAGGGCACAGCCTCATCTCCAGAGGATGCTGAGCATCTCAGCGCAGCTCTCTCTGGTTTCAGGCCCCCACAGAGCCCTGTGTGTGCACCTCCTCATCTCTGAGCTTTCCCTGCCACACACGCACATCCTCAAGGGCATCTCTGCAGATCTGACTAGAGAGCTAAACTGGCCCCTCATGTCCCAGTGAAAGAGAAGGACAGACATTCAAAAGGGAGAGTCGGTTGAAAGAGAATTTCCAGTGACCAGAGAGGAAAGTGGCCTTGGCTTAAGCCGATGGAGAGGCGGAGGAGGGGAGTGCAAAGAGACCCCCCACTTCCCTCTCTCCCTGTGACTCTGGGGTGCCAGCCTTGAGCAGAGAGATTTATGATTAGATGTGGGGGAAGGGAGTTTGGCATTTTCAATTGTTTTAAATTGGCCCTAGACATTTACCACCCTCCAAGAAAGTCAGCCTGAGATGTCAAGGAGCCAGGAAGGGAAATTCAACTAAATATGTTTAAAGACAGAGAAAGGTAAAGTAAAGCCATTTCCTATTTGTGTCCTAACAGGTTCAGCTTCTAAACAGATCAGCTTCCTCCAGCCCCAGAAGACTCTGTCTACCTGGGGCGTACACACTTTGTGTTTATTCTAGACAATCTGGGTCTGACCTGAACGCACAGATCTTTGGAAGATAGGGTCTTAGAAGTTACTCTACTCTCCTGTCCACTGCATCCTTCCCAAGGGAAATGAGGACAGGCCAACTCCAGCTTAAACAAGAAACCAGGAAGAGGAAAAATATAGGAAGGATTTACAAGTATGTAGATAGATTGGTTCAAGATGGCAGAGTAAAAGGACGTGCACTCATCTTCTTCTGCCAGAGCACCAAAATCACAACTAGCTGTTGAACAACCATCGACAGGACGACACTGGCACCCACCAAAAAAAGCTACCCCACATCCCAGGACAAAGGAGAAGCCACAACAAAATGGCAGGAAGGCCACAATTATGATAAAATGAAATCCTATACTTGCAGGGCTACTCACAGACTGGAGAACAATAACACCAAGAGTGTGTACAGATTACTCTCAAAATCTTAGCCCAAACACACCATCAAAAGCAAGCAAAAATCAGGGATCAGAGTGGAAAAGAGGGCTGCTCGAGCAAGGTGGCATCCTTGGCTTCCTGAAATCCTTAAGGGACAGAGATCTCACAGCTCCTCCAGCTCCCGTGCACCCTTGGCCTGTGGACCAGCCAGGGCAATTTCTATCCAAGACCTCGGTTTTCCCAACCGTCAAAATAGACACTAAAACCTGGTTCCAGTGACTTCACCAAATGGCATGCAATCAAATACTATTTCATGGCCTTACATAAAAGAGAAACTCTGAAAATTGCACAGAGTCACCCTGTACCCAAAACTCTCCCCATCGTCACCATTGCCAATTCCTGAGGCCTTTTTGGAGACTGCTTACCTCTGTAATTCTCCCAAGGATATATTTAGGGCATTCTTGCTTTGTAACTGTCTTTGCGATTTTGCAATACAGTATTCTACTAATTTTAAACACACACAGTCTCAGCTTACAAACAAGTTGTGTTCCAAAAGTAGATTTGCAGGTTGGTTAGTTGGCTGTCAGAATTCAGTTTCACATGAAAACTGTGCTAAAACAAATCCATGATTCATGTACAGTCCAACTAGTGGAAAACAATACTGTCACAAGGTGGTAATGAAGCCAAATGGAAAAATACTATATTAAAATTGACCAAGTAAATGGTACAGTGACTAGCTTAAGTCCAGGTACTTAAAAATTCTCCACTGGGGCTTGAATGCAGCCGTTTCCTGCGTCTTGAAGCTTTGCTCTGGGCATAAAGTAGATAAAACAAGGAGGGGATGTGGAAAATTGTGATGGAATTCCTGGCAAGTCCCAGCAACCCACACATTTCTCCCCTAGAACTTCCCGGAGCCAGGCCTCCTCCACTGTCTGTGTCCACTGGCCACTTCCTGGCTCTGCCTCACCCTTAACACACCTCCCCATCCGCTCCCCCAGCTCTGACAAGGATGAGAGCCACACACAAGATGCTACCGTTTAGCGGGAGGAGGGGTTGACATTTCTGCTTTTAAATTTACTGAGATGATTTAACGGCATCAAAAAAAGAGAAAGTAGCAGGTCCTCAACTGCCAGTTTTTAACTCAGAGGAGCAGAGCGTTGAATCAAGCCGGAGGACCTCTGTGCGTCACTGCATAGGCCACATGTTGAGGAAGCAGGCCCTGAGTGCAGCAGCTACCTGCTTGCTGGACGCCCCTGACCATCCCAGCTCAAGTCCCATCTCCTGTCCAGCTTGCCCAGGTGCCTTCGTTAAGCCTCTTTCCATTGTAGGGACCGAGATTCTCTTAAGGAAGGCTCCTCTGGGTCCTGGCCTCAGAGACACCCTCTGCCTCCAGGGCCCCATGACTATCTGGCTAAGCAGATGTCTCTAAACCAGCATGTGCTTTCCACCTCCCACTGTGCCTGCACAAAACTTCCCCTATGACAAACTTTCAAAAACAGGAACACGGTCCGTGCATCCTAAGTCGCTTCAGTCGTGTCTGACTCTTGGCGACCCTATGGACTGTAGCCCGCCAGGCTCCTCTGTCCATGGGATTCTCCAGGGAGGAATACTGGAGTAGGTTTCCATGCCGTCCTCCAGGGGATCATCCTGACCCAGGGATCGAACCCGCGTCTCTTATGCCTCCTGCATTGGCAGGCAGGTTGTCACCTGGGAAAGCTGGGGCAAAGGATATAGGCATGGCTGCGGTGCTCACGCTGGGTCCTGCCTGATTCAGCATCTGCTTGTTCGCTGGTCCACCCCTTCAGCACACTGGCTGCACCCCGGCCTTTCTTTAGGTCTTTGCTGCTGCTGCTGAGTCGCTTCAGTCGTGTCTGACTCTGTGCAACCCCATAGACGGCAGCCCACCAGGCTCCCCCGTCCCTGGGGTTCTCCAGGCAAGAACACTGGAGTGGTTGCCATTTCCTTCTCCAATGCAGGAAAGTGAAAAGTGGAAGTGAAGCCGCTCAGTCGTGTCCGACTCTTCGCGACCCCATGGACTGCAGCCTACCAGACTCCTCCGTCCATGCGATTTTCCGGGCAAGAGGACTGGAGTGGGGTGCCATTGCCTTCTTCGTCTTTAGGTCTTTAGCCAACATTAAACCCCAGTGTGATGGTTTTTTTATTTTATGCATCTATTTGACTAGGCCACAGGATGCCCAGATACTTGGTCAAACACTCTGAGTGTGTCCATGGGCATGTTTCTGGATGAGATTCATGTTGGATTCAGCAGATTGAGTGAAGCAGAGGGCTCCCCCACTACCCGGTATGGGTGGGCATCACCCAATCAGTCAAAGGCCTGAATAGAATTGAAAGGCTGACCCTCTCATAATGAAGAGGAAAAATACATCCTGCCTGATTCCCTTGAGCTGCGCCATTGGTCTCCTGCCTTTGGACTCAAACGGAAACACTAGCTCTTCTTGGGTATGGAGCCTGCTGGCTTTGGGGCTAGAGCTTCCACCATCAGCTCTCCTGGGTCTCTAACCTGCTGACTGCAGATAATCTGCTGACTGCAGACTGTGTGACTGGTCAGCCTCCATAATCTCATGAGCTAATTCCTTATAATAAATTTCCTCTATCTATCTAACTGCTTATCTACCTTCCTGTGTATCCATCTAAAATAAGCTTCCATATTTATATGTTCTGGGCTTCCCTGGTGGTTCAGTGGTGAAGAATCTGCCTTCTAAGCATGAGATGCAGGTTTGATTCCTGGTCTAGGAAGATCCCTTGGAGAAGGAAATGGCTAACGCCAATACTTTTGTCTAGGAAATCTCATGGACAGAGGGGCCTGCTCGGCCACAGTCCCCGGGACTGCAGAGTCAGACACAACTGAGTGACTGAGCACACACACACACGCACACATACACACATCTATCTATCCATCTACCCACCTACCTACCTATATATTTGTGTGTTTTATGTACAATGTAAGTTATCTCCTATTTCTTCTGTTTCTCCAAAGAACTGCAACTAATGCACCCAGTCTATCCAAAAAAAGAGCAGTTAGGATTGAAAGTGTTCATAATGATGAACAGGATCTCGGTGATCTTCAGCCAGAATCTCCCAGGGACACACACTGAGGGAGCACGTACACCGTGGGGAGGGTGGAGCATCTCTGTAAGAGGGCGTTAGAACCTATTGTAGAATTTGGGCTTTGATGGTGATAGGGGAGGATCCGAGAAAGCAATGGATTGCACAAAAAAGTGAGGCAATTCTCTGATATTCTCAACAAATACCTTCTCTCTGGGGAGGGCTGACTAGAGCAGGGATAAAGCTGTGCTTCGCAAAGACGCAGCTGTCACTCCTTTTAGCCAAGAAGGAGGTTTTGGAAGTTTGTGGGTGGCACAGTGACTTCAGTTTCCCTGTGCCTGGTCACAGGGATGAAGCGGCCTGTGCCATCTCACTTTGTCATGGTCTCAGAGTGGTCTTTCCTGATGTCTGTGCTCTGTGAAATTGTTTGTATCCCCCCACCCATATTCTCAGCCACTTCTAGTTCCCTAGTTCTCCCCTTCCCTCCCCACCCCCTGGCCTGCCCCTCCACCCAGAAGAAAGCTGAAAGATTATCCAGGGAAGCAGACACGCTGGGTCTCCCCTGTGTAGATGGAGGGTTTCTGGGATCTTCTGAGGGGAGTAACCCCAAATACATACAAGCGTTTTTCCTGCTTATCATGACTCCCTTTCCAAATCTTTCTGTTCTGTATTGTTACCAAAACCCAACCCCTGTGCCGAACACTTTACATATATTCTCATATTCGACCCTTAAAATAACCCTAGAGGTAAGGATAGTAGTGTTTTCATTTTGATGGTAGGGTAACTCAGGTACACATCGGGTAAAAAACAATAACAGCAGCAAAGCAAAACCTGACAACAAAGAACTCTACTCCACCCACTGCTGAAAAGTCCCTCTGGCGCTTGATCACGTGGCATGCTGTGCATCTGTGCAGGACGGCAAAATCAGAGAACTTCCTTTCCACCTGCACACTATTTCCAGAGTAGAGTGTCATTTGGCCCTGGACCAAAACCCTGCATGGCTCCTTACTGCCTAGAGAATGGAGCCCAAATGCCGTACGTCAAGACCCTAGCCAGTGTTGAGACTCTGTCTCGACTGCGCTGGTGTCCTTAGTTCCTCCCTTTTTCTTAAGTGAGCTCCCCATTGTGGCCACAGCTGGACATTCACTGTCCGCCCCCGCCGTGCCCCGAATAGGTCAAGTGCATTTGCACATCCGTGCTACTCCCTGCAGCTGGAATATTCCCTGACGTCCATCCAATCTCAGTTCCATCACTCCTTTCAACTCAGGTCTGTGTTCCTCTGTGCAGTTTTCCTGGCAGATATCCTGTGCTATTTCATATTCTTATTTATATTTTCATGAATCACTCTTGTTGTCCCAATAAGACCTATGGTAGGTAATTTTCAAAACAGCCACAATAGTTTCTCCCTTGCCTAGCTGCTGCCCCTTTGCCTTGTGACTTGCCTTGGCCACTTCTACGTCCAAGAGGCAGAGTCTGTGTCTTCAGTCTTTTGAGTCTGAGTTTAAATGTAAACATGGCTTGTTTTGGCCAATGAAACATTAGAAAATCCTGAAATTACTGTGTGAGGAGCTTGGGCTAGCCAGGTAAGGGGTAGAAAACACAAGGAGAAGAGACGGATCCCTCAGCTGACCTACCAAAGACGAGCAATCCTAGACCAACCAGCCTGCAAAATGTGCGAGCCAGGCTCTCCTACATCGTCCAGCCCCAGTTAAGCTGTCCGGGTCACAAAAGCTATCCCAGCCAACTCATTGTGAACAAGCAGTAGATGTTTGTTTTTATAAGCCAGCACAATTTAGAATGGTTTGCTATGCAGCACAAGCTAACAAATACAAGATTCTAAATGCCCTAGGTCAGGTACTGAGCTCTGACCCACCTTATCTGAATCCTCGGAATCCAGTCTTGCTCGTGATAGCTGGTCCTCAATGAATGTTTGTTTTTGATGATAATAATGCTAATAAAGAATGTTGAGAAATTCCCTGGTGGTCTAGTGGCTAGGACTCCGCTTTAATTGCTGAGGGCCCAGGTTCAATCTCTGCTTGGGGAACTAAGATCCCACACAACACACAGTGTGGCCAAACCAACAATAACAACAACAACAAAAAGTTTTTTTAAAAAAAAAGAATTCTGAGAGCTGGAGACTTGAAAACGGTCAAGCCTAGCCTTCAGAGAGGATA
The DNA here is from genome assembly GCF_014754425.2 of Oryx dammah. NCBI lineage: Eukaryota > Metazoa > Chordata > Mammalia > Artiodactyla > Bovidae > Oryx > Oryx dammah. The sequence goes on from NW_024070206.1 coordinate 40,106,679, forward strand.
GAGATTTGGGAGTGCCTGGTTTTCAAGTTTAAAACCTGCATTAAGCCAACTGGGTATTATCAAAGTTCATGTTAACATACTTAACATATCAGGAAATTCCCTTCTCTCACAGGACACCTTAGCTGTGTACTAACTTGGCCACAGGTGCTGGATTCAGCTGATGGAGTAGCAGGAAGGGGTTCTCTTTGGGAAGAGAGATGCAGCTTGTGGGGGTGTTAGTTAGTAGTTAGTTCAGTCACTCAGTCGTGTCCGACTCTTTGCTACCCCATGAATCGCAGCACCCCAGGCCTCCCTGTTCATCACCATCCCCCGGAGTTCCCTCAGACTCATATCCATCGAGTCAGTGATGCCATCCAGCCATCTCATCCTCTGTCGTCCCCTTCTCCTCCTGCCCTCAATCCCTCCCAGCATCAGAGTCTTTGCCAATGAGTCAACTCTTCACATGAGGTGGCCAAAGTACTGGAGTTTCAGCTTTAGCATCATTCCTTCCAAAGAAATCCCAGGGCTGATCTCCTTCAGAATGGACTGGTTGGATCTCCTTGCAGTCCAAGGGACTCTCAAGAGTCTTCTCCAACACCACAGTTCAAAAGCATCAATTCTTTGGCGCTCAGCCTTCTTCACAGTCCAACTCTCACATCCATACATGACCACAGGAAAAATCATAGCCTTGACTAGACAGACCTTAGTCGGCAAAGTAATGTCTCTGCTTTTGAATATACTATCTAGGTTGGTCATAACTTTTCTTCCAAGGAGTAAGCGTCTTTTAATTTCATGGCTGCAGTCACCATCTGCAGTGATTTTGGAGCCCAAAAAAATAAAATCTGACACTGTTTCCACTGTTTCCCCATCTATTTCCCATGAAGTGATGGGACCAGATGCCATGATCTTCGTTTTCTGAATGTTGAGCTTTAAGCCAACTTTTTCACTCTCCTCTTTCACTTTCATCAAGAGGCTTTTTAGTTCCTCTTCACTTTTTGCCATAAGGGTGGTGTCATCTGCATATCTGAGGTTATTGATATTTCTCCCGGCAATCTTGATTCCAGCTTGTATTTCTTCCAGTCCAGCGTTTCTCATGATGTACTCTGCATAGAAGTTAAATAAGCAGGGGGACAATATACAGCCTTGACGTACTCCTTTTCCTATTTGGAACCAGTCTGTTGTTCCATGTCCAGTTCTAACTGTTGCTTCCTGACCTGCATACAGGTTTCTCAAGAGGCAGGTTAGGTGGTCTGGTATTCCCATCTCTTTCAGAATTTTCCACAGTTTATTGTGATCCACACAGTCAAAGGCTTTGACATAGTCAATAAAGCAGAAGTAGATGTTTTTCTGGAACTCTCTTGCTTTTTTGATGATCCAGCAGATGTTGGAAATTTGATCTCTGGTTCCTCTGCCTTTACTAAAACCAGCTTGAACATCAGGGAGTTCACGGTTCACGTATTGCTGAAGCCTGCCTTGGAGAATTTTGAACATTAGGTGCCCAATATGCTACTGGAGATCAGTGGAGAAATAACTCCAGAAAGAATAAAGGGATGGAGCCAAAGCAAAAACAATACCCAGTTGTGCATATGACTGGTGACAGAAGCAAGATCCGATGCTGTAAAGAGCAATATTGCATAGGAACCTGGAATGTCAGGTCCATGAATCAAGGCAAATTGGAAGTGGTCAAACAAGAGATGGCAAGAGTGAACGTTGACATTCTAGGAATCAGCGAACTAAAATGGACTGGAATGGGTGAATTTAACTCAGATGACCATTATAATTACTACTGCGGGCAGGAATCCCTCAGAAGAAATGGAGTAGCCATCATGCTCAACAAAAGAGTCCGAAATGCAGTACTTGGATGCAGTCTCAAAAACGACAGAATGATCTCAGTTTGTCTCCAAGGCAAACCATTCAATATCACAGTTATCCAAGTCTATGTCCCAACCAGTAATGCTAAAGAAGCTGAAGTTGAACAGTTTTATGAAGACCTACAAGACCTTTTAGAACTAACACTCAAAAAATGTCCTTTTCATTATAGGGGACTGGAATGCAAAAGTAGGAAGTCAAGAAACACCTGGAGTAACAGGCAAATTTGGCCTTGGAATGTGGAATGAAGCAGGGCAAAGACTAATAGAGTTTTGCCAAGAAAATGCACTGGTCATAGCAAACACCCTCTTCCAACAACACAAGAGAAGACTCTACACATGGACATCACCAGATGGTCAACATCGAAATCAGATTGATTATATTCTATGCAGGCAAAGATGGAGAAGCTCTATACAGTCAACAAAAACAAGACCAGGAGCTGACTGTGGCTCACATCATGAAATCCTTATTGCCAAATTCAGACTTAAATTGAAGAAAGTAGGGAAAACCACTAGACCATTCAGGTATGACCTAAATCAAATCCCTTATGATTATACAGTGGAAGTGAGAAATAGATTTAAGGGCCTAGATCTGATAGATAGAGTGCCTGATGAACTATGGAATGAGGCTCGTGACATTGTACAGGAGACAGGGATCAAGACCATCCCCATGGAAAAGAAATGCATAAAAGCAAAATGGCTGTCTGGGGAGGCCTTACAAATAGCTGTGAAAAGAAGAGAGGCAAAAAGCAAAGGAGAAAAGGAAAGATATAAGCATCTGAATGCAGAGTTCCAAAGAATGGCAAGAAGAGATAAGAAAGCCTTCTTCAGTGATCAGTGCAAAGAAATAGAGGAAAACAACAGAGTGGGAAAGACTAGAGATCTCTTCAAGAAAATTAGAGATACCAAGGGCACATTTCATGCAAAGATGGGCTCGATAAAGGACAGAAATGGTATGGACCTAACAGAAGCAGAAGATATTAAGAAGAGGTGGCAAGAATACACGGAAGAACTGTACAAAAAAGATCTTCACGACCCAGATAATCATGATGGTGTGATCACTAATCTAGAGCCAGACATCTTGGAAAGTGAAGTCAAGTGGGCCTTAGAAAGCATCACTATGAACAAAGCTAGTGGAGGTGATGGAATTTGAGTTGAGCTCTTTCAAATCCTGAAAGATGATGCTGTGAAAGTGCTGCACTCAATATGCCAGCAAATTTGGAAAACTCATCAGTGGCCACAGGACTGGAAAAGGTCAGTTTTCATTCCAATTCCAAAGAAAGGAAATGCAAAAGAATGCTCAAACTACTGCACAATTGCACTCATCTCACATGCTAGTAAAGTAATGTGGGGGTGAGCTCTCACATTTTCTCCTTCCTTCCATTAACCAAGTGTCTACTGAGCTCTTGCCACATGCCTGGTGATTCACTGGGGACCAAGGAAATGAACCAGTCCAATCCTGGCCCTTAAGGGGCTCTAGGTCTGACCATCTCCTGGCTCAAGTTCAACAATAGAGGTGAGTAAGAGAGCTCCTGTTCTAGGGCTCATCTTTCTGAACAAATTGACCATTTTATGATTTTAAGTCTTCTACTTGTGGGAACTGATAGACAATTTTCCAAGTCTTTTAAGTTTGCAAGACTCTTCGCAACTCCCCAGACAGTAACCTGCTAGGCTCCTCTGTCCCTGCGGATTCTCCAGGCAAGAATGCTGGATTAGGTAGCCTTTCCCTTCTCCAGGGGATCTTCCCAACCCAAGGATCAAACCCAAGTCTCACCAGGGAAACCCCAAGTCTTTAAGTTTACATTTTCTTAACCAAATTGAACGTTTCTTAAGAAAATGAATAAAAATTAATAGGACTTAATGGTATAGTCAGGCTTCCCAGGTGGCACTAGTGGTAAAAAAAAAAAACCTGCCTACCAGTGGAGGAGCTTAAGAGACGTGGGTTCGATCCCTGGGTCAGGAAGATCCCCTGGAGGACAGCATGGCAACCCACTCCAATATTCATGCCTGCAGAATCCCATGGACAGAAGAGCCTCGTGGGCTACAGTCCACGGGGTCAGAAACAGCTGGACACACCTGAAGCGACTTAGGATGCAATGGTATAGTCATCTAACTCCAGATGTAACAAAACTCTGTGCAGCTGGGTTGTAGGTGCCACATACTCCAATGTCAAGACCTCAGACCACAGTAGAAAAATGAAAGGCAGCGATGCCTGGTCCTCCAAAGGTTCAGTGACATCCTGCCTGATAGCCAAGGGCCTGACTGTGGCTCCTCAGGTGGGTTATAGTAATCACACACCCAGTCATGGATCCCTGGGTATTGAGTGCTTATTATTTAAGCACTCTATTCTTTGCAATTCTCTCAGCAAGCCTGTGAGACAGGAACTACTAGGATTTCTCTTTTACAGATGAGGAAACGGAAGCACAAAAAAGTTAAGCAACTTGCCCAAAGCTACAGAGCTATTAAGTGGCAGATCTGGGGCTCAACCTCAGTGTTTTTGTTTTTATCTTTGGTAAAGCCCACACAGCTTCAGGCCTGGCCTGTTGACAGCACTGTCCCGTGTCCCTGGTCTCCTTTCCTTCCCTCCCACGCCAGGACAGCAGCCTGCCTGCAGCCCAACACTTCCTTGCAGGTGGCATGTACCCTTTTGCTGTTTTTGCTCTTAGAGGGTTGGGAGTGCTTCTGACACAGCACTTTACTTCCTGTTTGGTTTATTTTTTATTTGTTTGAGCTGAAGCTCAAAACAAATAAGAGAGCCTGACCTGTTTCCTCCAGGCAACTTCTGAAGGAGAGCCTTCCAGAACTCAGTCAGCACTTAGCTGACACCAGCCCAGCGCCAGGCTGCAAGGGACTTGGGGAGAATTTGCAAGGCTCGCTGGGGCTCCTGTCACGCAGACACATGCCCTAGTCGCCGCTGATTAAGTGACAGAGTCTGAATCCAAGAGGCAGGATGCGACCTCACCTGCCAGGACCACACCAGTCTTTTCTACTTGCAGTTATAGAAATTTTTTAAGAATAAAAGAAAACCCTTGGAGATGGCTCCCTACCTGGATGTGGTTCCCAGCCCTTCCCTTCCCTTTGTTGCAGCCCCAACCACTGCCCCCCTGCCGACCCCCCCCCCGCAGACTTTTCTCCCTCCCTCTCTTCAGCCTAGCACTTCCCTCTCCCCTCCTCTCCCCTCCCCCTTCGCTTGCCATCTCCTTTCCTTCTGGTAAAGGTTCCAACCTATAGGAACTTCCTCATAATGCAAATGACTTTTCTGCATTACCATGGCTACCCGCAGCTACCAAGGTTTTTCAGCAAAGTCACTTCTCCCCTACACTTTTCATAGGAAATCTACATTCCACATCTCATTTTTCCTACTTGCCCTGCTTGAGCAAAACTCCGGCCCTAGGCTCTCCAATGTCTGTAGGTGGTTTTAAAACAGCCACATCTCTTCTGTATCAACTATGTTGATGTATTTTAAATACTTTTGGATACTGTTGTTCAGTCACTAAGTTGTGTCCAAAGAATCAACCTTTTTGAACTGTGGTGTTGGAGAAGACCCTTGAGAGTCTCTTGGACAGACAGCAAGGAGATCAAACCAATCAATCCTGAAAGAAATAGACCCTGCACATTCTTTGGAAGGACTGATGCTGAAGCGTCAATACTTTGACCACCTGATGGAAGAACTGACTCATTGGAAAAGCCCCTGATGCGGGGCAAGATTGAAGGCAGGAGGAGAAGGGAACAACAGAGGAAGAGATGGTTGGATCGCATCACTGACTCGACGGACGTGAGTTTGAGCAAGCTTTGGGAGAAGGTGAAAGACAGGGAAGCCTGGTGTGCTGCGGTCTGTGGGGTCACAGTCAGTCATGACTGAGCAACTGAACAACAGCAAGTTGTATCCAGCTCTTTGCAACCCCATGAACTGCAGCACACCAGGCTTTCTTGTCCTTCACCATCTCCCAGAGTTTGCTCAAACTCATGTCCATTGAGCCCGTGATGCCATCCAACCATCTCATCCTCTGTCGCCCCCTTCTCCTCCGGCCCTCAGTCCTTCCCAGCATCAGGGTCTTTTTCACCAAGTCTGCTCTTCACATCAGGTGGCCAAAGTATTGGACTTTCAGTTTCAGCATCAGTCTTTCCAATGAATATTCAGGGTTGATTTCCTTTAGAATTGACTGGTTTGATCTCTTTGCTGTCCCAGTGTCTTCTCCAGCACCACAATTGGAAAGCATCAATTCTTTAGCACTCAGCCTTCCATATGGTCCAACTTTCCCATCCATACATGACTACCGGAAAAACCATAGCTTTGACTATGTGGACCTTTGTCAGCAAAGTGATGTCTCTACTTTTTAATACACTGTCTAGGTTTGTCATAGCTTTCTTTCCACAGAGCCAGCATCTTTTAATTTCATGGCTGCACTCACCATCTGCAGTGATTTTGGAGCCCAAGAAAATAAAATCTGTCACTGTTTCCACTTTTTCCCCATCTGTTTGCCATGAAGTGATGAGACCAGATGCCATGATCTTAGTTTTCTGAATGTTGAGCTTTAAGCCAACTTTTTCACTCTCCTCATTCATTTTCATAAAGAGGCTCTTTAATTCCTCTCCACTTTCTGCCATAGAGTGGATACCTGAGGTTATTAATATTTCTCCCAGCAATCTTGATTCCCATTTGAGCTTCATTCAGCCCAGCATTTTGCATGATGTACTCTGCATATAAGTTAAATAAACAGGGTGACATATACAGCCTTAACATACTCCTTTCTCAATTTTAGCATAGTCAGTGAAACAGATGTTTTTCTGGAATTCTCTTGCTTTTTCTTTGATCCAACACTTGTTGGCAATTTGATCTCTGGTTCCTCTGCCTTTTCTAAATCCAACTCATAGGTCTGGAGTTCTTGGTTCATGTACTGTTGAAGCCTAGCTTGAATGACTTTGAACATTAACTGGCTAGCATGTGAAATGAGCACAATTGTACAGTAGTTTGAGCATCCTTTGGCATTCTTTTCTTTGGAATTTGGATGAAAACTGACCTTTTCCAGTCCTGTGGCTACTGCTGAGTTTTCCAAATTTGCTAACATATTGAATGCAGCACTTTAACAGCATCATCTTCTGGGATTTGAAATAGCTCAGCAGTAATTGCATCATCTCCACTAGCTTTGTTTTTAATAATGCTTCTTAAGGCCCACTTGACTTCGTACTCCAGGATGTCTGGCTCTAGGTGAGTGATCACACCATTGTGCTTTTTCCAGTTCATTAAGACCTTTTCAGTTTCAGCATCAGTCTTGCCACCTCTCTTTCCTGGTAGCTTCCCTGGGGCTTCCTCTGGTAGCTCAGCTGGTAAAGAATCTGCCTGCAATATAGGAGACCCCAGTTCAATTCCTGGGTCGGGAATATCCCCTGGAGGAGGGCATGGCAACCCACTCCAGTATTCTTGCCTAGAGAATTCCCACGGATAGAGGAGCCCAGAGGGCTACAGTCCATGGGATCACAAAGAGTTGGACACAACTGAGTGACTAAGCACAAGCACAGCACTCCTAATCTCTTCTGATTCTGTTAGCACCTTCTCTCATCAAGTTAGGTAATTCCAAATACATCAGTACAATGTTCTCCATGGAACATATCTGGCTTACTTAGTGAAATGTGGACAAGTTGAACTTGTACTTATGCAAGGGGCTTGACAAGAGCTGAATTGTGAACGCTGAGTTGGGAAGTGGTTCAGGTGGGACTGTTAGCACCCCAGAGGCAAGGCAGGGGCAAACCAGACTCCTACCCCAAAGAAATTGTCCCGCCCACCAAGATCAGGTGAAGCTTGTGAAAGCAGCTAAGAAAACACCCAGGACTCAGCTTCCTCTCCAAGCCCTTGCTGAACAAATGGTCCTGAATCTGGTGCAAAGGAAAGACTATGCCCAGCAGAATTAAGTGAAAGAATTAAGAATTCATTCTTAAGTGAAAGAATCAATTCTGAAATCAGGCAGGATTAAGTGTTATTCTCAAGTCTGTTAATGAACTAGCTGTGCTGTGAGAGTTTGGGCAGTTTCCTTACCCTCTCTGAATCTCAGCAGTCTATCTTTCAAAGTTCTTGCGAAAAATAAATGGGCTAGTGCACACAAAGGGGCCTAAAGTAGTTCTCAGCATACACTTGGCAGAGAGTAACTGCTGAATTCTAGTTACTATCATGAGCAAAGCCCTCCAAGGCAGCACTGAGACTCAAATAGCTGAGCACAGGAAGCAGATACCAAAGTTATCAAATAATCAGGCTGCACAACTGGTAACTAAACCAGAAATCATGATCTGAACATGCTGAAGTTGAGGATATAAGCATTAATGAGAAGCTAAGGCACCAAGTCTCATTAGATGCTGTTGCAAGAGCAATGTCCAAGCATCATCGGGTGGAAACTGACCCAGCGAAGGAACCATGCAGCTGCGGCTTTCAGGGTCCTCTTTCCTCTCCTTGGCCTACTGGAGATGTGCTGGAATGTGTGGTAGGCAGGCCAAGAGCCTGGGCCAGAAGAGTGTAAGGGAGAGAAACACAGATCCCTGCTCAGGCCCAGGAAAGAAGGCTGAGCACACACAGATGGGGATTTGACCTGAGCTAATTCAACAGGACCCATGAGTGTGGGGTTGGGTCCAAGCCTTGAAACTTGAAGTTGAAAAATATGTCATGCAGAAGATTCTTAAGTTCACTGCGTACGAGGAAGGTAAATGAGACATTTCCTGACATCAGTAACAACAGGGGTTGTGGTCTGCATCAACCAGTGCTCTGCATACTAAGAGACTATACCTACAAAAGCAGCCGCTAGCTCAAGTCCTCTTTATAGGACCTATAAGAGAAGATCAAGTAAAACTAATGGGAACCCTTTCTTTGGAAGTTATTTCCCAGGAAGAGGTGGCAGGGAGTGGGGCAGAGAATTTGTCACATGTCTGTTGGAAGGTGAGGGGCTGATGTTTGAGAAAAATATAAGAATGAGACATGGTAGTTAAAGCTTCTCCTGGGGCTTTCCTGGTGGCTCAGAGGGTGAAGCGTCTGCCCTCAATGTGGGAGACCTGGGTTCGATCCCTGGCTCCGGATGATCCCCTGGAGAAGGAAATGGCAACCCACTCCAGTACTCTTGCCTGGAAAATGCCATGGATGGAGGAGCCTGGTAGGCTACAGTCCACAGGATCACAAAGAGTCATACACACCTGAGCAACTTCACATCACTTCTTGCTGATAGAGGAAGAAGGCAAACCAGCTGCACTTCCAGAGACAAAGAAACGCAAGTCTCACCACGGGTCAGCCATGAACTTCCCAAGAGGAAGCACAGTCTTGAAGAGGACTCTGCCCAGAGGCGGTCCCAGGGAATGAGGTAACCCAGTAGAGGGTATGTGTGGGGTGCACTTTGGAAACAGGAAGGAGTCATAGGTTCCAGCTGGAGGAAGCACAGTCCAGGGCAGAAAACTACAAACCACAGAAGACTACACTACACACCCATGCTGTGTGTATGTGTGGGGTGGGGGGGGGTGAGTATTTGAACATGAGCCACACACCCAGAGGGCACCAAACCAGAGGACAATAGTACAGATCTAGTAGAAACCTCTCTATTCCCCTTATCTTCCCATCTCCTTGAGTCAACCAGGAGGAGTTAGAGGCTGGCCAGTGCAGTAGAGGGAAACAAGATGAGCAGACCAGGAAGAAAAAGCTGGTCACCCACACAGATCCTCACCGCCTCCATGTTTCCTAACTTAGCATGATCTTAACCAGCAGCTGCTGCTGCTGCTGCTGTGTCGCTTCAGTCGTGTCCGACTCTGTGCGACACCATAGACGGCAGCCCACCAGGCTCCCCCGTCCCTGGGATTCTCCAGGCAAGAACACTGGAGTGGGGTGCCATTTCCTTCTCCAATGCATGAAAGTGAAAACTGAAAGTGAAGTCATTCAGTCATGTCTGACTCTTAGCGACCCCATGGATTGTAGCCCACCAGGCTCCTTAGTCCATGGGATTTTCCAGGCAAGAGTACTGGAGTGGGGTGCCATTGCCTTCTCCAGCAGAGAGGAGCTTAATCCAGGTGAAGGATACTTTTTTTTTTCTTTTTTCAACTTTATTGAGATATAATTGACAAAAATATGCATTGAAGGTGTACAGCATGGTTGTTTCATATAAATACAGATTGCAAAGTGATCATCACAATCAAGCTAATTAGAAATCATTACCTCCCATAGTTACCATCTCAGGGGTTTGTTTTCTTTTCTTTTCCTCTCCCCTCTGGCAATCACCTTTTCTCTGTATGTATGAGTCTATTTCTGTTTTGTTATATTTGTTCATTTCTTTTGTGTTTTAGCTTCCACATGTAAATACTGTATTTCCCTTTCTCTATCTGACTCACCTCACTTAGCATGAGATCCTCTAGGTCCATCCATGTTGCCACAAATGGCAAGATTTCACTGTGGGTTGAGGGCTGTGTAATATTCTATTGTATATCTATCTTCTATCTGTCTATCTATCTAATCTTCTTTGTCCATTCATCTGTCGAGAATGAACATTTAAGTTACTTCCATGTCTTGGCTAATGCTGCAATGAACATATGGGTACGTGTGTCTTTTAGAGTTAGTGTTTTTGTTTTCTTTGAAAAAAATACCCCAAAGTGGACTTGCTGGATCATATGGTAGTTTTATTTTTAATTTTTTGAGGAAACTTCATACTGTTTTCCATAGTAGCTATGCCAATTTACAGTCCTTCCAATAGTGCACGCGGGTGCCTTTTTCTCCACATTCTTTGTGGCCTTTTTGATGACAGCCATTCCAATGGGTGTGAGGTCGTTTCTCATTGTAGCTTCGATTTGTATTTCCCTAATAATTAGTAATATTGGTCATCTTCTCATATGCCTGTTAGCCATCTGTATGTCTTCTTTGGAAAAAATGTTTATTCAGGTCTTCTGCCCATTTCTGTTAGAGCTGTTTTTTTAATGTTTTTTAAATGTTTTATTTTAATGTTGAGTTGTATGAGTTCTTTGTATATTTTGGTCATATATCCCTTATCAGATATATCATTTGCAAATATCTTCTCCCATTCAGTAAGCAGTGCTTTCATTTCGTTGATAGTTTCTTTCCCTGTGCGAAAACTTTTTGACTTGAAGTAGTTCTATTTGTTTATTTTTGTTTCCCTTGCCTGAGGAGATATATACAAAAAGATACTGCTAAGACTAGTGTTAAAGAGTATTCAGCCTATATTTTCTGCTAAGATTTTTATGGTGTCAGGTCTTGCATTTAGCTTTTAACCCATTTTAAGTTTATTTTTGTGTATGAAGTAACAAATAGTCCAACTTGGTTCTTTTGCATACAGCTGTCTAGTTTCGCCAGCATCAGTTTTTGAAGATATTGTCTTGCCTCCTTTGTCATAGATTAATTGCCCATGTAAGTGTAGATTCATTTCTGGGCTCTCTATTATATTGCACCCATTTATGTGTCTGGTTTTGTGCCAGTACCATATTGTTTTTATGTAGTTTTGTAGTATAATTTGAAATCAGGGACCATGATACTTCCAACTTTGTTCTTCTTTCTCAAGGCATGTGGGGTCTACAAATTTTGGAATTATTTGTTCTAGTTCTGTGAAAAAAATTCCAGTGGTATTTTAACAAGGATTGCATTAAATCTGTAGATGGCTTTGGGTAGTATGGTCATTTTAACAATATCAATATTAATCCACGAGGATGATCTGTCTTTCCATTTATGCCATCTTCAACTTCTTTCATCAATGTCTTATAGTTTTCAAGTACAGATCTTTTACCTTCTTGGTTATACTTATTCCCAGGTTTTTTTTTTATATACAATTATAAATGGGACTGCCTTATTAATTTCTCTTTCTGATAGTTCATTGTTAATGTAGAGACACAAAAGATTTTCGCATATTAATTTTGCATCCTGCAACTTTACTTAATTTATTTATTAGTCCTAATAATTTTTTTTGGTGGTGTTTTTCAGATTTTGTATACATAGCATCATGTCCTCTACAAACGGTGAAAGTTTTCCTTCTTCACTTCCAATTTGGATTCATTTTATTTATTTTTCTTGTCTGATTACTGTGACTAGGACTTCCAATATTTAGAATAAAAATGGCAGAAGTGGGTGTCCTTGTCTTGGTCCTGATTTTAGAGAAGATGCTTTCAGCTTTTTATCATTGAGTATGGTGATAGCTGTGGGTTTGTCATATATGGCTCTTCTTATGTTGAGGAATGTTCCTTTGATACCCACTTGGTTGAGAATTGATGTTGAATTTTGTCAAAAGTTTTTTGCATCTATTTAGATGTTCATAAGATTTTTATTCTTAAATTTATTGATGCGGTGTATCATATTGATTGGTTTGTAGGTATTCAACCATCCTTGAATTCATTAGAATCTCTTAAAGAGAGAATTCCCCAAGGTGGAAGTGTTTCAATTAATGGAAGGATCATAGCAGATTCAACCACTCTGTGAATAAATTACTATATATATATCAAAAGCCATTTTCCATTCTGGTTCAGTTAAAATGACATAAGCACACTTTGCTCTGTTATTTCCACTGCTGCTGCTGCTAAGTCGCTTCAGTTGTGTCTGACTCTGCAACCCTATAGATGGCAGCCCATGAGGCTCCTCCGTCCATGGGATTGTCCAGGCAAGAACACTGGAGTGGGTTGCCATTTCCTTCTCCAATGCATGAAGGTGAAAAGTGAAAGTATAGACGTTCAGTCGTGTCCGACTCTTAGCAACCCCATGGACCACAGCCCACCAGGCTCCTCCATCCATGGATTGTCCAGGCAAGAGTACTGGAGTGGGTTGCCATTGCCGATACAACTAAAAATGACAGAAAAAAAAATATATGGAGGAGCTATTAAAGGTTTTGGAGGGAAAAAAATAGGAAAATTGCATAAGAAAATCAAAACTCCAAATAAGATAGATTCATGGGTGACTTTCCTGTATCTTTTCTTACTCCAATGTCCCTTAGTCTGTAATTAAAGGTGATGAAACCTAGAACTGTGTACTAGGGGTGGCGAAAAAGATCTCTAAAAGAAACTCTCCCTTTCTGGTTTGAGAAGAAGCAAGAAGACCCATAAAACTCAGAAATAATGGGGGGAACCCCCCATATTTTTAGTTATTTCTATCTTCTCCACCTAAACCTCTTGGTACCAAAATTCAAAAGCATCGCTATGATGGTGATAGTGACAGCAATCGCAACAGCAGCTGAACAGGCACCTGAGACTGTGAGGGAACAGGATCCTCTCTGACCAAAAGGACTATAGTTCCAAGAGCATAGGAATCGTCTGCACTCACTGATTTTTATCTCTATCTTCCCTCCTCTTGCTTGGCTTTGGAGATAGACATAGTCAGAAACATGCCATAGCATAGGTTAGTGTTAGTCACTTGGTCGTGTCTGACACTTTGTGACCCCACGGACTGCAGCCCATCAGGCTCCTCTGTCCATGGGATTCTCTAAGCCAGAATACTGGAGTGGGTTGCCATTCCCTTCTCCAGGGGATCTTCCTGACCAGGGATCAAAACCGGGACTCCCGAGTTGCAGGCGGATTCTGTACCATCTGAGCCACCAGGGAAGCCCCAAATATGCCACAGAGTAGGGAAATGCAAACTCCAGCTTTCCAGGCACAAGACCAGCAGAGGTCCCTGGGGGCCAGAGATGTCACAGAGATCATGGTGAAGAAGGAACTTAAGGAAGCAGTACCATAAGGTCGAATGTGTAGTCTAGGTTCATTCTTGAGCCAATGAAAAAGAGAAGAAAATTAGAGTCCATCATCCATCATTAACATAGAAACAGTATCCTCAACAGAATACCAACAAACTGATTCCAGCAATAAAAAAGAATAATTCACCACAACTATATGGGATTATTTTCAAGACTGTAAGAATGGTTCAAATTTGAAAATCATTTAACATAATCTGCCATATGAACAGGCCAAAGAAGAAAAACCACACACAATTTCATAAGTTAATACAGAAAAACTACTTGAAAAGTTCAATATCCTTTCACGAAAAAAAAAAAAAAAAACAACCCGAGCAAAGTAGAAATAGAAGGCAAATTATTTAAATTGCTAACAAGCATCTATAAGAATAAACAAAAAACCACATCCAATATCACAATGGTGAAAGATGGCTTCAACAATTCAATAAAAAAGTGAACAAAAGACTTAGATATTTTACCAAAGAGGATGTGAAGATGGAAACTAAGCACATATAAAGATGTTCAACACCAATAACCATTAAGAAAATGCAAATTAAAACCACAATGAGAAACCACTGCACATTTATTTAGACAGCTTTTGAAAAAAATTAAGACAATATCAAGTGCTAATGGTAATAAAGATTAACTGGAACCCTCATTCTTTGCTAGGGGGAATGCAAAATGGTATAGGCACGTACAGTTTGAAAGTTTCTTATAAAATTAAACACATGCTCACCTTATGACCAAGCAATCATATTTACCCCCCAAAAAATAATGTTCACACAAACACCTGTACACAAATGTCTATAGCAACTCTTTTCATAATTACCAAAAATTAGAAATAGCTCAAATGTCCTCAACAGGTAAATGATTAAAAAAAACCCTGTGGTGTCTGTATGTAATAGAATACCCTTTAGGAATAAAAAGAATGATCATAAAAGTATTATGCTGAATTTTAAAAACTGGTCCCCAAATTTACATATCATGTGATTTCTTTTATATGACATTTGGAAAAGGCAACACTATAGGGAAGTTTATTGGTTTTCTATTGCTTCATAACAAATGCCCACAAACTTAGTAGCTTAAAGCAATGCATAATTATCTCACAGTTTCTGTGGGCTGGGAGTCAGAGTTCTGGTTAGCTGAGTCTTATACTCAGGTCTTATACTCACAAGGCTGAAATCAACATGTCAGTCAGGCTGTGTCCTATGTGAAGGCTCAACTAGGGAGCATTCATTTTCAAGCTCATTCAGGTTGTTGGCAGAATTCATTTGCAGCTGTGTGACTGAGGGTGCTGACTTCTTACTGGCTGTTGACTGGAAGCTATCCTCAGGTCCCGGGTTTCCTGCCACGTAGCCCTCCTCCCAGACAGTCACGCAGGATAGTTTGCTTTTTTTAAGCAAACTTAAAGTAGAAGTATGTCTCTTGTAAAAGAGTGTCTCTTGCTCCAATCTGCTAAAAAAAAAACAAACCCTGTTATACAATACAATGTGATCATGGGAGTGACCTTTGCTACATAATAATTTAACCAAGAAAGTAACCAAGATCCAATAATCCTGGTCGTATTCTACTAGCTAGAAGTAAGTCACAGGTCATTCCCACACCCAAGATTGGGGAAATGATATAGGTTATAACTCTGGAAGTGAAGTTCATGGAGGCCATTTTAGAATTAAGCCAACTACAATAAAAGGAAAGTGGCTGCAAGAACTGAGGCATAAGGGGAATGGTTGGTGGACAAAAGAACCATAGAGCCAATTTTCAGGGGTAATGGAACTATTTATATCATGATTGTTTTGGTGATTACATGAATCTCAGTACAGTTCAGTCATTCAGTCGTGTCCGACTCTTTGCGACCCCATGAACTGTAGCACGCCAGGCTTCCTTGTCCATCACCAACTCCCAGGGTTCACTCAAATTCATGTCCATCAAGTCAGTGATGCCATCCAGCCATCTCATCCTCTGTCGTCCCCTTCTCCTCCTGCCCCCAATCCCTCCCAGCATCAGAGTCTTTTCCATTGAGTCAACTCTTCACATGAAGTGGCCAAAGTATTGGAGTCTCAGCTTCAACATCAGTCCTTTCAAAGAACACCCAGGACTGATCTCTTTTAGAATGGACTGATTGGATCTCCTAAAACTCATACTATACACACACACACATATATACTATACATACTTCCCTGATAGCTCAGCTGGTAAAGAATCCATCTGCAAGGCAGGAGACCCTGGTTCAATCTGTAGGTTAGGAAGATCTGCTAGAGAAGGGATAGACTACCCACTCCAGTATTCTTGGGCTTCCCTGATGGCTCAACTGGTGAAGAATCTGCCTGCAATACGGGAGACCTGGGTTTGATCTCTGGGTTGGGAAGATCCCCTGGAGAAGGGAAAGGCTACCCACTCCAGTATTCTGGCCTGGAGAATTCCATGGACTGTATAGTCCATGGGGATGCAAAGAGTCAGACACAACTGAGCAACTTCTTCCACTTTCAACTTTCATACACACACAGGTCAATTTTACTGAATATAAATTTAAGAAATGAAGGATGAAAGTCTGTTTTTTCAAAAAGACATTCTCCTGGACTTCCCTGGTGGTCCAGTGGTTAAGAATCCCTTGCCAATGCAGGGAACATCGGTTTAATTCCTGGGCAGGAGCTAAGACCCCACATGCTGCAGGGCAGCTAAGCCCATGCACCACAAATACAGAAGCCCGTGCAGCTAGACCCCACGCTCCACAACAAGAGAAACCGCAGCAAGGAGTAGCCCCTACTTGCCGCAACTAGAGAAAGCCTGCATACAGCAACAAAGACCTAGTGCAGCCAAAAATAATACGTTAATAAATAAAGCCATTTTCCCATTTGTTCCATTTAAAAGTCGTATCAAAATTAATTTTAAAAAATTCAACTTCCTTTTTCTCATTATGGGGACGTAGTTTTAATACCATTTCTCATCTCCTTCCCATACGGAGCACGGCACTTCAGGGGATCTCTCAGCACAGGTAAAGCTGCACATCCCAAACAAGAGAAAAATTTATCTTTGTGAAACATTCAAGAATCCCATCTCACTATTTTGTTCAGGTGTCACATCCGCAGGCGGAAAAGGCAATGGCACCCGACTCCAGTACTCTTGCCTGGAAAATCCCATGGACGGAGGAGCCTGGTAGGCTGCAGTCCATGGGGTCGCAAAGAGTCAGACACGACTGGGCGACTTCACTTTCACTTTTCACTTTCCTGCATTGGAGAAGGAAATGGCAACCCACTCCAGTGTTCTTGCCTGGAGAATCCCAGGGACGGGGGAGCCTGGTGGGCTGCCGTCTATGAGGGTAACAGAATTGGCCACGACTTAGAGACGGAACAACAAGGGTAATGCTAAACAATCTGGTGTTCTGTTTACTCCACGAACATTTAAAATTCTTTCTTAATTCAGGACTTTTGACATATGGTGTTCTCCCTGCCTGGCTCATTCACGAATCTACCTCTGGACTCATCTGCTCTTCATGTACCTGCTTCTCTTGATTTCTTCTTAAAAAGTCACCTTCCAGGGTTTCCCTGGTGGTCCTGTCTGCCCTTTCAATGCAGGGAGCGCGTGTTCCAATCCTGGTGGGAGAACTAAGATCCCACGTGCTATAGCGGTGGCCAAAAATAAATAAATAAATAATAAATGCTCAAATACTGCCTCCCTTTTCACCACGTCATTTTTTTTTTAAGTCACCTTCCCCAGTAGGCTTCTCTTGACCTTTTCAACCTAAAGGACCACCTCTCACTCTGCCACCTCTCTGTCTATTCAGTCCCTTCTTAGAATTTATCAATTTATTGAGCCAGATTCATCTTATTTATCTATCATATTTCTTTGTTTACCTTCTTTCTCAAAAGTAAGTTCACTCTAAAATATTAAGGGGGAAAAAAGACCAATAATCTTGCAAAAAAAGGTGGGCTAGAATTATAAAGGCAGTTCACAAAAAGAGAAAGTCTTTTCAATACTCCATGTCCTTAAATATTTGAAAAGATATCCAATCCAACTCACAATAACAGAAAAGTAAAAACAGAAAGGGAAAGTGTTAGTCACTCAGCCGTGCCCGACTCTTTGCGACCCTGGGAACTATAGCCCACCAGGCTCCACTGTCCATGGAATTCTCCAGGCAAGAAGACTGGAGTGGGTAGCCATTCCCTTCTCCAGGGAATCGTCTGATCCAGGGACCGAACCTGGGTCTCTCACATTGCAGGCAGATTCTTTACCATCTGAACCACTAGGGAAGCCCCACAATAACAGTATTACCAATTAAAATCATCACAACTTTTCTCCCTGTCAGATTTATTTCTGTCAAATGATCCAAATAGTGGAAAAGATACTCTTTTGATGAAGCAATGTAAGAACTGACAGATTCATACTACTGATTAGAGTGCAAAAACAATGTATGAAGTGGGTGGGGATTAGGAATATCTAGCAACAATACATCTGCAATTACCCTTTGACACAACAAACCCTCTTCTAAGAATCTTTCACACAGATATACTGGCAAAAATAAAAAATATCATATGCATAAAGATATTAGCTATGACACTGTAATAAATAAAACAGCTCAATTTTCTTTTTTGCTTTATTAAAAATTTATTTTCTGTAATAAATTATACAATTTAGTCCTGTTTTTAAATAGTCTACACCAAAATTAATTGGAGGAAAGTTGCTTTACAATGTTTTATTGGTTTCTGCCATACAACAGCTCAATTTTCTATCAAGAGAGAACTAGAATGTACATCTACGCAATGGAACACTTTGGAGCTATAAAAAGGGGTGAAGAGGATCTTTATAAAATGTTCTAGACTGACACCAGGATATATTGTTAAGTGAACTAAACAGTGTGTGGGTGTGCACAGTACCAAGTCAAAACCATAAGACGAGACACCTCAGTTAAGTCTAGTTTCCATCCTTGTCTCTCTCCATCCTATTTCCTCCCTTGACAATAACTAATAACTTCAACAGATTTTGATTTACTCTTTACTTTAAAAACGATAAGCATATGTGTGTGTGTATGTGTGTGTGTCTGTGTGTCTGTGTCTGTGTGTGGCGGTGGTGGTGGCGGTTTAGTCACTCTGTTCAACTCTTGAGACCGCATGGACTGTAGCCCTCCAGGCTCCTCTGTCCATGGGATTTCCCAGGCAAGAATACTGAAGCGGGTTGCCATTTCCTTCTCCAGGGGATCTTCCGGATGCAGGGATCAAACCCGAGTCTCTTGCGTTGGCAGGTGATTCTTAACCGCTAAGCCATGAGGGCAGCCCAAAACCTAAATACTCAAGACACTATATGCTTCATGATGTGATGTAACAGAAAGCTTATAGTACCTCCTTCAAAGTATTCTTGTCAAATAATTGACCTGAGTCTCATCAAGACTTCGAAATCAGCTACCAGTTTGTAAGAGATAAGCAATAGAGCGTGTTAGACAATGCCACAAGGATGCAGGCAGCCAAATTCAGAATCTGGGAAACTCTACAGAAAAAACTTTTCTACAATAAGTAAAGAGCAAGCAAAAAAGGGAGCAGAGATTCCCAGGTGGTGCAAGTGTTAAAGAACCTGCCTGCCAATGCAGGAGACGTCAGAGATGCAAGTTCAATCCCTGGGTCAGGCAGATCTCCTGGAGAAGGGCATGGCAACCCATTCTAGCATTGTTGCCTGGAGAATCCCATGGACAGAGGAGTCTGGTGGGCTACAGTCCATAGGGTCACACAGAGTTGGACACAACTAAAGTGACTTAGTATGCACAGAGGGGAAATTAAAAATGCCATAAAATGTAAAATGCCAGTTGGTGTAGATAGAATTTGTTTAGATACTGACTTCATTATACAAGCTGGAAAAAAAAATAAACCCTATCTGTGGACCATCAGAGACATTTGACCACTGGATGTTAGATGATATTAATGAATTAATATTAATATATGATAATGATATTGTTCTGTTTTTCAAATAGAGCTTTTATCTCTTAGAGATATATTTGGAAATATTTACAGATGAAGTCATACAGTAATTGGGATTTGCTTTAAAATAATAGAGTCAGAGGGAATGGGGAAGTAGAAAAGAAAGAAAGATTGGTCATGCGCTGATAATGACTGAAGCTGGACCATGTGTACCTTGGAGTTTATTGTACCGTTTTCTCTACTTTATGTAAAATGAAGATGTCCATAATAGAAAGGGGTTTGTTTTCTCTTCTTTTTTTTTCCTTCTGCACCTCGAGGCTTGCAGGATCCTAATCTCCTGACCAGGGATTGAACTTTGGCCCTTGCAGTGAAAGCATGGAGTCCTGACCTCTGGACCACCAGGGAATTTCCAGAGTTTTGTTTTTTGTAATTTTTTTTAAAGTGAGTTCCAATAGGATGGGGGCCTTGTATCTTCCTCCTTCTGTATTAGTTTCTCTAACAAAGTACCACAGACTGGGACTTAGACAACAGAAATGCATTTTCCCACTGTTCTGGAGGCTGGAAGTCCAAGGTCAAGATGCCAGCAAGTTCGGCTTCTTCCAAAGGGCATAAAGGGAGGATCCGGTCAGGCCTCTCCCTGGTTCGTAGATAGCTGTCTTCTCTCAGCATCTTCACACCATCTTCCTTTGGTGTCAATGTCTATATCCAAATCTTCCTTTTCTTATAAGCACATCACTCATGTTGGATTGGGGCCCACTCTAATGACCTCCTTTAATCACCTCTATAAAGGAATTTTTACTCTAAACAGGCACATTCTGAGGCACTGAGAGTTAGAACTTCGATTTATGAATTGGGTGGGGAGGGCACAGTTAACACTGATCTATCTCCAGTATCCAGTGCCTGGAAAATACAGGAGCTTTAACAAATAGTTTTTCAAAAATTATTTTTAATTGTAGGATCATTGCTTTACAATGTTGTGTTGCTTTCTGTCATACAACAATGTGAATCGGCCGTGAGACACGTATGTCCCCTCCCTCTTGAGCCTTCCCCCCATACCCTACCCCATCCCATCTCACCCCTCTAGTTGTCACAGAGTACCAGGTTGAACTCCCTGTCTAATAAGTGTTTTTTTTTTTTCCTTTTCAATGAATCAATGAGTTTATTTTTTTAATCAATGAGTTTAAAATGGCAGTTGGGCAGCAAGACCCTGGTGCCTGAATTCTCCCCTTTCCCCAATATCTTCTTGCTGCAGTTCTAATGATACAGGTCCTTTCTATCTGGCCTGGGGGCCTGCGTCTGTTGGGGCACTTTTAGCAGGAAAACAATGCAAGCAGCTCAGCATCTGGTTGGGTCTTTGGCCCCCACAGTTCTGGCAGGCTCCATTATACTCTCTGATTTGTTGAGAACAAGTAGAAAGCAAGACAGGCAGCTGACAGAATACACTGTGTGGGGTCTCAGAGCATCAGAGATGACTTGGCGGCTATTAAGCTAGGACCATGAAGACAGGGAGATAAGAATGAGCACATCGCCCCAGGCAAGGCCCAGCTGGGCCTGACAGCTTCCTGCATTCCCCAGACTTGGTGTGTTCCTCCAATCATAACCACCCACTTAATCTCAAATGAATGAGTACTCAGCACCCATGCCTTCAAAGATGAGGGAGAGACGTGGGCTATTATTAACAGCTGGGGGTTCTGCTGAAGTATTTAAAAGCCAATAAGGTCTCAACTTCAATTCAGCTGTGCACATTAATAGCCAAAATGAAAGGAGAACATATCTGCAATAAAAATGTACAATAAAATCCTTTCAGTCTCAAATACATTTATCTACTTAGCCATAGATCCATTTATTCCTTTGCGTTTTGCCTCTGAGGTAAAAGAATAAGAGAAAATTAACCAATTCAAAGTTATTGACTATATGACCTATTTTAAAATTATGTTTAAAGCCTAGAAATCAGACAATTACAGCTATATTAAAGCATTTAGCATAAATGCTGTTTTGCCAGCTGTTTCTTTCCTTTCCTCTTCATTTCTGCCTTGCAAATTTTAAAAGGAATTTCAATTTTTTAAGATAAGTTTTCCCAATTATAAATTCTTCATGTTCACTGAAGAAAATTTTGCACACCCAGAATAGCACAAAGAAAATATTTAATCCCACCCTCAGAAAGACCTATAGGCAAACTTTCAGTGTATTTTCTTCCAGATGTTTATTTAAACTTTTATTCTCTATGTCATATTTTTATTTCAATTTCACCTTATACCAAGTCTTTGTAGCTTACTTCTCTCAATAAATATTAGCGCTATGAGATTTACCCATGTTTCTGACTATTCCAGTAGTTTATTTTTACTGCTGCACAGAATCCCATTGTTTGAAGATATCAACCTTTACTTACTCACCTTTTTATGGATGGATATCTGTCTTTTTTTCCTACTTAGGGTTATTATAAGTAAAGTTGCTATGAACGTTCTTGGGCCTGTCTCTTTCTGGACATAAGCACCTGTCTCTCTTGGTTACACATCCCAGGGTAGAATCTCTGCGTCCTCTGAAAAACGTGTTTTATCTTTGGCAGATATTGCCTACCATTTGGTAAAGCAATATACCAATTCAATCTCCTACCAACATCATATGAGAGTTCCAGTTTTTTCCTTTCTCACCAACACTTGATATGGTCAGGCTTTTAAATGTTAGTCATTCTTCTGAGTGGTTTCTCTTCATGATTTTAACTTGCATTTCCCTGGACTAAGGATTCAAGCATCTTTACAATTTGGATATCTTTTTTGTGAAGTGCCTGTTCAGATAGTTTGACTATTTTTCTATTTGTTTGCCTGTTTTTTTCTTATTTATTTGTAGGACTTCTTTATATATTATACAACGGATGCATACGTGCGTGCTAAGTTGCCTCAGTCGAGGCCAACTCTTTGCGACCCTATGGACTGTAGCCCACCAGACTCCTCATGAGATACTCCAGGCAAGAATACTGGGGTAGGTTGCCATGCCTTCCTCCAGGGGATCTTCCCAACCCACGGACTGAACCGGCGTCTTCTGTGTCTCCTGCATTGGGAGGCGTGTTCTTTACCACTAGCACCACCTGAGGAGCCCTATAAAATGGATGCAAGTCTCCTTTTCTACAGTTTCCCTCTCTTAATGATATTTTTTGATGAATAAGAGTTCTTAATTTTAATGAAGTTCAATATATTCATCTTTTCTGGTTTGAGCTTTTTGTGACTTCTTTAACAGATCTCTGTCCACAAAAAGATCATGAGTATATTCTCATAAGACATCATTTTTAATGGCTGGATATTTCATGAATTTGCTATTTTTCTACTTTTAGATACATAGTTTTTACCTTATTTTCCACTACTAAGTAAAAGTGTAGATACTTGTTGTCTTATGGGAAGCCTCTGCATTAAGTTTTTACATTAATTTTTACAAGAAATATCCAGCAGGTCCCATTTTCATGCCTATTCTGTAGAAGGAGGCACAGGAGAGCCAGGTTCAATCCCTGGATTGGGAAGATCCCACGGAGGAGGGCATGGCAACCCACTTCAGTTTTCTTGCCTAGAGAATCCCATGGACAGAGAAGCCTGGCAGGCTATAGTCCACAAGTCAAAAAGAGTCGGGCACAACGAAGCAACTTGGCACACACACAAAGATTGGAGCGTGTTAATACTCCTGGGCATCTGATGAGAAGAACTGACTCACTGGAAAAGACCCTGATGCTGGGAAAGATTGAAGGCAGGAGAAGGGGACGACAGAGGATGGGATGGTTGGATGGCATCATCGACTCAACAGCATGAGTTTGAGCAAGCTCTGGGAGTTAATGATGGACAGGAAAGCCTGGAGTGCTGCAGTCCATAAGGTCGCGAAGAGTCAGACAGAGTGACTGAACTGAACTGAATACCCCTGGTAAACAGTGTCTCTCCCACTTTAACCTCACCAGCCATCCTTGCTGTAGGATACCCTCCTCTAGCATCTTTACAGGGAGAGTTTGATATTTTCATATACTAACCTCATGAGAAGAGTTGACTCATTGGAAAAGACTCTGATGCTGGGAGGGATTGGGGGCAGGAAGAGAAGGGGATGACAGAGGATGAGATGGCTGGATGGCATCACTGACTCGATGGACGTGAGTCTGAGTGAACTCCCGGAGTTGGTGATGGACAGGGAGGCCTGGCGTGCTGCGATTCATGGGGTCGCAAAGAGTTGGACACAACTGAGCGACTGAACTGAACTGAACTAAATACTTAGGATAATGATTACTTCAATTTTTTTTAAAAAGGTCTCAATCACTGAAAACTAACTATGGACCAAGTACTTTATATGCATACTTTATCTCACTTAAAACCCACAATTTTTCTGAAAGGAAGGCAGTGGTCTCAGCATTTATAAATGCACAAACAGGATCAGAGAGAGAAATAGGAATTTGTCCAAAGGCATGTGGTTAATTAGAAACACTCAGAGCCCCAAACATCCTCCAATTTCTGTGCTTTTTGGCCCCCCTCTTCCAGGTTGGTGGGCGCAGCATGGTTTCCACTGGCTCCACTCCCAGCCTGTCCCACCCTGCCCCCTTGCTGCATGCCCCAGGAGGTAGCCTGTGTTGACCAGCTCCCTGGCTCCCTGGGTTCAGCCAACTGGGAGGAGTCATGATGAGTTTAGAGGGAGGAAGGGAAAGATTGAGTTCTTGGTGTTTTCCCCCAAGTTCCTTCCCTACGGGTCTTCTCAGCAGGCTGCAACTCCAGACAGAAAGTCTCAGTTCCCATCAAGAGTTCTCTCCTTCAAAGAGAACACTCCTCCACTGTTGGTAGGAATATAAATAGATGCAGCCACTATGGAAGACAGTATGCAAGTTCCTTAAAAAACTAAAAATACCGTTACCATCAGTTCAGTTCAGTTCAGTCGCTCAGTCGTGTCCGACTCTTTGCGACCTCATGAATTGCAGCACGCCAGGCCTCCCTGTCCATCACCAACTCCCGGAGTTCACTCAGACTCATGTCCATCATGTCCGTGATCATATGACCCAACAACTCCACTCCTGGGCATATATCTGGAAAACAGAAAACCATAATTTGAATAGATATACACCCCAATGTTCATATCAGCACTGTTCATAATAGCCAAGACACAGAAGCAACCTAAGTGTCCACTGACAGATGAATGGATAAAGACGTGGCACATATATTCAATGGAGTATTACTCAGCCATAAAAAAGAATGAAATACATTAAGTCTCCCACATACAAACAGGGTCCATTCCTAGAGCATGTTCATAAGTCCAATTTGTTTGTAAGTCCAACAAAGTTAGCCTAGATATCCAACTAATACAGTGCACTCCATACTACTGTTGTCGTTTAGTTGCTAAGTCGTGTCCAGCTCTCTTGAGACTCCATGGGCTGTAGCCCACCAGGCTTCTCTGTCCATGGGATTTCCCAGGTAAGATACTGGAATGGGTTGCCTTTTCCTTCTCCAGCCGATCTTCCCACCTCAGGGATCAAATCTGCATCTCCTGCATTGGCAGGTGAATTGTGTACTGTAATAGGTTTATATCACTTTTCATGAAAATAATATACAAAACCAAACATTTTAGTCATATCTTTGTGCAGAATAATACACAAAACACAAACAGAAAATAAAGGAAACATTTTTAATCTTACAGTACAGTACCTTGAAAAGTACAATAAGTAGTACAGTATAATAGCTGGCATACAGGGGCTGGCATCGAGTGAACAAGCAAGAAGAGTTACTGACTGGAGGAGGAAGAGGAGGTGGGAGATGGTAGAGCTGGAGGATTGTCAGCAACAGGAAATGGAATCAAGCTGCAATTTCACTCATGCCTTGCGCTGATACACAGGTTCTGGTCTGGATTCAACTCTATCTACCCTCTTGAAAAAATCATCCAGTGATGACTGGGTCACAGCTCTTTTTTTTCCCATCATAGGTGACACAGTAGCACTGGGTTGCATTCTGAATGGCGGCCGCATGCAGACTTTCCTGCTCTGTTTATTATGTTCAGGTCCTGCGCCTCAAAAGCTGACAGTGCCTCCTCGAATGGAGAAAATCCTCCTGCCATTTCCTGTGTCGTGAGTCTCTTCGGTTCTTCAGTTATTTCTTCTTCCTCTTGTCGCTCTTCATTCTTTTGCTAGGCCTCCAATTCCATCTCTTCACCTTGTTCCACTCTATCAATTATTTTCATTTTTGTTGCCATTGTTATCTCATGACACTTCTTAGCAGTACCAGCTACATCGCCGCTCTTTTATAGTTGCTTCTGGACATCCTGGACTCGAAATAAAGATACTCTACTACTGGACTCTAAACAGTGCTGTATAGTAAAGTACACAACAGGACAACTACTTGTAGAGGATGCACTCAGGTAACAATGTACACCAGACATGTGAGCTAACTTACGTAATTGGACATGCAAACATATGTTCATCTTTGAAAGTTGAAAGTTTACAACTTGAAGGTTTTGTACGTAGGGGACTTACTGTAATGCCATTTGCAGTGACATAGACGGGTCTAGCAGAGAAGGTAATGGCACCCCACTCCAGTACTTTTGCCTGGAGAATCCCAAGGATGGAGGAGCCTGGTAGGCTATAGTCCATGAGGTCGCTAAGAGTCGGACACGACTGAGTGACTTCACTTTCACTTTTCACTTTCATACACTGGAGAAGGCAATGGCAACCCACTCCAGTGTTCTTGCCTGGAGAATCCCAGGGATGGGGAAGCCTGGTGGGCTGCCATCTACCGGGTCACACAGGGCTGGACACAACTGACGTGACTTAGCAGCAGCAGCAGCAGCAGATGGATCTAGAGATTATTATAATAAGTGTAATATTTAAATAATATTTTATCATTTAAATAATTTATAATTATTTTATAGTTT
The DNA here is from genome assembly GCF_014754425.2 of Oryx dammah. Lineage (NCBI taxonomy): Eukaryota > Metazoa > Chordata > Mammalia > Artiodactyla > Bovidae > Oryx > Oryx dammah. The sequence continues at coordinate 40,132,980 of NW_024070206.1, forward strand.
TTATATAATTATGTAATTTTATATTTTAAACAATTGTTTGAATAATATTATATATGTATAAATAAAATGATAATGAATAAATATTTATAATTATCATAAATCAAAGACAAATATCATATGATATCACATGTGGAACCTAAAAAAAGATATAATTGAACTTATTTACAAAACAGAAATAGACTCACAAACATAGAAAGCAAACATGATTATTGGAGGGGAAAAAATAGGTGAGAAATATATTAGGAGACTGGGATTAATATACACACACTAATCTATATAAAATAGAGAACCAACAAAGACCAACTGAATAGCACAGGGAACTATACTTAATATTTTATATTAACCTATAAGTGGAAAAGTCTTAAAAAGGCTTATATATATATATACATATATGCACACATAACTGAATCAGTATACCTGAAACTAACAAAACATTGTAAATCAACTATATTTCAAAAAAAAAAAAACAAATACAGAAGTAGACTCACAGACATAGAAAACAAATTTATGATTACCAAGGGGGAAGCAGAGGGAGGGATAAATTGAGAATTTGGGATTAACAGATTCACACTACTATATATAAAATAACAAGGACCTAATGTATAACACAGGGACCTACAGTCAATATCTTATAATAATCTATGATGGAAAGAACCTGAAAAATAATTATCTATAATGTAATCATTTTGTTGTACATCTGAAACATTGTGTTTCTTTTTTTTTTTTAAAGTTCTCTCTTCCCAGCTATACCACATTCCTTTCATCTCCAGATTCTGATCACAGAGTCCATTCAGGGGAGTGACTGCACCTGCTGTTTCTAGCTTCAGAGTTCTAGACCATTCTTTGTGGTTTAACCAGATTTTTTCCCCTGGGACCTTGACTGAAAGATTCATGTGAATGACAGAAAGCTTTACCACATTGAAAAGAATTTGAAAAAGAATAGATGCATATATATTTATAACTGAATTACTTTGCTGTACATCTGAAACTAACAGCATTGTTAATCAACCATGCTCCTAAAATATTATATCAGTTTTTTTATTATTTTGTTTACTGTCTAGAATACAAGCTCCAAGAAGGCAGGATTCTTAACTGTTTGTCCCCTGTGCGTTGGAAAGCTTCTAGGATATACTAGCTGAGCAGAAAATATTTGTTAAATAAATGAACAAATAGTAATAATATCAGATTACGAAGTTTGTCTAAGTACAAACCTAGACAAGTAACATGAAGGAAAAGAAATACACATAAAATATAAGGCAAAATAAATTTTTTTCTTCATCAAAAAACAAAATTATGTGATAGATGGAGGAAGTATTTGCAGTGTTAAAGGCTGGCTGTCTATGATGAAATGAATAGCTTTTGTAAAACAGTGAGTGAGTGAGTGATAGTTACTCAGTCGTGCCTGACTTTTTGCAACCCGATGGACTGTAGCCTGGCTCTTCTGTCTATGGAATTCTCCAGGCAAGATTACTGGAATGAGAAATGGACAAAGATGATGTCCAAAAGAAAAAATATTAATGACTGATAAACATAAAGTGCGTAACATCACTATCAGCGACAAAGCAAAACCAATAACGACAGAAAACACTGTCCCATCAACTCATGTCTGGCCTTTCCTCAACACATCAATCATTCGAGCTGAACTCTTCTGACAAGTGTTCCTAATTCCATCCACCCTGGGTAAGTGCATGGCTGAGTCTCCTCTCTCCCTGCAGGTGATGTCTCTACTGGGATGTTGAGTCAAATGGTTATTGCACAACCTCAGCTCTCCAATGGACTTCAAAAAAGTTGTGAATCTGAAGTTAGCCCATAATCGAAAGTGGGGTCCAGCTGCTTGCCGCTCAAAAGCCAATTAAGAGGCCATGTTGGTAGAAAGGAAAGTTTTCTTTATTTTGGATGCCAGTGACTGGGGCTGGGGTGCGGAAGGTGGACAGCTGTCCAAAGGCCAACTCCCCTCCACTGATAATCAGTGGGCCAGAGCATTTATAGACAGAGGGAGGGGGCTACATGCAGAAACGGCACATTCATCTCTGACAGTCATCTTGAAATTGGTCATCGATGGTTTGACCAGAGTCATCTTGATTGCTTCAAGTACAGATAATCTGCAGTTCCATGATCAGTTTGTTCTCATTTTCTTGAGGCCAATTCTTGGAACTGTGGCAGCTTATGTCATGGCTACAGTCTAGTCATCATGTAGTTAACTTCTTCCACCCAGTGACCATTTCAGTATCTGTAAGACAGCTCACAGGATGTGGCTCAGAATATTATCTATTGCACTTGAGAAGGAACTAAACATCCTTGACTTTGCTTAATGACTACATTTTTATTATGTGGTTTCCTTAGTTTCTACATTTTCCCACTTCTCTGATTAAACTTATTCTTCAGTTAAAGTTTTTCCATAGGCAAAAGGTAGGCTGAGGACATGAGGGGCAAGGACCATAGGGTCCTGCTGTATTTCAAGCCTGCCCCCCTCCTTTTTTGTTTTAAGGATGGGAGTGATGTTGCACCAAGCCCTTTACATCCTGGGTGGAACAAACTGATTCTTCTGAAAAACTTTTAATTTTGATATAACTTCTAATTTGCAAAAACATTGCAATTAAGTGATGCAGAAAACTATCTTATACTCTAATTCACTCATTAAAAAAAAACATTTTGCCATGTTTGTTTTGTTATTCTCCATCTATTAATATTGATCTATCTGTTCTGAATCATTTGAGAAGAGGTTACATGCCTCATACACCTTTACCTAGAGTATTAATACTTTGGTGTAGATTTCCTAAGAATAAGGTTACTTTTCCTATATAACTGTGGTACAGTTATCCCGTTCAGGAAATTTAACATTGACAAAATACGTTAATCTATAGTACATATCAGAACTCTCCATTGACCTGATAATGTCCTTTATGACAGCCCTCATGAGAGAGGCAAAAAATAGCCTAGATCTTTTCCCTGTCAATATCTCAAATAAAATCAAAGCCATACTCTGTGTGTGTGTGTGTGTGTGTGTGTGTGTCTACAGGAAGCAAGGGGAAGGAGGGCAATAAGCACTGCTTCCTTAGGGTACCAGTGAAAACTCATTGCAGCTGGGAACAGGGACTCTCCTGTGAGAAGGGAGGATTGTGCAGGGCCCACAGCTCTACCAGGGGGAGGGCAGGAAAACTGGGAAGGCCACTCCTCCACCCTAGTTCCAGGGATTTGGTACTTGCTTAATCACAAAGAGTCGGACATGACTGAATGACTGAACTGAACTGAACTGAACTAATTGTGAGGCCCAATTAGACCAGCATAGGAAATCTAGAATACACTCTCTCTTTTATACTAACACATTTTAAATAATAAGTTAGAGCAGACTGGGGCTTCCAGGTGGTTCCGTGGGTAAAAGGATCCATCTGCCAGTGCAGGAGACACAGAAGACACTGGTTCAGTCCCTGGGTTGGGAAGATCACCTGAAGAAGGCGATGGCACCCCACTCCAGTACTCTTGCCTGGAAAACCCCATGGACAGAGGAACCTGCCAGGCTACAGTCCATGGGGCCGCAAGTCCGACATGACTGAGCACGCACCCATGCACACTAGAGCAGGCTACTGTGAGAGGGACAGGAAAAAATGAAATGTTCAAACAGACCCTCTTAAATGAGGCAAAACATAAGGGGAAGACCTAAAGCTCAGACTTGAACAGACTTTCCTCTGGTAAACCAACCCATAAACCATGATGTCCCTTATTGGAATTTGCAGCTTGTGGTGCAAAATGTAATCATAGCCCTAGTTCATCTCCACCCCAGACCAATGCCTATCTACATGGCTTCTCATCCCTGTACTAAAGCCCTCACTGAAGGAAAGACACGCCCACTGCCAGGCACAAAAATGATGACCTCAGTCTTTTTGTTCTGTGCAGGATGTCCAGCTTCCAATAAAAAATTATAAGGCATATTGAAAAGTGTGAAAAAAACACACACTCCCAAGAGACAAAGTAATGATCAGAACCAGACTCAGAAATGACACAGAAGTTGGAACCAATAGGACATTTAAAATAACTCTGATTAATATATGATGAATGGAAAAAGTTGAGAACATGCAAGTTTAAATGAGTAATTTCAGCAGAGTTAGAAACTGTAATAAACTATGAAGAAGAATCAGATAGAAATGCTTGAAAGGAAAAGCAGAAGTGAAAACCAGTGGTAATGGTTTGTCAGTAGACTCAACCGCACTGAGGAAATAAACAGTGCACATGAAGACAGGTTACTAGGAATTTCCCAAACTGATATATAAATAGACAAAAAGAGTGGTGAGTAGGGGCTGGGGAGGACCAGAACATTCAAGGAACAGTGGGACATTATAGAACATTCTAACTTACGCATAACTAGAAATCCAGAATTTAAAAAAGAGAGCGAGAATGGGGCAGAAGAAATATATGAAGAAATGATGGCTGAGAATTTTCCAAAATTAACAACTAACACTAAATCACAGATTCAAAAAGCTCAGAGAACACCAAATTGGATAAATACCCAAACAAAAACAAACACATATGCACACCACACACACACACACATACAAACGGCATATCATATTAAAATTACTGAAAACAAAAACAAAGGGCAAATCTTGAAGGCAGTCAGAGAGAAGCATTACAAAGGAAGAAAAACAAAAGTTACAGGAAATTTGTCATAAGAAAATAAGAAATAGGTGTGATATTGTCAAAGTGCTGAGAAAAAGCTTTCAACCCAGAATCCTATATACTCAGCAATAGAATTTTTCAAAAAATAAAAGGAAAAATAAGTACTTTCTCAGACAAATCTGAGAAAATTCATTGCTAGCAGATCTACTCTATAAGAAATATTAAAGGAAATTCTTCAGTCAAAAAAATATATCAGGCTGAAACTGGATATACAGAAACAAACGAGAAACTCTAGAAATAAATAAAGTAAAATAAATTTTTTCCCATATTTTTAATTACTCTAAGATATAACTTACTACCTAAAGCAAAATAGTAATGTATTACATGTTTAAAGTATATGTAAAACGTATGACAATAGTACAAAAAGTGGGAGGGAAAAAATTGACAATATATGGTTATAAAGTCACTATATTGATTATGAAGTGCTATATTGTTATTCCAAGGTAAATCATGATTAATTCCATATATATATGTATATAAATGTATACAGTCCACTATGTGTATATATATATATATATATATGCATACATACATGTATATATGTGTGTGTATTAGACTCTAGGTGGTGGTGTTAGTTTGTCGTGTCTGACTCTGATTCCATGGACTGTAGCCCACTAGGCTCCTCTGTCCATGTGGATTCTCCAGGCAAGAATACTAGAGTGGGTTGCCATGCTCTCCTTCAGAGGATCTTCCTAACCCAGGGATGGAACCCAGGTCTCCCACATTGCAGGCAGATTCTTTACTGTCTGAGCCACCAGGCAAGCCCATTAGATTCTACAGTGGCTACTAAATGTTTTTTAATGAATCTTCTCTATGGAAGAGATTAAATGGAGTCATAAAAAGTGTTCAAATTACCCCAGAGAAGGCAGCAGAAAAAGAAGAGAAAGGAAACAATGAACAGTCAGAAAATAGGCCAACTAGCAATATAGAATTTAACCCAATCACATTATATCAATAATCACATTAAATGTGCTTAGATGGAGAGGTATCTGTTCAGTTCAGTTCAGTTGCTCAGTCGTGTCCGACTCCTTGCGACCGCATGACTGCAGCACGCCAGGCTTCCCTGTCCATCACCAACTCCCAGAGTTTATCCAAACCCATGTCCATTGAGTTGGTGATGCCATCCAACCATCTCATCCTCTGTCGTCCCCTTCTCCTGCCCTCAATCTTTCCCAGCATCAGGGTCTTTTCCAAGGAATGAGTTCTTCACATCAGTTGGCCAAAGTATTGGAGTTTCAGCTTCAGCATCAGTCCTTCCAATAAATATTCAGGACTGATTTCCTTTAGGGTGGACTGTTTGGATCTCCTTTCAGTCCAAGGGACTCTCAAGAGTCTTTTCCAACTCCACAGTTGAAAAGCATCAATTCTTCAGCACTCAGCCTTCTTTATAGTCCAACTCTCACATCCATACATGACTACTGGAAAAACCATACCTTTTACTGGATGGACTTTTGTTGGCAAAGTAATGTCTCTGCTTTTTAGTATGCTGTCTAGATTGGTCATAGCTTTTCTTCCAAGGAGCAAGGGTCTTTTAATGTCATGGCTGCTGTGATTTTGGAGCCCGCCAAAATAAAGTTTCTCACTGTTTCCTCTTTTTCCCCATCTATTTGCCATGAAGTGATGGGACCAGATGCCATGGTTTTAGTTTTCAGAATGTTGTTTTAAGCCAGCTTTTTCAGTCATCTCTTTCACTTTCATCAAGAAGTTCTTTAGTTCCTCTTCACTTTCTGCCATAAGGGTAGTGTCTTCTATATATCTGAGGTTATTGATATTTCTCCCAGCAATCTTGATTCCGGCTTATGCTTCATCCAGCCTGGCATTTTGCATGATGTACTCTGCCTGTAAGAAGGGTGACAATATACAGCCTTGACTGTGGAGAGGTATAAAGCATGTAAACAGTAACCAGAAGGAAGTTGGAATACCTTTGTTAATATCAGATGAAATAGACTTCAGAACAAGAAATAATATTAGGGGTAAAGAGAGGTATTACATAATGATAAGGAGGTGCCTTATCCAAGCATATGTAAGGATTCTAAATGAACATGGACTGAACCACAAAAGTCCAAACTCCATGAGAGAAACACTGTTAGAGCAGAAAGGAGGGGTCAGGTTCATAAGTGCCGTGGGGACCTCAGTTCTCAGTTCTCAGTGATGACAGAGCAAGTGGCCAGAAGATCCAAGATGATGAAAATTATCTGAACACAAGCAACAGCATCATTTTCTCCTAGCTCTCAGTGTTACCTTTTTGTAAAATCCACTTCTATTTTTCTGATTCTTTCCATGTGATCCCCCCACCAGTGTAGAATCATTTAGATCTCTTCATCTCGTGTGCTCTGAGATGTCGGGATAAACTTCCTGAGCTCCTGTTTTCCCTCCTATTGTTTTGCCATCTGACTCTCACACTGAGGGCTTCCTTAAGTATCTGGTGATCTTGAGTGGAAGGTGCTACTTATGTTTAAGAACTAACCACAACTTCAGAGAGCATGAACTTTATTATAGAGTAGTAGGGCCTTTCTAAATTCTCAAAAATTTCTAGAAGTTTCTAGAAGCCTTTCATTTGGGTCATTCAGACTCTCCAGAAGAGAGTCCATCAAGGAAGGAAGAGTTGTGCTGATGAACCCAAGCAAGAAATGAATGAAAGGATTGGGGGAAATGGGCAGTCAAGGGATTACTGAGATCAAAGAACAAGGTGATATGAATGGTGGGGGGTTGAGAATTCCCTTAACTCAAACTAGGTAATAAGAGGTGGGGAAAGTTAGGAGAAAAATTAGGGTAAGAGAGGTATTAAATGTGTGGCTGTGTGTGCTGTGGAGACAGGGCTGTGGGGAGGGTGCGGGCCCTACAGTTCAGTGTCCACTGACACTTGCTTTCACCTGTGGCCAGGCCTGCAGGTGGCCTCCAGCCACCTATGCGCCCTGCACCCCGACACCTGCACCTCAGCGGTTCACAGGACCAACCACTGGTTCACGGGGACCAGTGCAAAATGAACATGCAGAGCCCCTGGTTCAAAATTTAGTCAGAATTTCACAGGGAAATGGGGAGATGTTGGTCAAACGGTACAAACTCGCAGTCGTAAGATGAGTATGTTGCTGGATCCAAGATACAGCTCAGTGACTGCAGTTAACAATACTGAACTGTATTACTTGAGAGTTTCTGTGAGAGTAGAGCCTTAATGTTTTCACCATTAGCAACAAGAAAATGGTGATTATGTGAGGGAAAGGATGTGTCAGCTAACCTTCCTGTGGTAGGCACTTTGTAATATATAATGTGTATATGTTTGTGTATATGCTTATAGAGTCATCATATTGTACAGTGACTATTGTGTTAGTCACTGAGTCGTGTCTGACTCTTTGCGACCCCATAGACTGTAGCCCACTGGGCTCCTCTGTCCTTGGGATTCTCCAGGCAAGAATACTGGCGTGGATTGTCATTTACTCCTCCAGAGGATCTTCCTGACCCAGGGATCAAACCCGTCTCCTTCATTGCAGGCAGATTCTTTACCATCTGAGCCACCAGAGAGGCCCCAGTACATAGTATTGTATGTTAATTATCTCTAGAGATACAATTAACAATGAAGGAGACATGGGTTTGATCCCTGGAAAACAAAATAGCTGTGGTGGGGATAATGAACCAAATCATACCAAGGTTGATAACATCAAATCGGATCTTTAAACCTTTATATTCCAACTTCTGGCAAGAAACACAGTCCCCAAAAGGCCAGGCTTTAAAAAGTGTTTAAAACATCCAGGCAAGGAGAAGTCTTTGTGTCTGGACTTAAGAGAGTGAATGAACATTTTCTTTGAATCCGTTGAATGAGGGGATTTACTCAACATTCAAAAAAAGAAAAGAAAAAAGAGAATTTCAACAGAGCACAGCAGACTGTTCACAAGCTGTAGGAACATGAAGCAGGCAAGCCTCTGCGGTATAATTTCTCAAAAGAGGAACCTCCCCTTGCCCATTTGAGGGAAGTGGTGTAGGATGGAGATAATTAAGGGGAGAATCAACCTGGTGGTCTCCCTGGCCTGGAGGCAGCCCACCACCCCCTCATCCATGGTTTTGAGGTTACCTAAGAGGTGCCTGCTGGGTTTGTGAGAGCCCTCCCCGCCCTCAGCAGCCTCTCTCTGAACTTTCTTAAATCAATTCTCCTTCCCCTTTCTGTTAATCTTTTTTTTTTTAATGTGTTTAAATTTATCATCCAAGATTGTCTTTAATATTCTTGTTCTTCATGGGTGGGCACATTCCATATTTGTTTACTATAACTTGGTGGGATTTTAGGGGAAGTGGAGCTCAGTAACTGAGACTGGTCTGCCACTTAGGGCCTTGAAAAGGAATCCACAAAGAGGGGATAACAACAGGCTCAGAAGGGGCTTCTGATGACATGTTGAATCTCTCTGCCAGGCCAGCTCTGAAGAAGGGCTCCTACCCCAGCCCTCGATCAGCAGTCATGTGACCTGGGCATGTTACTGGTTCTCATTATGCCTTAGTTTTCTCACCTATGGAGAAGGAAATGGCAACCCACTCTGGTGCTCTTGCTTGGAAAATCCCATGGACAGAGAAGCCTAGTGGGCTGCAGTCCTTGGAGTCGCAAAGAGTCAGACACAACTGAGCGATTTCACTTCACTTCACTTCTTACCTATGCAACAGGGGTATTGTAATAGTACTGCTGATGCTGAAATCTTGGCCTTTTTGTGCAGGAGTAGAATTGAGTCGTAGAGACAAGAGTTCTGGGTGAAATAGAAAAGAATAGCTCTATTGCTTTGCCAGGCATAGGAGGACATAGCAGGCTCTTGCCCTCAAAATTGTATGTCCCCAGCCTGAGAGGATTTGATGAGGAGTCTTACAGCAACAGTTCATGGGTAGTGGTTGTTGTTGTTCAGTCGCTCAATCATGTCTGACTCTTTGTGACCCCATGGACTGCAGCACGCCAGGTTTCCCTGTCCTTCACCATCTCCCAGAGTTTGCTCAAACTCATATCCATTGAGTTGGTGATGCCATCCAACCATCTTGTCTTCTGTCATCCTCTTCTCCTCCTGCCTTCAATCTTTCCCAGCATCAGGGTCTTTTCTAATGAGTGGGTTCTTCACATCAGGTGGCCAAAGTGTTGGAGCTTCAGCCTCAGCATCAGTCCTTCCAATGAATACTCAAGGTTGATGGAGGCTGCTGATAAGATAAGGATGTAGGCAGGCCCTGCAGTTCTCTAATCTGGTCTCAGATAACCTTGATGATGCCAGATCATGGCATCTGGTCCCATCACTTCATGGCAAATAGATGGGGAAGCAATGGAAACAATGACACACTTTATTTTGGGGGGGCTCCAAAATCACTGCAGATGGTGACTGCAGCCATGTAATTAAAAGACACTTGCTCCATGGAAGAAAAGCTATGACCAATCTAGACAGCATATTAAAAAGCAGAGACATTACTTTGCCAACAAAGGACTAGTTCAAAGCTATGGTTTTTTCCAGTAGTCGTGTATGGATGTGAGGGCTGGACTATAAAGAAAGCTGAGAGCTGAAGAATTGATGCTTTTGAACTGTGGTGTTGGAGAAGACTCTTGAGAGTCCCTTGTACTGCAAGCAGATCCAACCAGTCCATCCTAAAGGAAATCAGTCCTGAATATTCACTGGAAGGACTGATGCTGAAGCTGAAACTCCAATACTTTGGCCACCTCATGTGAAGAACTGACTCATTGGAAAAGACCTTGATGCCGGGAAAGATTGAAGGTGGGAGGAGAAGGGGATGACAGAGGATGAGATGGTTGGATGGCATCACTGACTCAATGGACATGGGTTTGAGTAAACTCCAAGTGTTGGTGATGGACAGGGAAGCCTGGTGTGCTGTGGTCCATGGGGTCGCAAAGAGTCGGACACGACTGAGCAACTGAACTGAACTCAACAGAACCTTGATGAGTTTCTCTAGGTCCTTAAATCTAGCCTCAGGCACTTTCTTGGCTGCTCTTCCCTTGATTAGAAGTCAAGGAAGGTCATGGAGGCTCGAGTCTGTCCCTTGCAAGCAGAAAAGGGGGGACAGAAGGACTTCTGTGCCCTGGAGCCCCACAGGATGCTGCTTGGTTTTACTACCTCACACGTGTGTGTTACTTGTTCAGTCCGGTCTGTCTGTTTGCGACCGCATGGACTGTAGCCCACCAGGCTCCTCTGTCCATGGGATTTCCCAGGCAAGAATACTGGAGTGGGTTGCCATTTCCTACTCCAGGGGATCTTCCAAACCCAGGATTGACTTCCATGGTGGCTCAGACAGTAAAGTGTCTGTCTACAATGCGGGAGACCTGGGTTCAATCCCTGGGTCTGGAAGATCCCCTGGAAAAGGAAATGGCAATCCACTCCAGTACTATTGCCTGGAAAATCCCATGGACAGAGGAGCCTGGTGGGCTACAGTCCATGGGGTCACAAAGAGTTGGACACGACTGAGTGACTTCACTCCCTCATTACAGGCAGATTCTTTACTGTCTGAGCCACTGGGTTGGAGGACCTCACAGTGTTAATACAGCAAAATGAGTTAGTACCTGAAAGCCCCCCAAAAGTTTATTATTGAGATGAAGAGGGGAAGGTGAGTCCCTCATGGCTAGAGCAGACAGCACCTCTGCCTCCTCCAGAAATGCGAAGACAATGGGCTTTGAAAAGAGGGGCAAAGGTCTGCTTACAGCTTGGGAACACTTCTCATTTTGCTTTTTGTAGATGCCGATTACTTGGTGTGTGGTCAGGCCACTCAAGGTGGCTGTTCTCTTGGTCTCGGTAAATCCCGTGCCTGACCAGTGCCTGCTTCACCTACACTCTACTCACTTGAGCGAACTTCCTGCATGCTTTCAGCTAGTAACTGTACTTATCAGAGGGGTGGTTTCTCTGGTGACTAATGAACCCACCTGACGTCAATTCCCCTATGACTGGTAATCTCCCCGTCCCCTCTGGGAGCTGACTTCTGCCATGTCCTGCCTGTCGTCCTGCATACACGGTGGGGTGTCTCTGCAAGACGTTGCTCAGACATGTAAGCTCCCCCATCCATTAAACCATTGATAACTCCTTTGCTGACTCCAGGCTCTTTCTTTGGTTTTGAAGCTGGGCAAGCACAGGCCTTGCAGGTCTGTGGGGTGCTGCCCCGCACTTGGTTTACCAGCTTGACCTTGGCCCAGAATGTGGAAGAATAAGCCACATGTCTGACCTGTTTGTGGAACCACCCTCTTCCCTCTCCCCCACTTCCTTTTGGAGGGTCTAGATCCAACCTCACCCCCCGAGAAGTCTAGTTCTGACAAAGCCTGTGGGCATCTAGGATCCCACTGGTGTAGGGAGCACATGTGCTGAGCAAGGATCTTTCGGTTACTAGCAACTGAAACCCAGATATTCTAAGGTAACTTAAGAAAGTTTCGGTTAAAGTAAATAATCAATGACGAAGTTGGGTGGGGCAGGCCTCAGAGACAACACCTCTCTTGGTTCAGATCTCGGCTCTGCCTGTGTGTGACTCATTCTCTCACACAAGTGTGCACACCCAGGGCTGCAGCCGCTAGTGCTTCAGGGTTCCAGCCAGGCAGGTGCTCCACTGCCTTCTCCAAAGTTGTGCTTGTGGCCTTGTGAGGTTATTTAGTGTTCACAGATGTAGAGGCATATGCACGCATCGAAGCTAGGGCTTCATTTTGTAAGATAAAGGCCACATCAGAGAGCATTCTTATCTCCTTGAGTGACAATAAGCAAAAAGCGAATGATGTCAGGAGGGAAAACCAGCGCACAGCAGAACGCTGTCTGCACAGACCTTTGATCTGAGTCCACCTGGGCTGGTTTTGAAATGAGCTGTGTAACTCATGAGCTTTGGAAAAATGCTGGAGCAGAGGCAATTTTCCCTACTGCACCTGAATAAACAAAGGTTCCTGAGATCGTGTCCTTATTTCTCCTTCGTCAAACATCAATCCCCTTTTTAGAAGGGATGCTCATATTTCTAAATTCATATTTTCCATGACCAAAGACCAATTTAATATTATTCTGATGCCACTTGAGAGAAGAGGTAAAATTCCTAGATCACTGGAAGAAATAATATACAGTCCAGAAAGAAAAGAAACTAGCAAATGTAAGATTCTGAGGAAGTGAACAGAAATAAGGCTGGAATCAAAGTATTGTTGACTAGAACAAAAAGGTGACAGAAAAGAAAGTGAAGAACAGGGGTAGTATCCGAGAAACGGAGTGAGAAGCTATAAGACCTCCTCAGAAACAAACACAGAATAGATAGAAAACAGACAGCTAGATATGAATTAATGGACCCAGGCATGACTGAGGCATCTTCCTAGATAGCACAGAGTTGAGTGGATATCATCTCAGACCCACTCACAGATGTCCACATCGGACAGAAAAACAAGTGGCCCAGCTTAAAAGAGGTCAGAGGGAGTTTTCAGTATTTGTAAATGATTAGGCAGGAGACTGAAGACCTAAGGAATATGCACGGTATTGTTGTTACTTCTCACAAGCTGTCTATGGGATTTGGGGAGAGAAATTTACTGTGGAAGTGGTTTTCTACCAGGTGGTAGGAGCCCATTTGGCATTCTGGACCTTCACATAAACAGCTGGGATGAGGTGTTTCTAACTAGAGGGGAAATGGAGCCCTCAAAGATAGAGAAGAACAGTCTTGCCCAGAGACTAGCTGACCTGCTCAGGAAGATTCTAAAGGAAAGCCTATTAGGTTTTTTGTTCCTTTTTAAGCCTATTAGTTTTTTAAAAATAAAGAGACACAGTAATAAAGACAATAATGATTCAAAAGTTTACTGGACAGAATAAACCTTAACTTTAAACAATGAATAGATACAATAACTTATGCACTTACGAGTCAAGTTTAAATAGTACCTGAGAGGTTTTTATACAAAATATGAATGAGGATGGAGGGAAAGAAAACAAGTATGACATGGAAAGAAGACCAAGCAGGCAAAAGGTTCCCAATGACTCTCATGAGGAAAGTGGTTGAGAAGCAAGATTCTTATGGCCTCAGTTTCCCCAATGTGGAGGAAATGGCCAGTAAGGTAAATTCATAAATTTAGTTATCTTGAAATTCAAAAGTAGAATTTGATGGAAGACTTTAGTTTATTCAAAAAAAAAAAAACCATGTATTAATGTATCGAGAAAATGTGCAGCAACCTTCATGAAATCAGTGTATTCATCGAGCACGTATAATGTTTCAGGAGCCATTCTAGATATTGGAATCCAACAGCTGCTCTGAAGGAGCGTATAGTCCGTGATCTCAAATTGCTTTTTGAATTCATCCAAGTATGCATGCATGTAGCCCTCCAGGCTCCTCTGTCCATGGGATTCTCCAGGCAAGAATACTGGAGAGGGTTTTCATGCCCTTCTCTAGGGGATCTTCCCTACCCAGGGGTGGAAACTGAATCTCCTGTGGCTCCTGTATCGCAGGCAGATTCTTTACCACTGAGCCATCAGGGAAGCCATCATCCAGGTATAAATAATCCCAAATTGTTCTAGTGGGTAAATAAGGACATACCTGCAAGAAAGCTGTGTTAATTCACCGAACGCTTGAGTTGTGATCAGTCTTTGAAAACACACACACAGAAGAGGGAAAGACGGACGCAGAACCAAGGATGACTGCACGGTAAGACAGAAGTGTAAGAACGCGATCAGGAAGAACAAAGCCCCAGTGGAGACAGGCCTTGATTTTTTTCCTTCAGTAAACATTATGGAACAACAGCATGCATACCCCAAAGCACAACCGTCACAATCGTATCATACATTCATTTTCACAACTGAACACATCCATGTAACCAGCACCCAGATTTAAAAAATACCCAGAATACAGCCAGCACCTCTAGAAACCTCCTCATGGCTTTTCTAATCATTAAGTACCCCAACCCTCATGCTTGGCTAAGGCTAACTGCTATCTTGATTTCTAACACTATATCTTAGTTTTGCCAAAAATACTACACTTTCTTAAAACTGCTTTGCTCAGGTATAATCTGAACATATTTAAGTGTGAAATTAAACAACACTCAGTCAAGGTACTGAACCTTTCTTTCCGTCACTCTTGAAAAGTTCCTATGTCCCCTGGTAAGCCATCCCTCCTACTTCCCCTGTCCGTAGGTAACCTCTGATCCGTTTCTGTCACTATGTTATTTGTATTTACTAGAATTTTATACAAATGAGATCTTACAATAAATGGGATCATATATAAATATATATTTAGCTCTTGTCTTCTTTTACTCAGTGTAATGATTTTCAGATCCATCCATGTTGCTTCATAAGTCAGTGGTTTGTTCTTTTCTTTGCTTGAGTAGCATCTATTGCGTGGCTACACCACAATTTGTTTATGCATTCACCAGCTGGCAGAAGACATTTGGGTTATTTATAGGCTTATGGTTATTACAAATTAAGTTGCACAAAGTTGCTGTGAACATCCATGATCAAGTCTTTGGAGAAACACAAGCTTTCACTTTTCTTGAGCAAATACCTAGGAGTGGAATGGCTAGATTGTACTGTGTTTAACTCCTTAAGATGCAGCCAAACTGTCTTCCAAAGTGATGTATGAGAAGGCCAGTTGTGTCCCATTCTCGCCACTACTTGGTATTATCAGTCTTTTTTAAAAATATATTTATTCATTTAGGCACTCTTCACTTTCACACATTGGAAAAGGAAATGGCAACCCACTCCAGTGTCCTTGCCTGGGGAATCCCAGGGATGGGGGAGCCTGGTGGGCTGCCGTCTATGGGGTCGCACAGAGTCGGACACAACTGAAGTGACTTAGCAACAGCAGCAGCAGGCTGCAGTGAGTCTTAGTCATAACACGTGGGATCTTCAACCTTTGTTATGGCAGGCAAACTCTTAATTTCAGCATGTGGGTTCTAATTCCTTGATGAGGGATTGAACCCAGGCCCCCTGTATTGGGACCGTGGAGTCTTAGTCATTGGACCACCAGGGAAGTGTCTGTGCTTAGCTGTGCTTAGTCGCTCAGTCATGTCAGACTCTTTGTGACCCCATGGACTGTATCCCTCCAGGGTCCTCTGTCCATAGGGATTCTCCAGGCAAGAGTACTGGAGTGGGTTGCCATGTCCTCCTCCAGGAGGGAAGTCCCTACTATCTGTCTTTTTAAAGTTTAGTTATTCTAGGGGATGTATAGTGGGGTTTCATCGTGGGTTTAGTTTGCATTTTCCTGATGACTAGTGATGTGAATCATCTGTTCATGCCCTTCTTTGCCATTTTAATAAATTATTTTGTGAATTGTCTGAGTGATTTTTTTTAAATGCCAATATCAGTTAAAGAGACTTACACAAATGTTCAGAGGAAGAGAAGGGAGAGTGAACCATAGATGCAGTGTTGCTGGATAATAAGGACAATGCAGACTCTTTAACACTCATTTTGCTTTAGGCTTCTATTTCAGGGGAAAGTCTGCAGTCTCAAAGGAGGAAAGGCAGGCTGCATATAGGAAGAAATAGTGGATCCATAAAACAAATTGGAGAGTGAGAGAGAGACCTAGTGATCCACCAATAATCATCTCCCCCTTCTTTCTTTTGGGCTTCCCCGGTGGCACAGTGGTTAAGAACCCACTGCCAATGCGGAAGACTTGGGTTCGATCCCTGGGTCAGCTAGATCCCCTGGAGAAGGAAACGGCAATCTACTCAGTATTCTTGCCTGGAGAATCCCCATAGACAGAGGATCCTGGTGGACGATAGTCCATGGGATAGCAAAGAATCAGACACCACTGAGTGGCTAAGCACAACCAATGCAGGAGAAACAAGAGGCACGGATTTGATCCCTGGGTCAGGAAGATCCCTTGGAGTAGGAAATGGCAACCCACTGCAATATTCTTGCCTGGAAAATACCATGGACAGAGGAGCCTAGCAGGCTACAGTCCATGGGTTTGCAAAGAGTCAGACATTACTGAGCACATATACACACCTTCTTTCTTTAGAATCTCCGAGGTTTAGTTAGATATAGAGTGGCCAGCCTCTCTTTTTTCCCAGGTCTGCAGGGATTCCTAGGATGCAGGACTTCCTAGAAAAGACCTTGGTAAACCTAGGGAGGTCCTTGGCCATCAAAAATGAAGATGGCTATTTCCCAGGCTCCTGTTCAGCTAGATGTGGCCATGCAATTCAGTTATGACCAGTGACATAAAGCAAAGGTGATGTCTGAACTTTCTGGAGTATTCACGTTAAAGGAAAGAGCATGTTCTCCTCTCTTTCTTTCCTTTTTGCCTTCCCACTGGATCGAATGAAGAAGTGAGAGCAGGAGCTGGCATGCCCATCCTAATCCATGAGATAGAAGCTGCAGGTTAAGAATGCCACAGAAACAGGAGAGAAGGACGAGGAGCCCCTGATTATTATGAAGCTGCCATAACAACCAGAGGCGCCTACTCAGCTTTTATGTAAGAGAGAAGTAAATTTCAATTTTGCATAAGCTAATGTTTCAGACCTCCTTTTAAAGTTTTCTACATAATACAGTATACAAGAGCTCAACCAGGCAAGCTAAATGATTTAAGTGGATATAAATGAGAGTTTCTGAAGGACTTCCCTGGTGGTCCAGTGGCTTAAAGTTCATGCTCCCAAGGCAGGGGGCCTGGGTGTGACCCCTCATTGGGGAGCTAGATTTTGCGGGTTGCAATGAAGATTGAAGATCCCATGTGCTGCAGCTAAGAACCTGTACAGCCAAATAAATAATTTTTTAAAATTAAAATGTATTTTTTTTAATCTTAAAAAGAAGGAAGAAGGCCTAAACAAACTGCAAACTGGTAAATTTGATGACAGTCTTGGGTCATTTTTCTAGAGTGGGTTAATAAAATGATGTTGGTGAGTCACTTAAAAAGGCAACACATATTGCTAGGCTTGGACATGGTTGCACCAAGAACAAGTCTTGTTACACTTGTTTTGTTTCACTCTTTCGAGATGTTTACTGCACTGGTAGCTCAGCAAACTGTGTGCCTGTAATAAGGCTACTGACAAGAACATATGTGGCATTCCTGCAGACTTGTTCTGGGTACACCTAGGTGGATTAATAATCAGTTGAACATTCATACCCAAAGGGTATCGTGTAAGGTATCAACATCAGTTTGGAAGGAAATTTCAAGAGGTAGGCTTTGATCTAGCTTAATATTATATCAGTGATTTGGATGACTAGACAGTGAAGTACTCATCCTATTGGCAGATGACAAGAAAGACAGTACATACTAAAGAAGACAAAATCAGAACTAAAAGCTCTTGCTGGCTAGACTGGAAGGATGAAACGAAAAAAATGAAGTGATAAATGTGTGCTTATATACTAAGATTAAAAAAAAAATCCAATAAAAACGGGGGAGATATGAATTATTATTAAGTATTTTAGGTGATGGCTGTAAATGAGTCAACAGGGCAAAACTGAGGCAGTCCTGGCTGACTCTGTTAGTGCGGTGACAGCATCTGCCTTGGGGGGTATGGTTCTGTTAGCAATGTTCATAGTGGCGGTTCTCATGCCATGATCTGAAAGGTGCGTAAATAGAGGCACGGCTTGCAGGAGTGGAGGAGACATGAAACTGACCTCAAACATTGGAGGGCTCTCCTGTGGCATCCTGACTGTAGACAGCCATGGCTCTGGTCCCTCACTCTGATGCCCACATTTCACTCACATGTATACAACTATCACCGTGCTCCAGACCTTCAGCTTGCCAGTCTATTCCTGCTGCTTATCCTCACACATTGGTTCATCCTGCTGCTCTCTGCTTTGGGAACATTGTCTTTCTGACCTGAGACCTTGATATCAAGAAGACTTGGTAGACATAAGAGTGGAGAAACTAGGGGTGAGCAGTGTGAATGGTTACGTCCCAAGAACTTCCCATTCAAGTAGTGTCTTGTCAGATTGTGGGATGCACCCAGAAGGCAGTTAAAAGCAGTAACTTTTTTTCTTTTGTGGTGGGGGATGTTGTGTGACTTGTGGGATCTTAGTTCCCCAGCAGAAATTAAACCGTGCCCTTAGCATGAAAGCATGGAGTCCTAACCACTGGGCTGCCAGGGAATTCCCCAAAGTAACAACTTTTTAATGTGTTCTTTTCTCTGAAGTGTAGAAGTTGCTGTGCTTCTGAAGCTTACTGGGTAATATGGGGCAGTATGATGAACTACATACCTTAAATAACCATGCCAAAGATACAACTAAAACTGCTGAATACAATTTTAAAATACATGTATTTAAAAATGCATTACTGAACTTACAGGAAAAATGCCTCACAAGCCAAAAATGAAATGAAAGTTAAATCCAGGGAGGGAAGATGGCCCTGAGGTTGGCTTTTACCTTGAGACCATCAGCCTAAGTGACCCTGATCTGTCAATAGGCAGTCCTTCAGGATAGGAAAACAGAAGCCAAAATCCAAGGCCTGCCCAAGTGTAGAATCAAAAGGATATCCTGTGTAATGTTGGGAACCCCCAAGGAACATAGCGTTGATAAAATGATAAATTACAAAGAAATCCACCCTAATGAAAAATACATCAAGGAAACATGTTGACTTTGGATTTGGGGAGAAGGAGAAGAGTCTACCTGGTAAGTAGTAAAGTAAGTCTACCTGGTAAAAGTCTGCTGCTAAGGCGTGTAAGTCTGTCTCAGTCAGCCTCATATGAGTTTTGTCCTGTATTCAACTATCTACAAGGTTCTAAAAACAATCTTAGTCTAAAAAGTTAATTTCAGGTACCTAGAGAAGCAAGTCAAATCTTTTGTGAAAAGTTGAAGTCAGACCTTAAAGAATTTCCAGATAAAGTTCCAAAGAACAGGAGCTCACTCTCAAGTACTACAGATATGCAAGAAAACAAGGCAACTCAAGTGAGAGCAGACAGAAGACTCAATCTACAAAAACTTTTATTAAGTGGAAGTATCATATACTAACTATAAAACAAATTTGCTTAATTTATACATAGAAATAAAAAGGGGAGAGAAATATGACCAGAGAAAAAGAGTAATAAGAAAAATAACCAAGGATAATTTTAAATGACCAAAAAGAAGTTCTAGAAAATGAAAAATATAATGGTTTCAAGAACAGGCAAAAGGCCAGTTAAAAAGTAGATGTTTTAAATAACATTATAAGCCAAGTAGATCTAGTAGTCATGTGTATAACATTCTATCTAATAGCATCAGAATTTATATTCTTCTCAAGTGCACATAGAACATACTCCAGAATAGACCATATTCTAGGACATAAAACAAGCCTCAATAATAGAAATCAATATTGAAATCATACAAAATATGTAATCTGAACAAAGTAGAATGAAATTAGAAGTCAATAACAGAAGAAATTTAGGATACTTATAAATATATTAAAATTAAATAATATATTCCTAAATAACCAATGGGTCAAAGAAGAATTCACAAGAAAAATTAGAAAATACTTTGAGATGAATGTGAAAATGAAACACAAACAAAACAGGGCTTAGAGGGAAATTTATACCTGTAAATACCTATATTTTAAAAAAAGAAAGAAAGAAAGAAAAATCTCAATCAAGAGCCTAATCTTCTACCTTAAGAAATTATAAAAAGAAGAGCAAATTAAATCCAAAACAAGCAGAAGGAACAAAATCATAGAAACTAGAAAGAAAATAAATAAAACAAAGAATATAAAACCAAAAGAGAAAGATCAACAAAATGAAAAGGTTTTTTTATTTGAAATATCAAAAAATTGACAAAATATGAGCTAGACTGTCAAATAGAAAAGAGAGAGAAGATTCAAATTACTAAAATCAGGAATGAATGTGAGGATAGTGTTTCTGATCATTCAGAAATAAAAATTTCAGATTATAAGGGAATACAATGTTGAATGTTCTATCACTTAAGTCCAGGCATTCAGCAGAACAATAAATCTAGAAAACGATAATAATTTTAAAAAGTCAATAGACTAGATAAAATGAACAAATCACTAGAGTCCAAAGGAAACTATCATAACTGAGTCCAAAAGAAAGAGAAAATCTGAGTAGAACTGTAAGTAAAGACATTGAATTATCAGTGAAACAGAAACAAAAAGAAAATAAACAAAACACCAACCAAACAAAAACTTTCCAAAATGAAAAATCCAGTCCCACATGACCTCACTAGTGAACTCTACCATCTTTTAAGAAAGAATTAACACCAATTCTTAATAAACTCTTCCAAAAATTAGAAAAGATGGTACACTTCTCAACTCATTCTATGAGGGCAGTGTTACCTTGATACCAAATTAAGCAAAGACATCACAAGAAAACTACAGACCAAAATCCCTTATATATAGACTCAAATATCCTCAACAAAATACCAGCAAACTGAATTCAACAGCTTATAAAAAGGATTATACACCATGAACAACTGAGATTTTTCATAGGGATGCAAGGTTGGCTTAAGACATGAAAAATAATCTATGTAAAACACTATATTAATAGAATAAAAGACAAAAACCACATAATCATCTCAACAGAAAATACAAAATTCTTAGAAGAAAACACTGGAGTAACTCTTTGTGACCTTGGGTTGTATGATTCCTTAGATATGACCTGAAAATTACACATAACAGAGAAAGCAGATACATTGACTTCATCAAAACTGTTTTAAAACATGCTTCAATGGACACCATCATGAAAGTGAGAAGAAACCTACAGAATGGAAGGAAATATTTATAAATCATAAGGGGATTTATATCTAGAATATGTAAAAATCTCTTACAACTCAATAATAAAAAAATGCTTTAAAATTGTTTTTAAATTTGGGCAAAGGATTTGGCTAGAAATTTCTCAAAGAGAGATACATCAGTAAAAGAATCTAAACATTGTTAGACTTTCTAGAAGGAATAGAAATATATATAATCTCTAAACTGTTAGATGGGTAAACATAAGTGACAGGAGAAAAGTAGAATGAATCTTTTAAATGACAAAAAAAGGACACCAGAAACAAAATCAGAAAAATAGGACAAGAAAGTATAAAATGAAAGTAGGACTAGATTCAAATATAATTCTAAATAGAATAAACTCGGTCTTGAATACAAAATTTGCTGCTTACTTTTAAACTCTAGTTATACGTCATTTTCAAAAGACATACTTAAAACAGGAGACACAGAAAGTGGGGCAGGAGAGGATGGATGGTCACATACCAGGCCATATCCGAGTCCGTGGGATGGCTGCCAATTGTGGGTTGTTGGCTTTGCACAGGAAAGAATTCAAGAGTGAGCCACAGTAAAGTGAAAGAAGGTTTATTCAGGGAAGAAACACACTCCATAGACAGAGTGAGGGCTGTCTCGGAAGGCAAGAGAGGTAAGACAGGCCCTTTGGTATGGGGTTGTCAGTTTTTCTAGGGGTGGGTAATTTCACAGGCGAATGAGTGGGATCACTGCAGATGGTGATTGCAGCCATGAAATTAAAAGACGCTTACTCCTTGGAAGGAAAGTTATAACCAACCTAGATAGCATATTCAAAAGCAGAGACATTACTTTGCCAACAAAGGTCCGTCTAGTCAAGGCTATGGTTTTTCCTGTGGTCATGTATGGATGTGAAAGATGGACTGTAAAGAAAGCTGAGTGCCGAAGAATTGATGCTTTTGAACTGTGGTGTTGGAGAAGACTCTTAAGAGTCCCTTGGACTGCAAGGAGATCCAACCAATCCATTCTAAAAGAGATCAGCCCTGGGTGTTCTTTGGAAGGACTGATGCTAAAGCTGAAACTCCAATACTTCGGCCCCCTCATGCAAAGAGTTGACTCATTGGAAAAGACTCTGATTCTGGGAGAGATTGGGGGCAGGAGGAGAAGGGGACGATAGAGGATGAGATGGTTGGATGGTATCATTGACTCGATGGACAAGAGTTTGGGTGAAATCTGGGAGTTGGTGATGGACAGGGAGGCCTGGCATGCTGTGATTCATGGGGTCGCAAAGAGTGGGACACGACTGAGCAGCTGAACTGAACTGAACTGAACTGAACTGAACTGAATGAGTGGGAAGAATATTCCAGTTACTTTGGGAAAGGGGTGGGGATTTTCAGGAATCGGGCCATGGCCCACTTTTTGTAGTCGTGGCCCCTGTGTCTGTGTTGTTTAGCATGCTGATATATTACAATGAGTGTATAGTGAGGCTCAAGGGCAAGTGAACATCAGTTCATCCACCATCCTGGATCTAGTTGCTTTTAACGGGTTTATGTCATGTCCTTGGGCTATGTCATTCTTTTAAATGTGTTTTGTCCCCTTCCGTCTCAAAAGGACAGGAAAAAAAAAAAAATATCCAGAACACAAATATAGATAGTGTAACTGTTTTAATGTCAGACAAAATTGATGTTAAGGTGAAACTAAAGGACACAGATTTTCTGTCAAGGTAAGCCGGAAGTGTCTAAGGGAGCTATAACAAATTGGAATGAGTGACTTCTGGAGTCACTGAATTTTCAATACTTTGAGAAATTAAAATCTCAGGTGATGACCTCTTGGTAGATGTGTTAGGGAAGACATTAGTAATAAAAAATCCAGAAAGGTAGGAATTTGATGACCATACAGTTTCTCTGTGTGCAAAATCCTAATATTTTATCTGATTTTTCCCATTGACTTTCAAATTATTTTATTTTTTCATGGCTAGAAGATTTTCTGATTAGTCATGTATTAGAAGGAAGCTCTTACATTCCTGTCTCACCTCCTTTTTACCTCATCTCTAAATTAAAAAGTCTCTTGCACATAGATATCTATATAAGAATGTAATTTACATGCGTGTTAGGCTCATTGGAAAAGACCCTGATACTGGGAAAGAGGGCTTCCCTGGTGACTCAGATGGTAAAGAATCTGCCTACAACGCAGGAGATCTGCATTTGATCCCTGGATCGGGAAGATCCCCTGGAGAAGGTAATGGCTATCCACTCCAGTATTCTTGCCTGGAGAATCCCCCTGGACAGAGGAGCCTGGAGGGCTATAGACCATGGGGTTGCAAATAGTCGGACACGGCTGAGCGACTAAGCACAGCACAGCACAGAACAATCTGTTCCTGCCTCCTCTGCCTTCTGCCTTCTGCTGGGAAAGATTGAAGGCAAAAGGAGAAAGCAGTGGCAGAGGATAAAATGGTTAGGTAGTATCATGGACTCAATGGACATGAATTTGAGCAAATTTCTGGAGATAGTGAAGGACAGGGAGCCTGGCATGCTGCAGTCCATGGGGTTGCAAAGAATCACACACAACTTAGCGACCAAACAAGACACACGTGTACATTGTTCAGGCTTCAACCTCCTCTGCTTCAAGATTTGTCTTCCAATCATTTGTCTGAAAGGGATGTTGAGAAAACTCCCAAAGGAAAATATTAATGTCCTACCTTGTCTCACTTAGTCAACAACAGTTAGTTGTCTGAGTCACTAACAGATATGCGAAGAAGGATAAACATGGCAAAGTCTTCAGAATACGCAACACATTTTGAGGGTGGGGTGGGTGGCAACTGTTTGGCAATAGTATTCAGCTGTTCTTTTGCAATACAGATCTTCAGGTTTTAAACTGCTAGATCAAGATCTATCCTAAAAATCTCAAAAAGTTTCCTGGAAGATGTCCAGATCTGGGAGTGGATAGAACCTGCTCTACCTGCTCCACAATACTCCAGCAGTGGGACCCAGAGAATCCTATTTTTAACAAGCATCTCCAGAGGAGTCTGAATCATAGTAACGATTGAGAAACATGAATTTAAGATATCTCAAGCCTTTGGTATAAAAGAAGTGAGCTCTTTCTCCATGCTTTTAAGTATCTATTTCTTTAAAATATTCCTTGATTGCCTTTTTTTTGAAACTGGTGACACAGATTATAAAAAGATTTGGAGATAGTGTTCTCACCTTATTTTGAGGAGAAACCGTCTTGGGTCCTTTTTTCCAATCATGTTTCATTTATTCTCATCAACTTTAAAAGGAGATCATGTCATTACTCACTGTAATGGCAAGAATCTGGCCTTCATGGTCTAAGTCAGGGGTCCCCAACTTCCGGGATCAAATACCCAATGATCTGATGTGGAGCTGATGTAATAATAATATAAATAAAATGCACAATAAATGTAATGCATTTGAATCATCCTGAAGCCTTCCCTGCCATCCTGCTCCCCATCTGTGGAAACACTGTCTTCCACAAAACCAGTTCCTGGTGCCAACAAGTTGGGGGCTGCTGGTCTAAGTGACCTAGGAGTATACCCACAAGAAAAGGAAAGAAGTGGTTTTGGTTTTGTTTTCTTTGTTGGTATAGATACCTGGGTTAGGGGATGTGAGTGCTAAGATCCTGTGAGAAAGTATAGCAATAGACAAACCAACCCAGTGAGAAGCTCATTGTAAATGTGATCAAATTGCAGGAGAACCAAAAAGAGGGAATAAAAATAATGAATTTCAACTGTATAGTCAGCTACTAAATATTTAAAATATTTAATAATTATTTTAAATGACAGTAATGGAAGATTAGAAGAAAAGGAAACTTTAGACAGGAAAACAAAAGGTAGCTTTCA
This sequence comes from Oryx dammah, assembly GCF_014754425.2. NCBI lineage: Eukaryota > Metazoa > Chordata > Mammalia > Artiodactyla > Bovidae > Oryx > Oryx dammah. Next base: position 40,158,055 of record NW_024070206.1, read on the forward strand.
GCAAAAGGGGGCAATAGAACAGAAGAATGGCTAACTTTATTTCCTCCTCACAAAGTCGCAGAATTTAATATTTTTACCAGAAGGTGGAAAAATAAATAGCTTTTATTGTACACAGCCTCATCAAAGACAAAATAAATGACTGAATGCAACTTGGCTTATTTAAGAATCCATTATGTAAGAGTCGTTTAAGATTTATTCCCAACCACAAATGTACTCCTGTACATTGAAGCTCTCTGGGAAATAACTGTGTTCCTCTTGTATGTGCCACACATATCTTCAATACTATTGATCATGTAATAAGATATCAAAAATGTTTGTTGGTTAAATAGTTGACTGCTTTTTGAACAGCACTTATTGTGAACTCGCATATTCTTATGAAATTTGACTATACTAAGTTAAAGAGGAAACTCTGGAAGTTTCTTGAGAGCAAAAACAACTCATTTGCTGAAGGATTCCCTGGTGGCTCAGCTGGTAAAGAATCCACCTGCAATGCAGGAGAGACCTGGGTTCGATTCCTAGGTTGGGGATATTCCCTGGAAAAGGGATAGGCTACCCACTCCAGTATCCTTGGGCTTCCCTTGTGGCTCAGCTGGTAGAGACTCCACCTGCAGTGCAGGAGACCTGGGTTCAATCCCTGGGTTAGGAAGAACCCCTGGAGAAGGGAAAGGCTACCCACTCCAGTATTCTGGTCTGGAGAATTCCATGGACTGTATAGTCCGTGGCAGTTGCAAAGAGCTGGACATGACTGAGCAACTTTCATTTTACCTTCACGTATGGCTTTCAGTTTTTTCAGCTTTAGGCTGGAATACAGTAGAACAATGCCTTCAAAAGGCTAACAGAAAGTCATTTGGAATGTAGAATTCTATATCTAGCCAATTTACCAGTCTGCAAGAATTAAACATTAATTAAACATTAAACATTAATAAAGCTGTAAGAATTAAACATTTGCCTCCCTTTATGGAAAAAAAAAGATCACTTGAGTATATACTTTAAGAAAATAAAAAAAAACCTAGCAATCTCACTACTGGGCATTTACCCCAAGAAAGCCATAATTCAATGATACATGTACCCCAGTGTTCATTGCAGCACTATTTACAATAGTCAGGACATGGAAGCAATGTAAACGTCCATTGACCAATGAATGGATAAGGAAGATGTGGTGTGTGTATTCGATGGAATATTACTCAGCCATAAAAAAGAAAGAAATTGGGTCCTTTGGAATGATGTGGTTGGACCTAGAGTCTGTCATACAGATTGAAGTAAGTCAGAATGAGAAAAAAAATCATATATTAATGCATATGTATGGAATCTAGAAAGACAGTACAGATGAACCTGTTTTCAGGGAAGGAATAGAGATGCAAATGTAGAAAACAGACGTGGCCACGGGGAGGGAAAGGGAGGGTGAGACGAACTGGGAGAGTAGGATTGACATATATATATACTGCCCTGTGTATATAGTGGGAAGCTGCTGTATAGCACGGGGAGCTCAGCTCAGTGCTGTGATGACCCAGAGGGGTGGGAGGGAGGTTCAAGAGGGAAGGGGTATATGTATACATACAGCTGATTCACTTTGTTGTATAGCAGAAGCTAACACAACATTGTAAAGCAATTACATTTCAATTAAAAAAAAGAAAATCAAAATAAAAGAAGATGAAGATATGAAATCCAAAAAATAATGGCCACAACTTAGAACAGCAATAAAAAGAATCCCTAGACTGTTTGTTGGGCAGCAGGTATAAAGATAATTGTTTCAAAATAAAATAGAAAACTTTTAACTATTTGACTAGATGTATGACTTTCAAACAAATGCATTTGATAAGAAAGTGAATTCACTTTAAGAAACAAGTATTATTTTAAAAGTTACATAAGAGAGTGAAGGTGATTATTTCTTCTGTTAACAAGAGAAAAGTAAGGCAAACGGAAGTTTTCTTAAAAAAAAATCTCTATAGCAAAATCATAGCCTATGTAAAACAAATGTAACATGATTCTCACTAGCATATGGAGTGCAATGAAAATAAAATATTCAATCTTTGTTTTTGAAATATTATTTTTGAGTCTACACATGTTTAGGAAAAGTGTAAGTGCATTTCCTTCTCCACAGGTCTACCTAGATTTCTTGATTCTACAGAAACTAATATGCACACAATTTTATATTTCAAGCACCTTTTATTGGATTTTAGTTTTTAAAATCAATTTATACACAAAGCATGGAAGATTTACTTACAGTTCCAGAACAGAAAGAAAATGTTATAAAACTCTATAATGTATAAATTATGAGATGTAAAGAGAAGAGAGGATATAAGAGTATAAGGGTGTACATATCCTCATTTTTTTTTATAATGAAGATTCTTGTGAGACACTACCTAAATTTGAGTGATCCAGAAAAGCACTTTCTCTTTGTAATTTAAGGTTATAAAATAAGCTAGTAGAAGAAGTACTTGTAACACAACTAGCAAAGTATTAAAAAGAGGAGGGGACAGAGGTGGGGTTAATAGGCCCAATTCCTAATCTTTGATAAGTGGAAATCAATAAAAACTTCCATGTGTTAGATGTTGTTTCCAAATTTTTGCTTCTTTTATGTAGTGGATAATGCATCCACTCTCTCCGTCACGCTACTTCACAGGGCATGGATGTTGTTCTGTTGCTAAGTCACGTCTGAGTCTTTAAGACCCTATGGACACCAGGACACCAGGCTTCCCTGCCCTTCACTATCTCCCAGAGCTCACTCAGATGTCATGCCCACTGAGTCAGCGATGCTAGCTCACCATCTCATCCTTTGTCACCCTCTTCTCCTTTTGCCTTTGAGTTTTGGTGCTGGAGAAGAATCTTGAGAGTCTCTTGGACTACAGGGAGATCAAACCAGTCAATCCTAAAGGAAATCAACACTGAGTATTCATTGGAAGGGCTGATGTTGCAGCTGAAGCTCCAGAACTTCGGCCACCTGATGCGAAGAACTGACTCATTGGAAAAGACCCTGATGCTGGGAAAGATTGAGGGGCATACATAGTTTCTCCTTTATCCCCATGAGCTCTGGGTTTGGCCATGTGAATTATTTTGAACAATGGAATGTGGGTGGAAATGACAGTGGTTAGCTCTGAACAGAGGCTTTCAGAAGTAACACATGTTTCAATTGCTTCTCTTCAGCTATGGCCCTCTGCCATGGGAAAAGCATATCCCCAATAATAACGGACACTCCGTTAGCCCAAGGCCTGTGACTAACCCAGGCCAAACCAAGTCCAGCATGGTGGTAACCAATGACTTGGGAGATTGCAGTAAGTGTTTGTTGTAAACCACTATTTGGGGATTATTTGTACGACCACAAGGATTGATAAACACAATTGTTTAAAGTTGATATATCAAGAATTTAAACTATATTATTCAGAAGTAGGGGAGATTTCCATCAGAAGAGGTGGGGTGGCAACAACCAGGAAGAATCAGTTAAAGGCAGTTATCTTTGGGGATGCTGCTGGGTTGAAAGAATTTGAGCCTTTGTTTCATATCTTTCCATCCTATTTGAATTTTTTTATCATATGTAGGTATCTTATATATGTATACATTACTTTCATATGTAAAATGTACAAAGTATAGCACATACTGTCTAGGAGGTGATAGAAACCATAAACACATAAAACATTGTAGATAACATATCATGAGCCAGCTAATTTGTGTGTGGGGAAAAAATGCCCCAGATGATAGGAATTCAAAAAAAGAGAGAAAGAGAGAGACCCTACTGAAAAGGCTGTAGAAGGTAAAGAAGATTGCACTGGAAAAGAATCCTTAGGGATTAAGATAGGTGGAGGAAAGGAGGCAAGGAAAAAATAAAGAGCATAATAAATCTGGAGAGAGGGAGCAGTGAGCTGGCTGGGGTGACTGCAGCAGAGAATACTTATGAGTGAGTGAGCTGTGGGCAAGAGGCCTGGGATGGGTGGAAATCAACCAGGCTGTGAAGGGCTTGGATGGCTTGAGTAATATGTGTGTGGACAGAGCAGTTTTATGACCTTGGTGTTTCAGGAAGACCAACAAAGACGGATTGTATTCAGAATCCTCAGAGCTAGTAGGAACTATCTCAAGGGTCACTTAGCCAGGTGGTGTGGCATATTGTGAGGGTTTTGCTATTAGTCACTAAGCTTCTGTTACCACATCTTTTGGATCTAAATCTATAAAAGCAGTGCCTCAGCCCTTTGCTAAAAACGTGTAAATAATTCTCCAGGTTGACTGATGCCCTGCAAGACTGACAAGCTATGACTGGTGGAAAGAAGGTGCCAAGAAAATGCATTTTATAAATTTCTCAAAGCCATTCTTAGCTGGAAAAGACCTGCAGTCTCCTCTTCCACCATGTGCTAGTTACCAAGTTTTTCTTTCACTGCATCTTCCTGAATGTCATCTAGCAATACCATGAATTCACATGTACTAAAACTCAGATTGTTTTAATCCACCTAGCTCTTTTGAACGGTGAATCCGTCGTCTCTCCCATCTGTCTTCCTTTCAGATTCATTCCATTTGATTTCCTTTCAAGCGATGACTGCCCACCCAAATCTGTCAACTGACTTGCTCCCATTGCCCTTAATGATTTTTTTTTCCTGACTTAGGTTTTAGCTTCTAACCTGTCTCCTGCTTTCCTTAACCTTAAAAAAAAAAAAAAAAATCATACTGATGACTTGTCTGACTCTGTTATTTTCAGTGTCTTAGGTTCCTTTCTGCCACTGCTTTCTTCACCATCACTGACCACGTACCCAAATGGCATATTCCGAGGCTTCTCAGTGCAAGGCCTATTTCACTTGCAGAACCTCCAGCTTCTACTTCAAACTGGATGTCTCAGCTTTTCCACTCCTTCATGCTTGCTGATCTCAGACTCCACTGAGTCTATGATCTGGCAGGTCTCAAGATTTCCTCTATTATTTCTCATATGAGATTATAGTCCATGTAAATGTCCAGAGTATATCTGTAGAATTCCTAATAAACCAGCAATAAATCTTGCCTTTCCTCTCTGACTCTCTCTTGCCTACTGAAATGCAAGACACTGGGAGTGATTTTTTTTTTTTAATAGGAATAATCTGCAATCTGCTCTAATTTAGGTTTTAAACCTTTATTCTCAACTTCTGGTTCCTGTCTAATAGTTTGGTTAGAGTGCATTTCCCACTAAGAACAGGTGAAAGCCCTGGACATTGTATATGAAACAAGAGAAAACTCTGAAAGGCAGAGAGAAAGCAACTGACTAAGGACTTTGGGATCCAAGGAATGACAGGACGATGAGTTCTCTGAGTTGTTTTCTGTTGATTTGTTTTGCCCTGTACGTCTTGGACTGGTGAAGCTGGAAACCCAGGAGCACATCAGAACTATTTTTTAAAAAACCCTAAGCAACGCCTGCTCTTGCTAGCCAAAGGACCAGGAAAACGGCAATGTATAAAATGTTTATACCAGAAACTACCCTATTCTGACTCCCCTGCTGGCTCAGATGGGAAAGAATCCGCCTGCAATTTGGGAAAGCTGGGTTAGATCCCTGGGTTGGGAAGATCTCCTGGAAAAGGGAATGGCTACCCACTCTGGTATTCTGGCTTGGAGAATCCCCACGGACAGAGGAGCCTGACAGGCTACAGTCCATGGGGTCACAGAAAGTTGGACACAACTGAGCAACTTTCACTTCACTCTATTTTAGCCAAAGCCTGCAGCAAAAAAAAAAAGAAAGTGACCTCATCCCTGTCCCAGGTAACTAAAGGCTGAACAGAGGGAGTCCTACCTTCACTCTAACATTAGAAGGCACCACTCATGACCCCTCTACCCACTGCTGGGGTGGTGTTAGAGAAGACCACATGGGGAGCCAGCATTTTCACCAGACCAACTGACAAGTGAGGAGCAAAAACAAACAAAATGACCAAACATTATGGAAGTGTATTATGCTGTCTAAAATAATAATAATAATAAGGACTTTCCTAGTGGTCCAGTCGTTAAGAACCGGTCTTCCAATGCTGGAGACATGGGTTTGATCCCTGGTCAGGGAAATAAGATCCCACGTGTCCCAGGGCAACTAAGTCTGAGTACCACAACTACTGAGCCCACACACAAGATTCCACATGACATGACTAAGACCAGAAGCAGCCAAATAAATAAATTATAAGAATTTTTTTTTTTAAATAGAAGGCAGTGGGCAACATGGAAGGCCCACAGTCCATGCTTAACTGGCAGAGACAAAAAAGAAAAAGCCAGTCTCAATCGGTCACATACTGTATAATTCTATTACATAACATCCTTGAATAAAAAAAAATTATAAATATAAAACAGATTGTGGTTGCCAGGGGTTAGAGGGTGTGGGTGGAGGAGAGATGGGGTTGACTATGAAGGAAGAGCGTGAAGATCTTTGTGGTGATGGAATAGTTCTGTACTTTGATTGTTAGAGAATCTGCACATGTGATAAAATGGTGCTGAACCATACACACACATTGTACCAATGCCAATTTCCAGGTTTTGATATTTTGATATTTAAGTACAGTTAACAAGTTTATAGCTTTTTATAAGTTAGCATTATAAGAAGTAACCACTGGGGGGAATAGGTGAAGGTATGAAGTACGTCTCTGTACAGTTTTTACAACTTCTTATGCATTCATAATTATTTCAAAATAAAAGGTTAAAAAAAGTTATCCTCCAATTTTGGTACTTACAATAGTCATTAACATTATAATCCAGATTTTTGCAGCTTTCTGCTCTCTGGGAACAATGTTGGGATTTATTGCATTTTCCTGCTTCTTTGAAAGTTACATATGGCAGGTCATTTGATTTGGCCATTGAAACACATATATAAAAACGACAAGTGGGGAGAAGTGTTAGAAGACCTTGTGCAACTTGCCATGTGCCCTTCTACTGTCTCTACCAGAGGAACCATGTGCTGTTCTGGACTCTTCTTCAGCCTGGGCTGAAGTCCCCCACCCCCACTGCCACCCCGCAAAGGACTTGGAGCACAGGCCAGAAAGGCACTGTGTAAGCTCCCAGCATTTGGGGCTTTTGGATAGCGACATCAGTAAACTAATACAACAATTAGTCACCATTACTTGCCCACATCCCTTACAAATGCTTCAAATGTATTGCTCTTATCACCAGATCCAAAGCAAGGCAACTTCCCCACTGCTTATGATCCCCATTAACCACTCCCAAGACTGCCTTCACCATGCTGACACATGCTTACTGCCTAACCTTACCCATGATGGCTACCCATCTGGCTACTTCCACTTAGTTTAATGTTTTTGAGGTTCCTCTGTGATGTATGTACCTTCCATGTATTTTCTATGTATTTTTCATTTTGTTTTATTGCTGAAGAGCAATCACTGTATACATATACCACACTTAGTGTATCCATTTACCAGTTGCTGGACATCTGGACTGTTTCTACCTTTCGAGTATTGTGAACAATGCTCCTCTGAAAGTTTATATATGACTTGCTATCTGAACATGTTCTCAGGTTTTTTTTCCACCTCGGAGTGCAATTACTGGGGGCATGTGGTACTCTTAGGTATAATTTTTAAAGCATCTTTTAAATCAACTTCCAAAGCGGCTGCACCATTTCACATATCCATCAGAAATGTAGATCAGGGTTCTAATTTCTCATCTCACCAACACTTGCTATTTTCAGTCTTATTACAGTCATTATAGTGGGTGTGAGGAGCTTTCTCATTGTGGTTCTGATTTGCATTTCCCTAGTGACTAATGATGTTGAATATCTTTTCATGCTATAGTTGACCATTTAAATATTTTCTTTGGTAAAATGCCTATTCCATTTTTTTGTCCATTTAAAATTTGATTAGTCTTGTTAAGTTATGAGTTGTTTATATATTCTGAATACAAGTTTTTATTTAGCAGATATACAACTTGCAACTCTTTTTTGCCCGAGATGGTTTTTTTTTTTTTTTTCTTAATATGGTTATTTTTTAAAAAGATACAAACTTCAAAGTGAAGTTTCCTTGTGGTACATTAACAGGCCAATCATGATTCACTTTGTTTCAAAATATTATGTAAGTACTTTAAAAAAGCAACTTTAAACTTTTATTTTAGACTACTTGGAAAATGTAGATAAGCACAAAATAGGATAGTAAAATTCCAGAGACAATCTTCGGTAACATTATTCGCTTCCAGCCTTTTGGTTCTTTCTGTGAACACACCTTTATTTAAAAAATAAAAAGTACAAACATGAGCTTCATCATTCCAACTCTTGGCTGGCAAGCAAGACTTTACAAAAACCTCTGAATGATTCAAGCAGAAAATTTATTATGTCTATGAGTGGCAGAAGACCAGGCTGCGTCTTTTCTTAGATTAACGGACAGCTAGGTACTGGAATTAGTGCCAAGGAAGAGTGGTTCCAGGAGGGCACAAGTGGAAGGGCCCCTCTCAGCACCACGCGGGAGACACTGCCCCAGTTACCCGCGTTGCGGGGGGCCGCGGCTGTTCAGTACCCCCAAGGCTTGGCTGCCTCTTCCGGCTGTGCCGGTCGCGGGCCTCTCCTCTCGCCGCCCACCCTGGGTCCAGAACCTCCTGCATCCCCGGCGCCGGCCTCAGAGCTCAGCACGACCGGGCCGAGGGGCCACTGACCGTCCTCCAGCTCCGAGTCCTCCGCCGCAGCTCGCGGGTGAGGAGCAGCCAGGGGCTCGGTAAGAGGATCTCGTCGGCGCGGTGAGGGCACCGTCCTTTCCTCCCACCCCGCGATCTGCTCGACGTGAAACGGCCCGAGTTGTGCTTCACTTGGGGCGGCGGCAGCGGCCCCTTTGTCCGTGCCCAGGTTCAGGTGGAGACCACCAGCCCGGACGGCACGGCCGAGCCCGTCTCAGCCCCAGCCTCTCGCCCGGGGACCCCTCGCGCCGGGGCTCGGGTTCCGCGCCTCCCCGCGGGTTGGGCCGGCAGGGGGCAGAGGCGCGGAGGAGCCGGAACCTCCGGGGCCCCGAGGGAAGCGCCGCGGCCCCGAGGTGGGCTCGCCGCAGGGACGGGGGCGGCGCATCCGGGTGAGCGCGCGGCGCCCCCGCCTCCCCCGCGCAGCCGCACCG